>NC_091983.1:165280400-165596952 GCF_044704955.1 Pristiophorus japonicus
GCAAATAATCCAAGCTGTCACTCCAGTGCAGTACTGAGGAAGTGCTGCACTGTCAGAAGTGCTGTCTTTTGGATGAGATGTTAAGCTGAGGCCTTGCCTGCCCTCTTAGGTGGACATAAAAGATACCATGGCATTATGTTGAAGAAGAACGGGAGTTCTCCCGATGACCTGGCCAATATTTATCCCTCAAGCAACATCAATAAAACAGATTTAGTGGTCATTATTTCATTGGTGTTCGTGGGACCTTGCTCTGCGCAAATTGGCTGCTGCACTTCCCTACATTACATCAGAACATAAGAACATAAGAAATAGGAACAGGAGTGGACTCAGCTCTACTTCCCCGCCCGATCCCCAAAACCCCTTATCCCCTTATCGTTCAAGAAACTGTCTATTTCTGTCTTTAATTTATTCAATGTCCCAGCTTCCACAGCTCTCTGAGAGGGTTTACAACCCTCAGAGAGAAGAAATTCCTCCTCATTTCTGTTTTAAATGGGAGGCCCTTTATTCTAAGATCATGCCCTCTAGTTCTAGTCACCCCCATCAGTGGAAACATCCTCTCTGCATTCACCTTCTCAAGCCCCCTCATAATCTTATACCTTTCGATAAGATCACCTCTCAATCTTCTGAATTCCAATGAGTAGAGGCCCAACTTACTCAACCTTTCCTCATAAGTCAACCCCCTCATCCCCGGAATCAACCTAGTGAACCTTCTCTGAACTGCCTCCAAAGCAAGTATATCCTTTCGTAAATATGGAAACCAAAACTGCACACCGTATTCCAGGTGTGGCCTCACCACTATATAGCTGTAGCAAGATTTCCCTACTTTTATACTCCATCCCCTTTGCAATAAAGGCCAAGTTACCATTGACCTTCCTGATCACTTGCTGTACCTGTATACTATCCTTTTGTGTTTTATGCATAAGCACCCCTAGGTCCCGCTGTACTGCGGCACTTTGCAATCTTTCTCCATTTAAAAAATAACTTGCTCTTTGATTTTTTCTGCCAAAGTGCATGACCTCACACTTTCCAACATTATACTCCATCTGCCAAATTTTTGCCCACTCACTTAGCCTGTCTATGTCCTTTTGCAGATTTTTTATGTGCTCCTCACACATTGCTTTTCCTCCCATCTTTGTATCATCAGCAAACTTGGCTATGTTACACCCAGTCCCTTCTTCCAAGTTGTTAATATAGATTGTAAATAGTTGGGGTCCTAGCACTGATCTCTGTGGCAGCCCACGAGTTATTGGTTACCAACCAGAGAATGAACCATTTATCCCGACTGTCTGTTCTCTGTTAGTTAGCTAATCCTCTATCCATGCTAATATATTACCCCCAACCCCCTGAACTTTTAGCTTGTGCAGTAACCTTTTATGTGGCACCTTGTCAAATGCCTTCTGGAAGTCCAAATACACCATATCCACTGGTTCCCCTTTATCCACCCTGTTAGTTACATCCTCAAAGAACTCCAGCAAATTTGTCAAATGTGACTTCCTCTTCATAAATCCATGCTGACTCTGCCTGACCGAATTTTGCTTTTCCAAATGTCCTGCTACTGCTTCTTTAATAATGGACTCCAACATTTTCTCAACCACAGGTGTTAGGCTTATTACAATAGTGACTATATTTCAAAAGTACTTCATTGGCTGTGGAGCACTGTGGAATGTCCGGAGGTCGTGAAAGGTGCTATGTAAATGCAAGTCCTTTCCTTTCCTATTTTTAATTTAAGTTATATTGGGTGAGGAATTTTAATGATGGAAGCATAAGTGATTTCTCAATGACTTAATCCAGACCATCATTTTATTGTCATAAAACCTTGTTTTAGCAAAGAAACTCTCATTCCTAAAAGGATCCGAGTCCTATAATAATTACAAATCACCTTTTTTATAAAGAAAATCACCAAAAAGCTGGGTCGGTATATTACTAAACCTGGGTGTGGCCATTTCTCCTTAGCCCCACGGTCATTATAATGTTTACATGGCACCATTCAATGTCATAATATACAAATAATTTTGCACTAAAATTAAAAAAGCCAACATTTTGCTGACTTTGTGTTGGAAATATTAAAATACTTAAAACAGAGACCTCCATACCTTATGCTTGCACTTGGAATATGGACATGAGTTATTGAGCACTTTCACAGAGCTGGAGCCAAACACATGTCTACCATTCTAATAAAGTAGAAAACAGATATAAAATTCTTCTTTGGTTTACATTAACACATATCATGTTAACTGAATTACAGGATGTCACTGCACCATAGTCAAAGTTATAAATAATGATGTATAATTTCAGTTACTGGCCACAATAAGGAATAGCTCATGCTATTGACAAATCATCTGATGATTTCAGTTTGTCCTTTTGAAACAAACATAGTGGAATTTACTTCTGCAACATACATTCGGTCTGCATCTGAGAATCTCTGTTATTCAGCTCAATTACCACCAACATATTGCAATGATGAAAAGCTGCAAAAATAATTATATGAGCATTTTTGAGAAATTCTACATTAATTAAAATTAAACATAAAAGTTGTCATGGGAGTATCTGCAAGCATGGCTTTGGCTGCTAGCACCCATGCAAATTGGCATTTAAAGGAACAAAAAAGAGGAACTGGTCACCTCGGAGACCTGTGTTGACACAAGGCCTAACTGATGGGGTGCAAATCTCCTGTCTGTTGGTAATCAGGAACATATGTAAAATAAGTTTAGGCAATCTCAATTCTGTGGGCACAGGGCTATCACACAAAACTGGCACTAACCGGCACTTTCATTCACAGAGGCCACAGGTGGCTGGTGTGGCAAATAGGAAAATGTCACATTGGTGCAGTCGGTGATGCTGCTATGAAATTGGGGCTGAAGGACATTGTTAGAGTATTGGGAGCTTCATGCTTAAAGCTGAGATGCTGCCTGGAATGGCAAGATCTTTATTGCTATATCACCTTGATGAGCACAAAAAGATTTTTTTTATAGGGGTAAGAGAAAGTAGATGAAAGCTCTGGAATCAACAACTGATGGTTTTAACACTATTCCAAGTTTCAGCTCTGTGAAAAAAAAACTTATTGGGCTAGAACCCCTACTTTTTTTGCATGCTTAACACCCACTTAACAGCCATTTTACCACTGAAATGACATATAACGCCCACAAAATCACCCATTTTGGCACAAAATGGAAACTGACGGGCTTTTTTAGACTTATCACCGAGCGTTATTTTCCCAATGGGGCTTAACGGCGAGAAAAAATATTACTGCCCGCCCACTTTTTTGGGGCAGAATCAGCAGAATGGGCGGTTTCAACGCCGATATTATTGCCCAGTGTTACTTTCCTCACGGACTTAACGCCGAGATTCAATAATAATGCCCGGTGACTGTTTTTTGTCGTAAAATGCATATTTACCCAAACTAGCGGCCATGGAGATTGCCCACCATCAATTTCACCACCTCGCACACATATCGCCCAGAATATCGCCCGCTCAAAAAAACCACCCACAAAAAGTGGAACTAACCGGGACGGACGCCAGTGGTGTGGCTGGCATTTGTTAAATCCCACTCTTACGTGAGGAGCTGATATCGGAAAGACTTGACTGAAAGAGCGCTGATGTGAGTGACGACGCTGACACACTGCTGTATGTGTGCAGCTCAGACATCAATTGTGCCCATCACCTTGGTACCAGTTAAAGTTTACGTTGATTGATGTTAAGTTGTATTTAATCCTTTTACAGTAAGGAATCAACAGTGTGTAATAGTCCAGCTATCTGAGACAATGCGCAACAAGGTTATGTTCAATAACAAAAGTTTAATAGCAACATTGGTCTGAAATCATAAATATCACAGCCAATAACACCTAAGCCCCACCCACGCTCAACTTTTCCCACCATTGACATAAATCACATGTTCAATATGTCCACCAATACAGAATACAAAGTCAAAGCAGGAGCGTGGTCCCCAGCCCCCATACATTGCAACAAATTACATACACCCAGATGGAGATATAACACAGCCATCACCTGCGAACATGCACCTCACTTTCCTTCCCCCCTCTCCTTCTTTTCCCCACCTCTAACCCTTCCCCTCCTCGCTCCACGGTGCTTGGCTGAGGAGTTCATCAGGCGGTGCCTCATTGGGGGGGGGATGAAGGCAGATGCGGTGGTTGCACAGGTACGGGAGCGGGGTGTGCCAAGGGAGTAACATTCTCTGATGCAGAAGCAGGATCTTGGTCCTTGCTCTCATCTGCCGTTCGCAGTGGTGGGGCGGAACCTAGGGGTGGAGTGTTGCGCTCGGGGACCACTGGGAGTCCTGGGGCAGCAGTGACCCTGGCTATCGCATTCAGGGACTCCACCATGCACAGAATGTATTCGGTCATGGTGGCCAGGTGTCGGGATAGGCTCCCCAAAGCCTCGATGAGCTGGTCACCAATGTCTACAGTCCTCCTAGACAACTGTACCATCTCTCTGCTGTCATGTCGCACTCGTGGAACAGACCTGCTGCGTCCACGAGGCATCTGCGGGGTCTGTGCCATCCTGGGGACAAATGGGGTGCCCTGTGGAGAGGTGCTTGGGGCCGGCACCTCCAGAATGGAGGCGGGAATGACCGAAGGACCACTAAATGAGCTTGGGATGGAATGGTTTCTGGACCGTGGCGATGTAGGTTCTTCAAAGTCTGCGCTCTTATCCGTCAAGAACAGACCCAGCGGATTGATGGGCGACAATCTGAGCTCCTCAGCACCAGATATATTAGGATCGTCCGTCGATTCCTGCCCCATGCCCCACCTTCTGGCCTCTGTGGCCTTGCCTGCTGGCTGAGCTGCAAAACACAAATGAGGTTATTAGAGGAGAAGGAGTTGCTAGGGTCACAAGGTGAGTCCAGTTCTACACACAGCATATGCACAACAAAAGCACCATCTCTCTCAAAATCATCACAGACATCACATTTCATGACCATCAACACATTGTGCATTGCAATGATTTTCATGAGCCGAGCATTATTTATATGACATTTTTATAAATCATCTGTCATATATGATTGTTCGGGTATGAGTTGGTGTGGCATCTATTGACTTTAGATCACGCAATGGTGTAAGCTTTACTCACGTGGCATCACTTCAGGGTCTGCAGATGCATCCGTGGCTGTCCGGTGGTGCTTCCCCACAAGTGTGAGCACTTGCTCCTCCATCTCAGTGATGTCACTGGGGACTGATGGCCCCCCAACCATTCACCTCTGCTTGGACCTCATCGTCGATAGCTTCTTCTGTAAAAGGTACCAGGACGACATGGCATGAGATCATTGCGTGATATCTTTGCTAGGTACTGTCACAGACACTGATATAAGACATAACTGACAGATGTAATCATGATTATGATGATTATTATCATTCTTTACCTAAAGACGTACACCGTGACTGCAGGCTTTGAGTAAAACATTCCCGGTACAAGTGAAAAACCTCACATCTGATGATAGTCACTCATGACTGTTACAAATCAAATTATATACATACATAAGTACATGTAAATAAATGTAATACTTACTCTTGCGGACCCCACAAGGTCGTTCCATCATTTGCGGCATTGGTTGCCCTCATGCACCTCATTGGTCGCTGACGAGACCACCTCTGCTATCTTGGTCCCTATCTTCTGGTAAGCCTTTGGGGTGGGCTTCCCACGCCCTCCCTGTGTCAAATCACCCCAGCGTGACTCTGACCTCATGCAGGAGGGAGGCATTTGCCTCATCCAAGAAGCTCCTGGCTCTTTTGCGGCCTCCAATGTGCTCCTCTCCCACCTCACTGCTCTCTCCAGCGTCAGTCTCCACAACGTGCTGTGACGCCTCCTCCTCTCTCTCCATTATAGGCCAAATTCGGTATGTGGCTGGTAACAGCTAATTTTTGTTTGCCTACTTGCTGTGAAGCTCTAAAGTCTCCTTCTTTCTTCCCAAAGTAGCCACACACACCCAGACATGCCTTCAGTCCCTCTGAGCTCCCTCTCTCTCTGTCTCTTCTTCTGCACATGTCATGGTGACCCTTGACCTCCAGAATCGCAGGAATTGAGTGTTGCCATGCCGTTGCTAAGGTCGGCCACACTTTATGGCAGAAGGTCAGAAAAATGTAATGCTACCACCCATTTGACATCGCTCATGGTAAAGCCCATTTTCAAAAATATAAATGAGGTGTTTTGAGAATGGGCGAGAAGCCAACGATCTGAAAACCCTTTTTTACCGCCCACACCCATTTTTGGGCAATAACCACAAAAGTGGGGGTTCTAGCCCATTCAAACTAATGTTATGTCATTATTTTAGTATTCATTGCTTAATAATGTCACGGGTGTGCTAATTGCCCCTAATGCCATTTGGTGTTTTTTCTTTCTTTTGGGTGCAATAATTTTATCCCTTGTGCCTGTTGCTCCTGATCTGAATTGGAGTTATTGGAATAGGTAGCATTACAAATATATGTATCCCCACAGGTGACAAAGGGAATAATGAGAACAAAGGGTTTTACGCCTATAAAACCGGCGCAGCATCATTGAATTTCTCGGCCAGAGGTCCGTATATCCATCCTTGCCCTGAGGAGGTCCTGATAAGGAATTATCAGGAGCTAGGGCCTAAATTAAAAAGCAGGATCTCAAGGATGGTAATCTGAAATAACATAAGGGCAGTAGCAAGAAAAGACATAGTTAACAAAGAGATAGAAACAGAATCCACATGGATTGAGATAAAGGATAAGAAAGAGATCGGTCGTACCATTAGGGTATAACTAAAAAGCACCAAATAATGGAAAGGAAGTGGAATGAGAAATATTTAAGAAAATCTATGAAATGAGTAAAAACACAGAATTATAATCATGGGGATTTTAACTACTCCCAAACAAACCTCGTAATGGGAAATTAACGAGAGCAGATAAGAGAATTAAGTGTGGGTGTAATCATCACAATATAATGTTTAAGATAATTATTGAGAGAGATATAGGCAGTACAAAGACCAAAGTAATAATTTGGGGAAAAGCCAACTATGAGGAAATGAGGATGGTGTTAAGGGAGGTAAACAGGAGAAAAATATTGACACACAAAGAAGTAGAACAACAGTGGGAAATATTCAAAGGAAAGATCGATAAAGTTCAGGAGAAATATATTCCACTAAAAAATAAGAACAAACTAGCCAAGAATGAGATGCCAATAGGCAGGTGCGAAACCAACATCAAAACTAGTAACTATTACCTGGGATGCCCGTTAGGCAAGGGGAAAGATTTTGAGTTTGCTAACAGTTGCTTCATAGTGTAGTATCTGAACTTCTGGATACAGGGGGTGGAATTTCCGGTATCAGAGAGAGTCATCCACAGGCAGTGCATGAATCTTTAATACTGGAGTTCCAAATGGACATGTTGGATTGATAGAGAATGATAAGGTGCAACTGCTGCCACTTTTGAGTTCCTGGCATAAACATGGAAATCTGAATTCAATGCTGGCAATTCTTGTACTGCTCTTCCTTTTGGAGCAATGACAGCTTGAACCAATCTCTGTAATTTTGTAGAGGATAGCCACTAAAATGGAGTTCAATTGTCTTATCCTTGGTGACTTTGAATTGTATTGGGTTCATTTCAAGACCAAAATATAGAAGCTCTGAAAACCTGCAATGTTTCTGGCCGATTCAGGGATGGATTTCAGGGCAGGACCTACTGGATCGCCGCCATTTTAGCTGCATCGAGTTTCCTGAAAAGGTGAAGTTCTGGTGCCCAGCCCCTTTGTAGGAGAAATCAGGAGATGAAAATGGGACTAGAGGGATGAAGCCAGTTGGTGGAACTTCTGCTAGATCTGACTGTGGTGTCCCCAGTGAAATGTACGCCAGTGTGAAGTAGCTGTATGTTACTTGCCAGGAACATATCATGGCTGAAGTGGATCCATAAAATTTGAAAAGCAGCCTTCTTGGAAAAAGGACAGTTCTTTAGGCGATGAAGCATCTTGATCCGCCCTTGCTGGCACTCAAAACCAGCAGTGGGCGTACATGGCTACTTTTCTCCCCATGACCTAGTGGTTGCCCCTGCTGCACTGATACTGGCATATGCACCCACTTACTTCATGTACATGTCCTGGTCCTGGAAAATCTGATGGGGTTTGAGGTACCTGGGGACAATCAGTGGAAGTTCCTCCCTACAGGCCCGAGGACATTTGTAGCTGGAGTTTCTCTGCCACAGCTGCAATTTCCAACACTGGGCAGTTGTAGGCTTTGTATGTCACTGATGATGGCACCCTGACAAGTAGCATGGATCTATCCTGAGAATTCCCAATCATCCATCCAATTGTCCAATCATCTTTATTATCTCTTTGCCCAACCAAAGCTCAGATGTAAGTATCAAGCAGAGGAGCTGAATGATTGGCTGGAATTTTCCCAGTCCGAGTGTGCGGCACGAATTAGTTGTTGCACCAGTGCGCCCATATGGCACCCAGATGATGAACCAGACTACCCACGCCGCCCCCCCCCCCTGCCCCATCCCCCACCAAAAGCACAAAGCAGCCCTAAAACAACTAAACTATTCCTGCTTGAAGTTAATTAATGTCTTACCATTCACTCCAACTGACAAGGCCACTTCCCAGGCAGCAGGCAAAAATGGACAAGACGGGAAAGTGGTGCAAATAAATGAATTTATGTCGCTCATAAATACAACTGAAACTTAACCATTTAACATTTTAGAAAACACCCATGTGCACACCCTTGTGCATCTACTATTGTGTCATTTTTTCTTTCCTATTACTTCTAAGACATGCATCTCCTATGGCTTCATCAGAGTTAGAGGCAGGCTGCTCACTTCCCTGCTCTGACTGCTTTGACACTTTTGACAGGTTTTGGAGCCTGTGATGCCCCCGCCAAAGACTGCTCCTCCTGCAACTGTGCAGGGATAGACTTGGCCATCGGGATCTGAGGCAGCATGTGGGGCTCTGATTGAGGGGAAGGGGGCAAAAAGGGAGAAGTGGGAATGCTTTGAACAAAGCCCCCACATGTCCCCTCTCACTAGCATCCCTCCCATGGGCCACCTGCACTTCCCTGCGAGCGAAGTGCTGGAGTTTCTAGTTTGCTATCCCTCCTAGATATGGCTGCAATCAGAGTCTGCAAGCTATTGTTCACAGCAAGCATGCACTTGTGTGACTGCCGCATTTGCTGTTCCATGCAGGTGGCCATCCTTTCTATGGAACAGCACAGCATCGGCATTGCCTGCGACATGGTGTTGCTCATATTGTATATGGACTCCTCCATTCTCCCTACAATCACGCACATTGGAATGATACCTGGACTTCAAGGGTTAAGTTACGAGGAGAGATTACACAAATTAGGGTTTATTCCTTGGAATTTAGAAGGTGATCTGATCAAAGTTTTCAAGATATTAAGGGGAACCGATAAGGTAGATAGAGAGAAACTATTTCTGCTGGTTGGTGTTTCTAGAACTAGGGAGCATAGTCTAATAATTAGAACCAGACCTTCAGGAATTACATTTCTATATACAAAGGACTGGATTTTCGGCTTTTTGCATTTTCGCCCGTTTCCGAGCACAACTCGTGGCGGATTCAAAAATTTAACACCGAGTCAACATTAGTGCCAGAGCGAGCAACTTTCGTCAAATGAAAGTTCATGAGGAGTGTTAGCGTTAACTCCAGCATTGCACCACACAATTTGTGTGCCGGAGCCGAAAGTTCCAGCACTAAAACAATGGCCATTCTGCGTTTGCACAAATGTTATTTAATTTTTTTTCTTCCTGTGCTTCTGGTCTGCTGTCCGATCGCCAATGCTAATGCAGGGCACGGCCGCGCGCATGCACAGTACACCCAGGGCTGAATCAGCCATTTTACATTTGGATTTTGATGATGGAGGATGACGATTCCAGACAGCGTGCCAGGGGCTTCAGCCACAAGGCTAATGAAGCTCTAGTGGGGGCTGTGGAAAGAAGATGGCAGAAGTTGCATCGTAGGGGTGAATCTACACCATTGCCATCCATTTTTAAAAGGATTTGGAGGGAAATCGCTGAGGAGGTCTCTCTCTCAGACACTGTGATCAGGACTGGCACACAGTACCGAAAGAAGTTCAATGATCTTTCAAGGGTTGTTTGAGTGAGTACAATTTTAATTCATGCACTCCTTCATTACTTCAATTTTAAACCTGACACTATCTGTTCTCGTGTTGTTGGGCTGTTGGTGACTCTCAGCACTCTGTGGGTTGGCTCCTAAAATGCATGATTTAGTTTGGCACCCGATTTGCCATGAAAGATCTTTACACATTATTACGATTGCTTTCTGAGATCTCATAAAATGGCTCCGCTCTTCGATGTCCTCCTGATGAACCAAAGCCATTAAACAGAGAACAGTATTAAATTCAGACAGTATGGTATAAGTGCTTTGGTGGCTATCTGTGCACTACCCGGGCTGGGCTGGGTTGGGGCAATGTCATGCAGTGTATCTGGACTAGGGTTGGGGAAATGTCATGCACGCTCCCTGGGCTGGATTGGGACAATATCATGTAGCACATCTGGACTAGGGTTGGGGCAATGTCCTGCAGTGTCTCTGGACTAGATATAATGGAGTAGCGGTGGCCCTTCCAACAAGCCTGTGCTATGTAACCTTGCTCATGTCACCCTATCCCCTCCCCTGCTGCTAACCACTTATTTGTTGCTTTCTACTTCCAGATGACCAGCCACAGGTGCAGCATCCCTCAAGGGACCACTCCACATCAGGCCATCGTCTGGAGGAGTAGGCGGAGGAGGAGGAGGAAGAAGAGGAGGATATGGATGAGTGACCTCCAGCACAGAAACCGACGCAGCTTCAATCCACCCCTGTTCCACCACCGGCACTCAGCTCCTCTGAGGATGACGTGAGGTTCTCAGGGATTGATGACTCTGTGGCTCCTGGGACTAGTGGCATGCAGCGACACAGTTCTGGGGTCGAATCCCACATGCCATCTCTCCGGAGGGTGATTCGGCAAAGTCAGTCTGCTGACAGACAGTCAGACGTGGAACTGGACATGATGGGAATGTCCACGGGGAGCATCCAGGTCAGCCGTCAGCTTCTTGGTGTCTTGGGTAGGATTCCCGCGAGCATCGACAGTCTGAAAGTGATCATTACGGAGGTAAGGTCGCAGATTGTCAGTGCGGTCCATGATACCTGCGAAGCCATCATTGCCCACACGAGGCTGGTAGCCTCCAGCAGTGACAGTGGAGTCCTGGAGACTGTGGCATGAACCCTTGCAGAATATGGCGCAGCATAGGCACAAGCTCTGCTTCAGCTTGAGCAGGTGATGCAGTCCATGCCTGCCACCATACTCTCTGTGTTCCCCACCATCACACCCAAACCACCTGTTACTGGCGACGCCAATGAAGAGGCTAGCCAGTCAGAAGCCGGGCCTTCAAGAGCTGTTCCAGTGCGTCCCCAGGTGGCGTCTCCATTGTCTCTCCCCCCAACACAGCAACACTCTGGCAATGTTGCTTAGCATGCAGCACACCACAATGAACTCAAAAACCTGCTGAGGGAAATATTGCAGGCAGCCTCCAGAATGGTCCAGGCATCGGAAGCGTTGCTTGAGCACTCCAATTGTCTGTTTGGCGATGTTGCGTGTGGCTGCATGGCTCTCAGCATAGCGATGCTCAGCTTCTGTCTGAGGGTTCTGGAGGAGGGTCATGAGCCAGGTGGTGAGACCGTAACCTTTGTCCCCGAGCCTCCAGCTCTGGCCTTGTGGCTGACGCTAGAACATGGATGCGACACTGCTCTCACGCAAGATGACAGCATCATGGATGCTCCCTGGATATTGGGCATTGACTGCCGTGATGCATTGAGTATGGTCACAGACGATCTGTACGTTCATGGAGTGGAATCCCTTTCGGTTTCGGTAAACCTCAGCATTCTATAAAGGTGCTCGCAGGGCGATGTGCACACAGTCAAGGGTACCCTGAACCTTCGGGAAGCCAGCAAATCATCTAAAACCTACAGCTGTCTTATTTTGGGTCTCCTTAGTCATTGGAAACTTTATGAAGTCCATTCTGTGTGCGTACAGTGCATTAGTCACCTAGCGAATGCAGCAATGTGTAGCGTGCTGCAAGACGGAGCATATGTCCCCGCTGATGTCGGAGACATAGAAGGCAAGTGCCACAGTCACCTTCACCTCGATGGGCAGTGCAGTGTGTTGCCACTAGTAGGCTGTAGGTCTATCTGTACTAGCTGGCATATCTCTGTGGCCTCCTCTTTTCAAAAGCGCAGCCTTCGAACACACTGTACCTCAGAGAGCTGGAGGTATGAGTGATGTTCCCTGTAAACTCCTGGGGAGGTGGGGGGGGTGCGGGGTAAGGCCTTCTCCCCATACGTCTATGACCTCTTCGATTACATTGCAAATGATCAACAACCTTTTTTCCAGCTCGAAGCCATATGAATATAGCATGTGATCTGTGAGACACCAGATGATAACTCTACACTATGTCTCACTGGACCCATCGATGTGCGCGTATCTGCGCTGGTGCTGGGTGCGTTTGGCTCTGCTGACGGTGCTCCCTCAGAGACTGCAGCTTCCTCTGAGGAGTCGTCTTCCTCCTCCGGCTGGACAGTGCAGTGGGGTGGGGAGGGGCACTTGATCAACCTGTGGGAGTGTAAAGACATGAAAGACATGACAGGAAGAGCAGTGCAAGGAAGGTAGTGCAGGAGTCCCCTGTGGTCATCCCCCTGCAAAACAGAAACACTGCTTTGGGTACTGTTGAGGGGGATGACTCATCAGGGGAGGGCAGCAGCAGCCAAGTTCATGGCACTATGGCTGGCTCTGTTGCACAGGAGGGCAGGAAAAAGAGTGGGAGAGCGATAGTGATAGGGGATTCTATTGTAAGGGGAATAGATAGATGTTTCTGCGGCCGCAACCGAGACTCCAGGATGGTATGTTGCCTCCCTGGTGCAAGGGTCAAGGATGTCTCGGAGCGGGTGCAGGACATTCTAAAAAGGGAGGGAGATCAGCCAGTTGTCGTGGTGCACCTTGGTACCAACGATATAGGTCAAAAAAGGGATGAGGTCCTACGAAACGAATTTAAAGGAGCTAAATTAAAAAGTAGGACCTCAAAAGTAGTAATCTCGGGATTGCTACCAGTGCCACGTGATAATCAGAGTAGGAATCGCAGGATAGCGCAGATGAATACGTGGCTTGAGCAGTGGTGCAGCAGGGAGGGATTCAAATTCCTGGGGCATTGGAACCGGTTCTGGGGGAGCTGGGACCAGTACAAACCGGATGGTCTGCACCTGGGCAGGACCGGAACCAATGTCCTAGGGGGAGTGTTTGCTAGTGCTGTTGGGGAGGAGTTTACACTGTACATTAATGATTTAGACGAGGGGATTAAATGTAGTATCTCCAAATTTGCGGATGACACTAAGTTGGGTGGCAGTGTGAGCTGCGAGGAGGATGCTATGAGGCTGCAGAGCGACTTGGATAGGTTAGGTGAGTGGGCAAATGCATGGCAGATGAAGTATAATGTGGATAAATGTGAGGTTATCCACTTTGGTGGTAAAAACAGAGAGACAGACTATTATCTGAATGGTGACAGATTAGGAAAAGGGGAGGTGCAAAGAGACCTGGGTGTCATGGTACATCAGTCATTAAAGGTTGGCATGCAGTACAGCAGGCGGTTAAGAAAGCAAATGGCATGTTGGCCTTCATAGCGAGGGGATTTGAGTACAGGGGCAGGGAGGTGTTGCTACAGTTGTACAGGGCCTTGGTGAGGCCACACCTGGAGTATTGTGTACAGTTTTGGTCTCCTAACCTGAGGAAGGACATTCTTGCTATTGAGAGAGTGCAGCGAAGGTTCACCAGACTGATTCCCGGGATGGCGGGATTGACCTATCAAGAAAGACTGGATCAACTGGGCTTGTATTCACTGGAGTTCAGAAGAATGAGAGGGGACCTCATAGAAACATTTAAAATTCTGACGGGGTTAGACAGGTTAGATGCAGGAAGAATGTTCCCAATGTTGGGGAAGTCCAGAACCAGGGGACACAGTCTAAGGATAAGGGGTAAGCCATTTAGGACCGAGATGAGGAAGAATTTCTTCATCCAGAGAGTGGTGAACCTGTGGAATTCTCTACCACAGAAAGTTGTTGAGGCCAATTCACTAAATATATTCAAAAAGGAGTTAGATGAAGTCCTTACTACTAGGGGGATCAAGGGGTATGGTGAGAAAGCAGGAATGGGGTACTGAAGTTGCATGTTCAGCCATGAACTCATTGAATGGCGGTGCAGGCTCGAAGGGCCGAATGGCCTACTCCTGCACCTATTTTCTATGTTTCTATGTTTCTAATTAGAATGTTTTAAGTTAACATTATGCACATGATATTTCACTGGCTGCTGACATCAAGTCTCCATGAGTGACTGTTGTATGCCATGTGGCTGTATATTTAATTCTGTCACCAGGCTGCTGGGAGGTCTCCCTCTCTCCATCCTCCACCGCCAGTAGTTCTGCAACTGCACTTATGCCCAGTGCCTCCTCTCTGTTGCTGTCAACAGAGTGGTAATTGGAGGACCACCAGTTCTCTGCCTCTCCCTGTTGTTCTGCAATCCCTTCTCCTGCAAGGCAGGAAAGAAGGAAGGTTTGAATGAGAATGATGGAATGAGTGTAGGGGTTGGATGGGTTACATCGTAGAGGGTGTCTATGAGGGAGTGGCGTGACATTGTCAAATGGCCTCCTTCTGTGGCATTAATTTCTATGATTCTATGATTGCAGTAGGATGCGTAATTAGTGAATAGTCAGATGTGGATGTGAGTAGGTGCATAGTCAGTGAGGGATGGGTGGCACCAGCTTGACTCGGGAGGGGGTGATTGTTGATTTGACATCCAGTCCTCTGGGGTGGTGGGTGGGAGGGAGAAATCTGACTGCTGGTTATTGCTCTGAACTAATTATTTTGTTTTCTTTCGGGAACATTGGAGTTTGGGGAAAGCAGGCCAGTACTTGGCAATGACTGACCTGAGGAGTGATGTGCAGGAGTAGGTTTGGGAAGGCAGAATGATGGGGTTGGGGTGACAGGCACATCAGGATGTAGTTGAATGTGCAGGTCGGAGGGCCTCCTCATAGGACTGCTCCTGGGCATGGCCAAGATGGCCATTAACTGGTCCAGGCAGCGGACGATCAAGGGAGTCGTTCGGCCCTACTGCCTGCCTCTCTTCTGTTGTTATATTTGAGCTAGGGTGTCCCTGGAGATGGAGCACGCGGTGTCCACCGGTACTCTCGCGGCCTTCCGCGAGAGGTAAGCGCCAGACGGACTGGAGTGCATCATCACCCCCGGCAACCAAATTTTAATTTGATCCATTTAACACCAAAAGTTTAATTTGTTTAATTTGTTGGTTTTAATGCCCTTTTAATAAGGGGGCACTTGATTTATTGTTTTACCAAAATAGCTGTAGTTGAATGTGGCATTGTACTCACCTTTCCTGACCTCATGAGCTCATTAAATCTCTTCCTGCACTGGACCAAGGACCTGGTGATAACACCCCTGCTGCTCACTTCATCGGCGATTTCCAGCTGCTGGCCTGTTCCTCCCGTCACCGGGGAAGAGAACCTCCCTGCGGGTTCTCACTCTCTGGAGCAGGATTTCCAGGGAGGCATCGCTGAATTTGGGCGCAGCCTTTTGGCACTGAGCCTGCATTTTTGCTTAAAAATCTTTAAAACTTCATAATCAAACAACTTGCTTACTCTCACACCAGCCAATGTCTCCCCCATCCACCTCTGCAGCCCCTCCACCAACCTGCAACCGTCATCAGCGCAATGCTCCTTTAAATAGGTGAGATGAAGTCACGTCATCCATGACGTCATCAGACCCGCTCCAGTTAATTGGCCGGGAAAACTGCATGACTGATGATTGATTCAATTGGAGTAGTTTAGTTAAAAAGACTCTTCAGAGCCCGCTGATAGAACGCCAGGATAGCTTCCCACTACACAACGCTACGCCCCCCCCACCTCCACACACCCCCCTCCCCCCACCCCCACACCCAACCCCACGGAAAGGTAAAGATTTACCCCATTATAACAAGCTTGTAACCATTAAATAGGGCAAGTGGGGACATCATGATCCAGCTTTCTCAACAGACTGGTTAACTTTGTCTTCTCAGTGCTGAAGGTAACACATCTGTTTGCTCACTGTATAATCCCGTCTGTATCTGGGAACAGTGATTTGATCCAACTTCCTTTTAAAATGATGAATTAACGGCTTTGTAAAAGGTGTTTTCATCAGTTACAACGAATCACTTGGCATTGCAATGTATTTTCATTTTTTAATTAGTTTGGAACAGGGTAATGGCACACTTCCCACTTCTGGCATCCCAGTATCCAGCACTCCCAACTCAGATACAGCACAGATATGTACAATTAGTTGTCAATTAGTGCTGAATTATGCACCGTTTGTATAATGGCCCATAAACACTAGGAATTGCAGTGAGACTCCCCAAGCTCATTTCACATAGGGCCCTTATAGCATGCAGACAGAGGTAACTTTCATTAGTCTGGATTGGATTTAAACCAGATCCAGAAGATGAAAGGCCAAACATTAACTCACTGCACACATCTGTCCCCTAAATGGATTGTACAACAACAGATAATAAAATTGCCATTTTATATAAGTTCTAAATTCTTCTCAGAAAAAGTTGTTTCACAGATTTTCTGAGCCAGCTTCTCAATGAATTTACTAAGCCTCAGGTTATATTACATCAGAACCTGATCCATTTTGTGGGTTGTCCCTGCTGTCAATTCATGAACAGTATCTGATGTGCACAAACTATAAGACTGCCTCTGTTTATCTGTCTGTATGTTACTGTGTCTAACAGTCAAGTGATAAAGCGAGGAATCCCAGAGTGTACAAGGCAATAAACCTCTGAGGCATGCAGAATAAACATTGAGGCCACAGTCAGGGCTGGTTATTAGTGTGTAGGAACCATTTTAACCAAACACACCCGATGTTTATTGCTAGTGCATCATGTTAAATTTGAAAGAAGAAATACTGAAGATTTTAAAAGTTACTCTCATTTTATCATATTTGCTGCATTCTGGAACCACGCCAGTAGTTTATATCGCGAAAGTCTGCTTATGGCACAATAGTCAGGTAACCATTGGCAACACATAACCTGCATCAGCTGATTGGTGTTCTTATTACATTGGCTCGGAATATGCGGTAGAAATAACGGTGAGGCTATCAGCGCATACTGTTATTGAGTAGTAAATCGCACAGCAACTTCCAACATCCACACATGCGCAGTTAAACGCGGAAATCAGGAAGTTGCTGTCAGATTTGCCGTGCTCCTCCAGAAGCTTCGCTACACCTGTATCTCACCGAGAGACTCGGCATTAAAACACATGAAGGATGAGAAGTTGCTGTATTTACCCACTAAATACCCAAAGAAAAAGTTAGGGCTGGTCCATTCAAGTGTAAGTGAACTTTTAACGGCCTGATAAGTCTTAATTATTAGCAAAAAACCTCTCTCGCACTGAAAATTAACTTTTACAACTATGGAGTCTCATTCCTTCAGATTTTAATTATTGTTGAAGATTTTAAAATAAGTAAAAATAAAAATTATAAGGTATTTTTACTTTTTCTTTCTGTCTCTTTTATCTCTCCTAATCTCATCTTTCTTTCCCTCTCCTTAATTTGTTTTCTGTACATGATTTTACATTGAATTAAATATTCTAACTTACACCTCCTGGTTTAGACTCTGTGTTGAAATTATGTACCACCAATTTAGAGGCGCAGGCACCGCGTGGGCGTTGATTTTACCGCCAGGCGGTAATTACCGCCTCAAATTGCAAAATTCCGTTTTTTTCCACAAAAGATGAGAGTGCAATGTTGCACACTCATCCTCGGTCACCAACGGAGCAGTAGCTCAGGAGGCCTACTCAAGTTTCATCCTAGTGCCTGAAAATGAAAAATAAAATGTTTGCAAAAATTTCAGTTACCCATACCCACACTTCCCCACTTCTGCCATAAATAAATAGAAGCTAAAAAATGTAACTTAACAACTTGCCTTGCTCTCTGGGTGATACCGCCCCGGGATCTCCGATGTATCGACAGCTTTCGCAGTCGGGAAGAGCACCTGCCGGTAAAGCACTGAAATTTGCTGCCGCAGCACCAAGGGGGCATTGAACGCTCGATGACGCCACCACGTGGGTGGCAGTAGAGCATGCAGCACCACCTCTTAGCGCTTCCCCCACCACCCAACTAAAGTTTTTGGGAGGCAAGGACACCGCACCGCGTGCGTCGGTAAGTCCTTAGCTGCCCATCTCCGGTGCTAACGGGTGGTGTTAAAAAACGAATTTCGACCCTGGCTCTCAGTAAGGATTCTTCAATTTGATTGGTTAAAGAGACACGCTGTTGCTTGCTTTGTTTACACAGGTCTCAGATCCCCTGCAGAGGGTGACGTGCTGAAATGGCTCATTAATTACCATAAGTTGCTGCGTAAAAGCCCACTAAAACTCTATGGGCAACTGTAAGCGTAATGAATGCCAAGCACCGACCACAAAATATGGGCCACTGTTTAGTAGTTAATATTCATATGGTCTCCTGAACATGGAGAAAGAAGATATGTGTCACATGAGGCCCTAGGTTTGAATCAGTAATATAAACCACTTGGGTACTTCTGTCTCATCACAACAATACTGCCCAACACACTCTGGACATAGCCCCTTGCACGTGACCAAATTCAGGTGAGGTGCTGAGCAGAGTTATATGAAACAAGATCAATTTATCGAGTCTCGGTAACAGGTTTACGATCAGTAAAAAAGGTGCATGTCATGCTGGATAATAATCTGCATTGGGCAGAGCAAGGCAATAAATAATTTATTCCACACATATTAAGTTACTAGCGGGTGACTTAGTTGTTAGGTAGTTATACATCATTGAACAAGGTTTTAGTTCCTGGTGCAGCTGGAGACTTGAATCAAGAGCTGAGGTCAGAGTTTAAAATTGTATTTACAAATATAATTAGATTTTACCAATTAAGCTGTGGTGTTCCCTGTAAGCTGCACTTTGTTCTGCGTGGCCACTTTCTTTCAATGCGCGGTCCTTTTACATTTATGTGCATGTATGGTATTTACAATTTGAAAGCCAGTGAGCGGCCTGCGTGGGATCGTTCAGATTACTGCACGGCCGCGCGCATACACACCTTAGCAGGAACATTGGTTGTCACCCCACCTCAAAAAACCTACCATTGGCCCCACTGTTCTTGACAACTATTGACCCATTTCCAACCTCCTTTTCCTCATCAAGGTACTTGAACATGTTGTCACCTCCCAAATCTCTGCCCATCTTTCATGCAATTCTATGTTTGAACCTTTCCAATCAGGTTTCTACCCCTGCTACAGCACTGAAACAGCCCAAATCAAAGTCAAAAATTACACCCTATGTGTCTGCGACCATGGTGCACTGTCCATCCTCGTCTTTCTCAGTTTGCAGCCTTTGACACAGTTCACCACGCCATCCTCTTCCAACGCCTCTCCTATGTTGTTTAGCTGGGTGGGACTGTCTTCACCTGGTTCCATTCCTATCTATCTAGTTGTAGCCAGAGAATCTCCAGCAATGGTTTCTCTTCCTGCTCCTGCACCATTACCTCTGGAGTCTCCCACGGCTCTATCCTTGGTCCCCTCCTATTTTGCATATACATGCTGCCCCTCGGCAACATCATCCAAAAACCCTAGGTCAGGTTCCACGTGTACGCTGATGACACCCAGCTCTATCTCACCACCACTTCTTTCAACCCCTCCACTGCCTCTGATTTGTCATGCTGCTTGTCTGACAGAGTTCTCAGAGGATTATAGGGTTGGAGAAGGTTACAGAGATAGGGAGGGGTGAGGCCATGGAGAGTTCTGAACACAAGGATGAGAATTTTAAATTTGAAACATTGCTGGGCCAGTGCTGGATGAGTAGAAATTTCTTCCAATTAAATATTGGGAACACCAAAGTTATTGTCTTTACCCCCGGCACAAACTCCATGAGTCACTGATTTCATCCCCTTCCCTGTCCACTGCCTCAGGCTGAACCAGACTGTTCGCAACCTCCACGTCCTACTTGACTGTGAACTGAGCTTCCAATGCTATATCTGCTCCATCACTACATACCACTTCAGGGAGCAGCACGAGCTGCGACGGCAGCGAAGAGTGACGTCATCAAGGTCCAGGTCGGTGATTGGAGCGTGGGCAGACACAGCAGGAGTGGCGAGAGACTGTGGAGGGATGTGATCGGGGCCCAGGAGAGGTGTGAGTTCGGGGCCAGGGGCCCAGAGGCCCAGGGGCAACACGGACCAGCCCACACTGCGATATGTGTGCGCATTAGGTCCATGCAGCAGAGCAAGTCTCCAATCATCTTGGGTAATTCTTGCCACTGGACCAAGAACCAGCTCTGCCAAGCCCGTGTGGTGGCGGGTGTGCAATGACCACCACACATTAAAAAAATCCTCGTACAGGCATCTGCCACCCTTCAGGATGTAGTTCAGGAACTGGAATTTTAGGTCCTTCATTGGAACACCTGTGAACTTATCCTTTTTTTGGCATGGAAGCAAGTCATCCTCATTTCGAGGGACTGCCTATGATGCTGATGATGAAGATCATTTATTTCCACCTCCATAACATCACCCGTTTCCACTCCTGCCTCAGATTACCTGCTGCTGAAACCCACATCTATGCTTTTATTACCTCCAGACTCGACTATTCCAATGCTGTCCTGATGGTCTCCCATAAACTTGAGCTCATCCAAAACTTGGCTACCCGTGCCCTAACTCGCATCAAGTCCCGTTCACCCATCATCCCTGTGCTCACTGATCTGCATTGGCTCCTGGTCCAGCAATATTTAAAATTTAAAATTCTCATCCTTGTGTTCAAAACTCTCCATGGCCTCACCGCTCCCTGTCTCTGTAACCTTCTCCAACCCTACAATCCTTGAGAACTCTGCGTTCATCCAATTCTGGCCTCTTGTGCATCCCCATTCCCTTTGCTCCACCATTGGTGGCTGCGCCTTCAGCAGTCTCGGCCTTAAGCTCTGGAATTCTCTCCCTAAAACTCTCCACCTCTCTACAGTCTCCTTCCTCAACAAACTTAAAACAGCCCTGGACACAATGCATGACTCCTTTGCCACGTACAGTACTCTTACTATTTTTGGATAATTAAGTGTTATTCTGGCCCTGTTACTTCTGCATTTTTCTTTAATTTGTTGACATATCTCTTCCTCTATCTTCTTTACGCTGTTTGATCATCTATAATCTACTCTGAATAGAGTAACAATTCCCTTTTTATTCTTTAATTTTAAACAAATAGCATCAGCCTTTTCATTATCCCCTATATCATCCTAATGTTCTAACGCTGCATTGGAATCCTTGATTCATCCTTTTCTCCTACTCTATATTTCCAGAATATATTGTAATCAGGAATGTTTAACTCCTACAAAAGCAAAATACTGCGGATGCTGGAAATCTGAAATATAAACAGAAAATGCTGGAAATACTCAGTAGGTCAAGCAGCATCTGTGGAGAGAAAAACTGAATTAACGTTTCAGGTCAATGACCTTTCAGAAACATTCATTCTGTTTCTCTCACCACAGTTTATTCGGTAGCACGACACAAATCCGCGACCTCTATCACCTAGAAGGACAATGGCACCAGGTGCATGGGACACCGCCAACTCCAAATTCCCATCCAAGTTACACACCATCCTGACTTGGAAATATATCGCCATTCCTTCATAGTTGATGCATCATAATCTTGGAACTCCCTCCCGAAAAGCACTGAGAGTACCTTCACCTCACAGTCCACAACGGTTCAATAAAGCGGCTCACCACCACCTACACAAAGGCAATTAGGGATGGGCAATAAATGCTGGCCTTGCCAGCGACGCCCACATCCCAGGAACGAATATAAAAAAGATGCTGCCTGACATGCTGAGTATTTCCAGCATTTTCTGATTTTATTTATGTTTAGCTCCTTGTCCTGTTCCAACATAACTTACATCTCTAATAATGCTATCACACCCCCATTGCAGTTTGTGCCCCTAGTTCATCAATTTTATTGAGAGTATGCTTTATGTGACTTAATGTAATAATTAATCTTTTATTGAAAGTACCTACAGTTCCAAACTGCTTTTGTCTGTCAATCTTATTATTTTTAATCCAAATTACTTTCCTGCTTTACTCTCTTTTTTCCCACATGGCTTGCCCCTTTTGCTCTCCTTTCTAATCCTCTTTTTATTTTTTTCTCTTCACTTGCCATGTTAGTTTAAACACTCTTCCACACCATTATGATGACTCTCTATGATGACAATGTCACAGCCTTGATCAGATGCTTAATAAATGCAGCAATATTTTAGGGTGCAGATACATAAATTTTGAACAGTGGGAACACAAGTAGAAAAGGCCATAAAATGCAATTTTATATATAGGGGGAGTGAATATAAAAGCAGCAGGTAATCTTGAATTTGTACAAGATGTTGTTTTGATCATAGTTTATGCATTGCATGGGGTTATTGCTACTGAAAGGATATTAGAGTCATGGAAAAGGTAAAGATTTATTAGAATGATACCAGGAATTAAAAGGTTATAATTATGAAGATTATTCAATATATATGCACTGAATAAGTATTCATATAATTTACATATTTGCACTTTTTTCACTGGAACAAAGAAGAATAGACATTATTTAAATTAGAAAAGATTTTGAGTGTAGAAGTAGTGACAGATTGTTTCCACTGATTGATGTATTGATAACAAGGGGCAAAACCCCAGCATTACCACAAAAAGAATGAAGGGAGAAGGTCTGGGAAACATGGAATGCTTTTCCACAAGAAGCTATTGACACAGAGACAATAATATAATTTAAAAGGGAGTTGGATAAACATTTGAAAAGGAAGATGTTACAAGCGTATGAGGAAATGGCAGGGGAATGGGATTTGAGTAGGTGGCTCCAGTCGAAGATCTAGCACCAGTGCAGGTAAATGGCTTCCTTCTGTGCTGTTAATTCCTATAGATGAATCTATGTGTTTTTTACTGAAAGATGATGTAATCAGTCAAAAGTTCAAAGATGGAGCTACAGAGAAAAATTAGCCTGATAATTACAGTGAATAGTGATATGGTACGAATGCTTAACAAGTTCATATCAAATTCCTCTATCTGCTAATTTAACAGAGGCATTAACCTGTGTAAAGTCAACAGATTAGCACTTCTGTTAAAATAACAAGAAAAGAATGTGATATGAGTGCATTAATTGTTTATACAATGATATTGCTCATCGTAATTTCCAGCTTTTTAGCTCCACAAATGAAATGGGTAAAATGAATTTAGTTAGTTCTACTTCAGAGCTGATCTGCTTTGATGACATTACTAGCTAAGTAGATCAAATGAACTCTTGAACATGACACTGCAGTTTGTAATTCGTTTTAATTGTTAGAGTGCTTAAAATCAAGACAAGTCAGTTTAAACAGAGCTTCTCCTTTATGTGATAATTTTCACAGTGTGCTAACCATATTAGTGACATGTTTAAAATCTCATTGTTTTAATGTTGTATGTTTCCTTACAGCTAGCCTGAAATGAATTTAGCAACCAATGATTTTTTTCCTATTATATCTTAAGAATGGAAGATATGTGATAAATCACTTAATACTTTAGATTGACTGTCAATTAAATATTAAAACACCAGTGGGTATCTGGGTACTAGATCGCTAACTGATTTTAGAATGTTCCCTTGAACCGTTGCCTAAAAAGTGAGCTTTGTAATAGAATTAGAAAGTCACTATTTTGCACGCTGATTGCTGTTGCTACAAGTTGAAGAAGCTTGTTACATTAGTGGCGTCTCTTCCGAACACTGCAAATTGCAGACACAAATGTTGTTCTCCCTCCTCAAAACAGCCATTGGTATTCTCAAGTTGATGAACTGAGATAAAGGCTTATAAATTCGATCGCCCCGGAAAACAGGCACACTGGGCGTGCTGCATGCACCTGCTCACGTGGGTGCAAGGACAACGTGAAATTAGTGCTGGTAGCTCATTATAATGTGTCAGGCGTGCAGCCAGCCTCACTACCTATTAGCTATGCATCTTTTTGGGGTCTGGGGCAGGAAATCTGTCTTTCTGATGCCACTTAAATGCAGCTAGCACCTCTTAAAGGGGAGGTGCACTGTGGTTTTAAACAGCAGGGAGAATTCAGGGTAATTTCCGAAGTGGAAAAATGGCTGCAAGAGGTGCACAGAGGGCACCCAGCTTTGGAGGCCCTGAACCAGGCAGTGGTCAAGAGCCATCCAGGGGGAAGAAGGCCCTCCTCGATCAGTGCGAAAATGTTTAATGACCTCACCAGAGTTTTCATGGTAAGAATTTTATCTCATACCTCAATTACTCTTTCCTACACATGCATCATCTGCAGCCTCATTACTCACAACACTCCCCTTCCCCACTTATCATCACCCTTCTACAATCACTGCCTCACACTGCACACTGGTTTAGTCTATAGTTCTTCTCATCCTACTTACTCACATTGCACTTCCTCCTCCCACCATTATTGCAACCCACATTTCCCCACAGCTCATATCTTGCACACAATATCGGCTCTATTCGACCACGACAGCAGCATTCTCCAAACAGCTCACAAGTGCAGCAACAGCTCAGAGTGCAAAGTTAAGAGTTTGGTAAGTGGGAGAACTTTAAGGGTTATTCCCTTTTAAACCATTTCAAGGCTGGTGTAAATTGCTAGTGACAATTCTAGTAGCTTCTAAAGGTAAAATAAGATTACAAGTTTAAGTAAAACTGAAATATTAAACAGATAGGATTCTTGTAGGTTTAAGCAGAGACAAACAAACAAGCTAGCTTAGTTAATTGACCAGCTAGTAAAAACTGGTTCCCTAAACAGGCCAGTGGTGAGTCAGCTAGAAACAGTATAAAAAGAGAGGGGTTTGGGCAGACCTGCACGGAGTGCAGCAGGAGCTCAGAGTGCAAAGGTAAGAGTTTGGTAAGTGGGAGAGTTCGGGCAAGTGGGAGCGGGAGGTGTTGCTTTCTCTTGTTTTCCCCACCAGTGCTGACTCCCTGACCTGGGAGGAAAAGAAAACCAAGTGTGACATCACAGCCAAGAGGGTAAATGATTGGCTGGTTGATTGGTGAGTAGTTTTTTCTTTTTACCTTATCTTGTCAGTGAGAACCCTTTGGCATTGTTGACGAATTAGGTTATTTTAACGGTTAAGTCATGGCACGAGAGCCCAGACCCGTGTCATCCTCCTCCTATGCCATGTGGGAAATCAGAGACGCTTCCAGGACGACTATGTGTGCAGGAAGTGCATCCAGCTGCAGCTCCTATTAGACCACATGATGGCACTGGAGCTGCGGATGGATTCACTCTGGAGCATACGCGAAGCTGAGGATGTCATGAATAGCACGTTCAGTGAGTTGGTCACACCGCAGGTAAAGGTTACAAAGGCAGATAGGGAACAGGTGACCATCAGGCAGAGAAGGAGTAGGAAGGCAGTGTAGGAGTTCCCTGCGGTCATCTCCCTCCAAAACAGATATACCGCTTTGGATATTTTTGGGTGAGATGGCGCACCAGGGGAGGGCAGCAGCAGCCAAGTTCATGGCACCGTGGGTGGCTCTGCTGCACAGGAGGGCAGGAAAAAGAGTGGGAGAGCTGTACTGGTAGGGGATTCTATAGTAAGGGGAATAGATAGGAATTTCTGTGGTCGCAACCGAGACTCCAGGATGGTATGTTGCCTCCCTGGTGCAAGGGTCAAGGATGTCTTGGAGCGGCTGCAGGGCATTCTGGAGGGGGAGGGTGAACAGCCAGTTGTCATGGTGCATATAGGTACCAACGATATAGATAAAAAGCAGGATGAGTTCCTACAAGCTGAATTTAGGGAGCGAGGAGTTAAATTAAAAAGTAGGACCTCAAAGGTAGTAATCTCAGGATTGCTACCAGTGCCACATGCTAGTCAGGGTAGAAATAGCATGATAGCTAAGATGAATACGTGGCTTGAAGAGTGGTGGAAGAGGGATGGATTCAAATTCCTGGGACATTGGAACCGGTTCTGGGGGAGGTGGGACCAGTACAAACTGGATGGTCTGCACCTGAGCAGGACCGGAACCAATGTCCAAGGGGGAGTGTTTGCTAGTGCTGTTGGGGAGGGGGTAAACTAAAATGGCAGTGGGATGGGAACCTATGCAGGGAGACATGGGGGTAGAAGCAAAAGATAGAAAGGAGAATAGTAAAAGTGGGGGGCAGAGAAACCCAAGGCACAAATCAAAAAGGGCCACATTAAAGCAAAATTCTAAAGGGACAAAGAGTGTTAAAAAGACAAGCCTGAAGGTCTGTGCCTCAATGCAAGGAGTATTCGTAATAAAGTGGACGAATTAACTGCACAGGCAGCTATTAACGATTATGATATAATTGATATTATGGAGACATGGCTCCAGGGTGACCAAGGCTGGGAACTCAACATCCAGGGGTATTCAACATTCAGGAAGGATAGACAGAAAGGAAAATGAGGTGGGGTGGCGTTGCTGGTTAAAGAAGAAATTAACGCAATAGTAAGAAAGGACATTAGCTTGGATAATGTGGAATCTGTATAGGTAGAGCTGCGGAATACCAAAGGGCAGAAAACGCTAGTGGGAGTTGTGTACAGACCACCAAATAGTAGTAGTGAGGTTAGGGATGGCATCAAGCAAGAAATTAGGGATGTGTGCAATAAAAGTATGGCAGTTATCATGGGCGACTTTAATCTACATATAGATTGGGCTAACCAAGCTGTTAACAATGCGGTGGAGGAGGATTTCCTGGAGTGTATTAGGGATGGGTTTCTAGACCAATATGTCGAGGAACCAACTAGAGAGCTAGCCATCCTAGACTGGGTGTTGTTTAATGAGAGAGGACTAATTAGCAATCTTGTTGTGCGAGGCCCCCTGGGGAAGAGTGACCATAATATGGTAGAATTCTTTATTAAGATGGAGAGTGACAGTGTTAATTCAGAGACTAGGGTCCTGAATTTAAGGAAAGGTAACTTCGATGGTATGAGACGTGAATTGGCTAGGATAGAGTGGCAAATGATACTTAAAGGGTTGACAGTGGATAAGCAATGGCAGACATTTATAGATTACATGGATGAACTTCAACAATTGTACCTCCCTGTCCGGAGTAAAAATAAAAAGGGGATGATAGCTCAACCGTGGCTAACAAGGGAAATTAGGGATAGTGTTAAATCCAAGGAAGAGGCATATAAATTGGCCAGAAAAACATAAGAACATAAGAATTAGGAACAGGAGTAGGCCATCTAGCCCCTCGAGCCTGCTCCGCCATTCAATAAGATCATGGCTGATCTGGTCATGGACTCAGCTCCACTTACCCGCCCGCTCCCTATAACCCTTAATTCCCTTATTGGTTAAAATTCTATCTATCTGTGACTTGAATACATTCAATGAGCTAGCCTCAATTGCTTCCTTGGGCAGAGAATTCCACAGATTCACAACCCTCTGGGAGAAGAAATTCCTTCTCAACTCGGTTTTAAATTGGCTCCCCCTTATTTTGAGGCTGTGCCCCCTAGTTCTAGTCGCCCCGACCAGTGGAAACAACCTCTCTGCCTCTATCTTGTCTATCCCTTTCATTATTTTAAATGTTTCTATAAGATCACCCCTCATCCTTCTGAACTCCAACGAGTAAAGACCCAGTCTACTCAATTTATCATCATTAGGTAACCCCCTCATCTCCGGAATCAGCCTAGTGAATCGTCTCTGTACCCCCTCCAAAGCCAGTATATCCTTCCTTAAGTAAGGTGACCAAAACTGCAGGCAGTACTCCAGGTGCGGCCTTACCAATACCCGATACAGTTGCAGCAGGACCTCCCTGCTTTTGTACTCCATCCCTCTCGCAGTGAAGGCCAACATTCCATTCGCCTTCCTGATTACCTGCTGCACCTGCAAACTAACTTTTTAGGATTCATGCACAAGGACCCCCAGGTCCCTCTGCACCACAGCATGTTGTAATTTCTCCCCATTCAAATAATATTCCCTTTTACTGTTTTTTTTTTCCAAGGTGGATGACCTCACACTTTCCAACATTGTATTCCATCTGCCAAACCTTAGCCCATTAGCTTAACCTATCCAAATCTCTTTGCAGCCTCTCTGTGTCCTCTATACAACCCGCTTTCCCACTAATCTTTGTGTCATCTGCAAATTTTGTTACACTACACTCTGTCCCCTCTTCCAGGTCATCTATGTATATTGTAAACAGTTGTGGTCCCAGCACCGATCCCTATGGCACACCACTAACCACCGATTTCCAACCTGAAAAGGACCCATTTATCCCGACTCTCTGCTTTCTGTTAGCCAGCCAATTCTCGATCCATGCTAATACATTTCCTCTGACTCCGCGTACCTCTATCTTCTGCAGTAACCTTCCGTGTGGCACCTTATCGAATGCCTTTTGGAAATCTAAATACACCACATCCATCGGTACACCTCTATCCACCATGCTCGTTATATCCTCAAAGAATTCCAGTAAATTAGTGAAACATGATTTCCCCTTCATGAATCCATGCTGCATCTGCTTGATTGCATTATTCCTATCTAGATGTCCCGCTATTTCTTCCTTAATAGTTTCAAGCATTTTCCCCACTACAGATGTTAAATTAACCGGCCTATAGTTACCTGACTTTTGTCTGCCCCCTTTTTTAAACAGAGGCGTTACATTAGCTGCTTTCCAATCCGCTGGTACCTCCCCAGAGTCCAGAGAATTTTGGTAGATTATAACGAATGCATCTGCTATAACTTCCGCCATCTCTTTTAATACCCTGGGATGCATTTCATCAGGACCAGGGGACTTGTCTATCTTGAGTCCCATTAGCCTGCCCAGCACTACCTCCCTAGTGATAGTGATTGTCTCAAGGTCCTCCCTTCCCACATTCCTGTGACCAGCAATTTTTGGTATGGTTTTTGTGTCTTCCACTGTGAAGACCGAAGCAAAATAATTGTTTAAAGTCTCATCCATTTCCACATTTCCCATTATTAAATCCCCCTTCTCATCTTCTAAGGGACCAACATTTACTTTAGTCATTCTTTTCCGTTTTATATATCTGTAAAAGCTTTTACTATCTGTTTTTATGTTTTGTGCAAGTTTACCTTCGTAATCTATCTTTCCTTTCTTTATTGCTTTTTTAGTCATTCTTTGCTGTTGTTTAAAATTTTCCCAATCTTCTAGTTTCCCACTAACCTTGGCCACCTTATACGCATTGGTCTTTGATTTGATATTCTCCTTTATTTCCTTGGTTATCCATGGCTGGTTATCCCTTCTCTTACCACCCTTCTTTTTCACTGGAATATACCTTTGTTGCGCACTATGAAAGAGCTCCTTAAAAGTCCTCCACTGTTCCTCAATTGTGCCACCGTTTAGTCTGTGTTTCCAGTCTACTTTAGCCAACTCTTCCCTCATCCCACTGTAGTCCTCTTTTTGTTTAAGCATAGTACGTTCATTTCTGACACAACTTCCTCACCCTCAATCTGTATTACAAATTCAATCATACTGTGATCACTCATTCCGAGAGGATCTTTTACGAGGAGATCTTTTATTTTTCCTGTCTCATTACACAGGACCAGATCTAAGATAGCTTGCTCCCTTGTAGGTTCTGTAATATACAGTTCGAAGAAACAATCCCGTATGCATTCTATGAATTCCTCCTCCAGGCTACCCCGTGCGATTTGAGTTGACCAATCAATATGTAGGTTAAAATCCCCCATGACTACTGCCGTTCCTTTTCACATGCCTCCATTATCCCCTTGATTATTGCCTGCCCCACCGTGAAGTTATTATTTGGGGGCCTATAAACTACACCCACCAGGACTTTTTCCCCCTTACTATCTCTAATCTCCACCCACAATGATTTAACATTTTGTTCATTCGAGCCAATATCGTCTCTCACAACTGCCCTGATATCATCCTTTATTAACAGAGCTACCCCACCTCCTTTCCCTTCTTGTCTATCTTTCCGAATCGTCAGATACCCCTGTATGTTTAATTCCCAGTCTTGGCCACCCTGCAACCATGTTTCTGTAATGGCCACCAAATCATACCCATTTGTAATGATTTGTGCCGTCAACTCATTTAGCAGCAAACCTGAGGACTGGGAGAAATTTAGAATTCAGCAGAGAACAAAGGGTCTAATTAGGAGGGGGAAAATAGAGTATGAGAGTAAGCTTGCAGGGAACATAAAAACTGACTGCAAAAGCTTCTATAGATATGTGAAGAGAAAAAGATTAGTGAAGACCAATGTAGGACCTTTGCAGTCAGAATCAGGTGAATTTATAATGGGGAACAAAAAAATGGCAGACCAATTGAATAGATACTTTGGATCTGTCTTCACTAAGGAAGACACAAATAACCTTCCAGAAATACTAGGGGTTCAAGGGTCTAGCGAAAAGGAGGAACTGAAGGAAATCTTTATTAGTCAGGAAATTGTGTTAGGGAAATTGATGGGATTGAAGGCCAATAAATCCCTAGGGCCTGATAGTCTGTATCCCAGAGTACTTAAGGAAGTGGCCCAAGAAATAGTGGATGCATTGGTGATAATTTTCCAACATTCTCTTGATTCTGGATCAGTTCCTATGGACTGAAGGGTAGCTAATGTAACACTACTTTTTAAAAAAGGAGGGAGAGAGAAAATAGGGAATTATTGATTGGTTAGCCTGACATCGGTGGTGGGGAAAATGTTGGAATCAATTATTAAAGATGAAATAGCAGCGCATTTGGAAAGCAGTGACAGGATCGGTCAAAGTCAGCATGGATTTATGAAAGGGAAATCACGATTGACAAATCTTCTAGAATTTTTGAGGTTGTAACTAGTAGAGTGGACAAGGGAGAACCAGTGGATGTGGTGTATTTGGACTTTCAAAAGGCTTTTGACAAGGTCCCACACAAGAGATTAGTGTGCAAAATTAAAGTACATGGTATTGGGAGTAATGTATTGACGTGGATAGAGAACTGGTTGGCAGACATGAAGCAGAGAGTTGGAATAAATGGGTCCTTTTCAGAATGGCAGGCAGTGACCAGTGGGGTGCCATAGGGTCAGTGCTGGGACCCCAGCTATTTACAATATACATCAATAATTTAGGTGAAGGAATTGAGCATAATATCTCCAAGTTTGCAGATGACACTAAGCTGGGTGTCGGTGTGAGCTGTGAGGAGGATGCTAAGAGGCTGCAGGGTGACTTGGACAGGTTTGGTGAGTGGGCAAATGCATGGCAGATGCAGTATAATGTGGATAAATGTGAGGTTATCCACTTTGGTGGCAAAAACAGGAAGGCAGAATATTATCTGAATGGTAACAGATTCGGAAAAGGAGAGGTGCAACGAGACCCGGGTGCCATGATACATCAGTCATTGAAGTTTGGCATGCAGGTACAGCAGATGGTGAAGAAGGCAAATGGCATATTGGCCTTCATAGCTAGAGGAGGTCTTACTGCAGTTGTACAGAGCCTTGGTGAGACCACACCTGGAATATCGTTTCCAGTTATGGTCTCCTAATCTGAGGAAGGACATTCTTGCTATTGAGGGAGTGCAGTGAAGGTTCACCAGATTGATTCCTGGGATGGCAGGACTGACATATGAGGAGAGACTGGATCAACTGGGCTTGTATCCACTGGAGTTTAGAAGAATGAGAAGGTATCTCATAGAAACATATAAAATTCTGATGGGGTTGGACAGGTTAGAGGCAAGAAGAATGTTCCCGTTGCTGGGGAGTTCCAGAACCAGGGGTCAAAGTCTAAGAATAAGGGGGAAGCCATTTAGGACCGAGATGAGGAGATACTTCTTCACTCAGAGAGTGGTTAACCTGTGGAATTCTCTACCGCAGAAAGTTGTTGAGGCCAGTTCATTAGTTATATTCAAAAGGGAGTTAGATATGGCCCTTACAGCCAAAGGGATCATGGGGTATGGAGAGAAAGCAGGAAAGGGGTACTGAGGTTGAATGGTCAGCCATGATCTTATTGAATGGCGGTGCAGGCTCGAAGAGCTGAATGGCCTACTCCTACACCTAATTTCTATGTTTCTAAGGCTGACATGGACACACTCCTTTCCTTTTTGCAGGAGAAAGTTGTGCACCACGTGAGGTGGGCAGTGCTGACTGGAGGAGGTCAAGCCCACCTGTTGGTCTGTTGTGTATTGGTTCATGTGAATCTCTCTTGGATGAGTTGCTCTGGGAGCTCGAGCACCTAGAGGCACAAATGTCAATGTTGCTCCTGCTCCTCCTCCTCCTTCTGCACTTCCTGCTGCCCAGGTGGTGGTAAGCGCTGGTCCCTCAATATAGCAAAATTACACGACATGCAGCAGACGACCACAAATCTGGAAACATGGTCAGGGGTGTACTGTACAGCCCTTCACAAACGGTCCAAGCAGCGGAGCATTGCATGAGCATGTCGATGGTCTGCTCAATAAGATTTCTGGTGGCGGCATGACTCTTGTTACAGTCCAGCTCTGTGTCTGTGTGCCCAGGTTCCTGATAGTTGTCATGTGCCATCTCCAGAGGGGATATCTCGTCGATAATTAGCCAATTTGTGACCTAGTAACATAATTGGAAAAAGACGTCATAGATGACTTGGGCAGGATGAATGAATCATGAGCGCTTCCAGGAAACTGCCACAAACCTGCATGACATATTGCTTGTGGTCACAAACAAACAGGACATTCAGTGAATGGAATCTCTTTCTATTGGCAAAGACATCAGGCTGGTAGTTGGGAGCACATAAGGCAACAGGGGTTTAGTCTATAGTACCTTGGACCCCGGGGAAACCTGCAAAGTGAGCAAAGCCTATTGCTCCTTATCATCCTGCTTTTCTCTGCCCATGGAGAATGTGATATATCTGTTCTTCCTGTGTAGAGAGAATTGATGACCTGCTGTGATACAACGGTGCACAACAAACTGCCACATGTCTCTGCTGTCACCTGCTGCAGCCTGGAACAACTCCATGGTGGAACAAGTAAGGGCCACAGTGACCTTCATAGCCATGAGTAGTGTTGTCCATGCCCTGGTTTGGTGCTTGAGTTGTGGCTGCATCAGGTGACAGAGCTCCGTGACAGCCTTCTTGGCGAATCACAGACACCTCACACATTGCTCCTCAGTGAAATTGTGGTATGAGAAATACTCCCTGTGGTATGGCCTCCTGCGCAGTGCCCTCCTCCTCCTTTCCCAGCTGCTCCTGATCTCTACTGTCTTCTTCACTACTCTTTCTCATCCTCCAGTCCCAAAGGTGTCTCTACCAGACCAGCCATGACTGGAATAAACTGTTTTGCAAAGCAGACAAAAGCAGTCCCACACCATCACAAAGTTGTTCGAGGTCAGAATTCAATTGTGGATCGGAGAAAATAGCCACAAAAAAAGGCCCAGAAGTTAACCACCAACCTAAGAGGACAAAGCAGCAATTAACTTGTAAGGAGTGTTCCTGCAGGGTTCTTGCTAACTGTTAGTGACATGATTTGATGGGCGAGTTTATCACTTGGAAAATCAGGTGCTGGAGCAGACCAATTTCACAAAAGGGTCTTACAACCAGCATAGGACCCTTACTTAAAATATTATAAAGAGGCTTTAAATGCTTCTGGGGTGTGCCTTGGATGCCTATTGAGCAGCCTAATCAAGTACCTTACAGATAGTGCAATGAGGGCATGCAATTGGATATGATGGCCTGCCATATTGAACCCATAGGCATCTATTTTATGCTGTGTAACGGACACAGTGATCAAATTTCTAGGCCGAAGATTCCACTTTCCACAGAGGTTAGAATCTGAAACTGATTTAAAAAAAAATCTCAATTCACTCTTTTAAAAGCGAATTATCCCTTTTGCAAATTTTAGAAATTGCAGTAGATATTATGAGAAGATTGCAATGTTTGAATTGTAAATGTTTTACATTTTTATTTGATTAAGTTGTCCATTAATAAGAAACCACTGTATCTTTAAGCAATGTAGGCTTGTAGCTGGCTGCATTTTACACCTGAGGAAAGTTGATCTGCACTGTAGCAAATCTGTCACATCCTGCTGGCCTCTAGGGGTCTAGCCTCACATTTTCACGCTTGTCAGCATCAATCTGATTGCAGTCAGTTGCCCGCCTCTGTTATCAAAGTGATTTATGTCCAGGATAACATTAGAAAAACAGTCCTAACAGCCATCTAACCTCGGAATATACATTCACACAAGTGTAGAAGAAGCTTCTCTTATCTTATTGATGATATATCTTAAATTAAATTTATTTCAATTTGGTGATTTATTATTGTTACCAAATATGAAATGAAGGAATTCATTCTTCTTGAAGCCTAAATTGATCACATACACTGCATAGTGGTAATCCGAAAAATACTACCATATGTAATTTTCAGCTGTTAGAAGATTATTTTTATCTACATTGAGTCCATACTGTGCAGTACTGATGCATGAAGCTAAGTGGGAAAGGCGGGAGCAGCGTCGGAGCGGCCTATAAAAGGCCCAGCGGGAGCTCGAGTACCAGCGGCAGTTGGGGAGAGGTGGGAGCAGCGTCGGAGCGGCCTATAAAAGTCCCAGCGGGAGCTCGAGTACCAGCGGCAGTTGGGGAGAGGCGGGAGCAGCATCAGAGCGGCCTATAAAAGGCCCAGCGGGAGCTCGAGTACCAGCGGCAGTTGGGGAGAGGCGGGAGCAGCGTCGGAGCGGCCTATAAAAGGCCCAGCGGGAGCTCGAGTACCAGCGGCAGTTGGGGAGAGGCGGGAGCAGTGTCGGAGTGGTATATAAAAGGCATACCGGTGCAGCTACAGCGGGAGAGAAAGCAAAATAGAAGTAGAAAGGAATCAAAAGGTGACGTCACAGCCAATGGGGTAAGTGATTGGCTGGTGATTGGTGAGTAGCTTTTCTTTTTATTTTTTATATCAGTAAGTGAACTGTAACATTGTTATTACCAATTTAAGGGTATCTAAGGGTTAAGGTATGGCAGGAGAGCTCGGTCACGTGATATGCTCCGCCTGTACCTTGTGGGAACTCAGGGACTCTTCCGGTGTCCCTGACGACTACGTGTGTGAGAAGCATATCTGCCTCGAGCTCCTGACGGTCCGCGTTGCGGAATTGGAGCTGAGGGTGGATTCACTCTGGAGCATCCACGATGCTGAGAATGACGTGAGTATCACATGTAGTGAGTTGGTCTTACCGCAGGAGAAGGGTCCACAGCCAGATAGGGAATGGAAGACCAGCAGGAAGAGCAGTGCAAGGAAGGTAGTGCAGGGGTCCCCTGTGGTCATCCCCCTGCAAAACAGATACACCGTTTTGAGTACTGTTGGGGGGGATGACTCATCAGGAGAGGGCAGCAGCAGCCAAGTTCATGGCACCGTGGCTGGCTCTGCTGCACAGGAGGGCAAGAAAAAGAGTGGAAGCGCGATAGTGATAGGGGATTCAATGGTGAGGGGAATAGATAGGCGTTTCTGCGGCCGCAACCGAGACTCCACGATGGTATGTTGCCTCCCTGGTGCAAGGGTCAAGGATGTCTCGGAGCGGGTGCAGGACATTCTGAAATGGGAGGGAGAACAGCCAGTTGTCGTGGTGCACATTGGTACCAACGACATAGGTAAAAAAAGGGATGAGGTCCTACGAAATGAATTTAAGGAGCTAGGAGCTAAATTAAAAAGTAGGACCTCAAAAGTAGTAATCTCGGGATTGCTACCAGTGCCATGTGCTAGTCAGAGTAGGAATCGCAGGATAGCGCAGATGAATATGTGGCTTGAGCAGTGGTGCAACAGGAAGGGATTCAAATTCCTGGGGCATTGGAACCGGTTCTGGGGGAGGTGGGACCAGTACAAACCAGACGGTCTGCACCTGGGCAGGACCGGAACCAATGTCCTAGGGGGGAGTGTTTGCTAGTGCTGTTGGGGAGGAGTTAAACTAATATGGCAGGGGGATGGGAACCAATGCAGGGAGACAGAGGGAGACAAAAGGGAGGCAGAGGCAGGAGACGGAGGGGAGATGGGGGGGGGGGGTGGGGGGCGGAGAGGCCCGGGGCGGGGAACAGGAAGGGCCACTGTGCGGCAGAATTCTAAAAGGACAAAGGGTGTTAAAAAAACAAGCCTGAAGGCTTTGTGTCTTAATGCAAGGAGTATCCGCAATAAGGTGGATGAATTAACTGTGCAAATAGATGTTAACAAATATGATGCGATTGGGATTACGGAGACGTGGCTCCAGGATGATCAGGGCTGGGAACTCAACATCCAGGGGTATTCAACATTCAGGAAGGATAGAATAAAAGGAAAAGGAGGTGGGGTAGCATTGCTGGTTAAAGAGGAGATTAATGCAATAGTTAGGAAGGACATTAGCTTGGATGATGTGGAATCTATATGGGAAGAGCTGCAGAACACCAAAGGGCAAAAAACGTTAGTGGGAGTTGTGTACAGACCTCCAAACGTAGTAATGATGTTGGGGAGGGCATCAAACAGGAAATTAGGGGTGCATGCAATAAAGGTGCAGCAGTTATAATGGGTGACTTTAATATGCACATAGATTGGGTTAACCAAACTGGAAGCAATATGGTGGAGGAGGATTTCCTGGAGTGCATAAGGGATGGTTTTCTAGACCAATATGTCGAGGAACCAACTAGGGGGGAGGCCATCTTAGACTGGGTGTTGTGTAATTAGAGAGGATTAATTAGCAATCTCATTGTGCGAGGCCCCTTGGGGAAGAGTGACCATAATATGGTGGAATTCTGCATTAGAATGGAGAATGATACAGTTAATTCAGAGACCATGGTCCAGAACTTAAAGAAGGGTAACTTTGAAGGTATGAGGCGTGAATTGGCTAGGATAGATTGGCGAATGATACTTAAGGTGTTGACTGTGGATGGGCAATGGCAGACATTTAGAGACCGCATGGATGAATTACAACAATCGTACATTCCTGTCTGGCGTAAAAATAAAAAAAGGGAAGGTGGCTCAACCGTGGCTATCTAGGGAAATCAGGGATAGTATTAAAGCCAAGGAAGTGGCATACAAATTGGCCAGAAATAGCAGCGAATCTGGGGACTGGGAGAAATTTAGAACTCAGCAGAGGAGGACAAAGGGTTTGATTAGGGCAGGGAAAATGGAGTATGAGAAGAAGCTTGCAGGGAACATTAAGGCGGATTGCAAAAGTTTCTATAGGTATGTAAAGAGAAAAAGGTTAGTAAAGACAAACGTAGGTCCCCTGCAGTCAGAATCAGGGGAAGTCATAACGGGGAACAAAGAAATAGCAGACCAATTGAACAAGTACTTTGGTTCAGTATTCACTAAGGAGGACACAAACAACCTTCCGGATATAAAAGGGGTCAGAGGGTCTAGTAGGGAGGAGAAACTGAGGGAAATCTTTATTAGTCGGGAAATTGTGTTGGGGAAATTGATGGGATTGAAGGCCGATAAATCCCCAGGGCCTGATGGACTGCATCCCAGAGTACTTAAGGAGGTGGCCTTGGAAATAGCAGATGCATTGACAGTCATTTTCCAACATTCCATTGACTCTGGATCAGTTCCTATTGAGTGGAGGGTAGCCAATGTAACCCCACTTTTTAAAAAAGGAGGGAGAGAGAAAACAGGGAATTATAGACCGGTCAGCCTGACCTCAGTAGTGGGTAAAATGATGGAATCAATTATTAAGGATGTCATAGCAGCGCATTTGGAAAATGGTGACATGATAGGTCCAAGTCAGCATGGATTTGTGAAGGGGAAATCATGCTTGACAAATCTTCTGGAATTTTTTGAGGATGTTTCCAGTAAAGTGGACAAAGGAGAACCAGTTGATGTGGTATATTTGGACTTTCAGAAGGCTTTCGACAAGGTCCCACACAAGAGATTAATGTGCAAAGTTAAAGCACATGGGATTGGGGGTAGTGTGCTGACGTGCATTGAGAACTGGTTGTCAGACAGGAAGCAAAGAGTAGGAGTAAATGGGTACTTTTCAGAATGGCAGGCAGTGACTAGTGGGGTACCGCAAGGTTCTGTGCTGGGGCCCCAGCTGTTTACATTGTACATTAATGATTTAGACATGGGGATTAAATGTAGTATCTCCAAATTTGCGGATGACACTAAGTTGGGTGGCAGTGTGAGCTGCGAGGAGGATGCTATGAGGCTGCAGAGTGACTTGGATAGGTTAGGTGAGTGGGCAAATGCATGGCAGATGAAGTATAATGTGGATAAATGTGAGGTTATCCACTTTGGTGGTAAAAACAGAGAGACAGACTATTATCTGAATGGTGACAGATTAGGAAAAGGGAAGGTGCAACGAGACCTGGGTGTCATGGTACATCAGTCATTGAAGGTTGGCATGCAGGTACAGCAGGCGGTTAAGAAAGCAAATGGCATGTTGGGCTTCATAGCGAGGGGATTTGAGTACAGGGGCAGGGAGGTGTTGCTACAGTTGTACAGGGCCTTGGTGAGGCCACACCTGGAGTATTGTGTACAATTTTGGTCTCCTAACTTGAGGAAGGACATTTTTGCTATTGAGGGAATGCAGCGAAGATTCACCAGACTGATTCCCGGGATGGTGGGACTGACCTATCAAGAAAGACTGGATCAACTGGGCTTGTATTCACTGGAGTTCAGAAGAATGAGAGGGGACCTCATAGAAACGTTTAAAATTCTGACGGGTTTAGACAGGTTAGATGCAGGAAGAATGTTCCCAATGTTGGGGAAGTCCAGAACCAGGGGTCACAGTCTAAGGATAAGGGGTAAGCCATTTAGGACCGAGATGAGGAGAAACTTCTTCACCCAGAGAGTGGTGAACCTGTGGAATTCTCTGCCAGAGAAAGTGTTTGGGGCCAATTCACTAAATATATTCAAAAGGGAGTTAGATGAAGTCCTTACTACTCGGGGGATCAAGGGGTATGGCGAGAAAGCAGGAAGGGGGTACTGAAGTTTCATGTTCAGCCATGTACTCATTGAATGGCGGTGCAGGCTAGAGGGGCTGAATGGCCTGCTCCTGCACCTATTTTCTATGTTTCTATGTTTCTAAGTGCTTAGAGTTGCATTTAACAAAACGGCATTGGCACCATTCTCTGATACCTTCTGCCATTCCCAGACTTGCTGATGAGCACTATTGTGGTATTTCATCCAATGATATCATCCAGGGCTTTCTGTTTAGATTGTTTTTATAAATGCATGGCATTAAACAGGGGCAATGAAGACCAAGTGTAATCTTCAGGTGAAGCAAAGTTAGAGATCGGAGGATAATTGGATATGATGACCTGCTTTGCCATTCAATAAGATCAGAGCTGATCTTCTACCTTAACTCCACTTTCCTACCCTCTTATCCCTTGATTCCCTTAGTGTCCAAAAATCTGTCTATCTCAGCCTTAAATATACTCAATGACTGACCCACAGCCCTCCGGGGTAGAGAATCCCAAAGATTCACAACCCTCTGAATGAAGAAATTTCTCCTCATCTCAATCCTAAATGATCAATCTCTTATCCTGAGATTATGATCCCGAGTTCTAGACTCTCCAGCCAGGGGAAACAACCAGTGTGAATTGCTACATCAGAAAATAAAATACAGCAGATTATTAGCAACAGATTATGTTTCACCATAGTGATGCCCCAACAGCATGAATCCTTCAGTTAGCACTTGGGTGACCAATGCAACACTTGTTTTGAAGGTACGAGTTAAAGAATGTAATGTGTACTAATGCAAGAACTTAAGAAGATGGGAGTAACAATAAGCACAGCAAATAAGATCTGAGAGTCTAAGAAAATTCTGGATTTCACATATTGTAACAGTTAGTTAAATCTGTATCATTGGATCTCAATGATTCAGCTAGTATTAGCAGGTTGCTCTTTCATTTTCACATTGTATATATAACTACTACTATATTGCACAGTTGTAAATATTCAACAAGATTCACAGCTTGTCAATTTTGAGGCACACACTTTCACTCCATAACAATAAAATAGTAAATAGAAATAAGAAGAAAAATAATAATTTTCTTCAAAAGTTGAAGTAGAGATGAGATTGGAAGGAACAGAGAACTCCCAACTCTGTGGTATTTCTGCTAGTACTGAGTTTGGATGGAACTACCACTATATAATTCTAAAAGGACAAAGAATTTTAAGAAAACAAGTCTGAAGGCTCTGTGTCTCAATGCAAGGAGCATTCGTAATAAGGTGAATGAATTAACAGCGCAGATAGCTGTTAACGCATATGATGTAATTGGAATTACGGAGGCATGGCTCCAGGATAACCAAGGCTGGGAACTCAATATCCAGGGGTATTCAATATTCAGGAAGGATAGACAGAAAGGAAAATGAAGTGGGGTACCGTTGCTGGTTAAAGAGGAAATTAACGCAATAGTCAGGAAGGACATTAGATTGGATGATGGGGAATCTGTATGGGTAGAACTGTGGAACACCAAAGGACAGAAAATACTAGTGAGAGTTGTGTTCAGACCACCAAACAATAGTAGTGAGGTTGGGGATGGTATTAAACAGGAATTTAGAGATGCGTGCAATATACAGCAGTTATCATGGGTGACTTTAATCTATATATAGATTGGGCTAATCAAACTGGTAGCAATATGGTGGAGAAGGATTTCCTGGAGTATACAAGAGATTGTTTTCTGGACCAATATGTCGAGGAACCAACTAGAGAGCTGGCCATCCTCGAATGGGTGTTGTGTAACGAGAGAGGATTAATTAACAATCTTGTTGTGCGAGGCCCCTTGGGGAAGAGTGACCATAATATGGTAGAATTCTTCATTAAGATGGAGAGTGACACAGTTAATTCAGAGACTAGGGTACTGCACTTAAAGAAAGGTAACGTTGATGGTATGAGATGTGAATTGGCTAGGATAGACTGGCGATTGATACTTAAAGGGTTGATGGTGGATAGGCAATGGCAAACATTTAAAGATCACATGGATGAACTTCAACAATTGTACATCCCTGTCTGGCATAAAAATAAAATGGGGAAGATGGCTCAACCGTGGCTAACAAGGGAAATTAGGGATAGTGTTAAATCCAAGGAAGAGGCATATAAATTGGCCAGAAAAAGCAGCAAACCTGAGGACTAGGAGAAATTTAGAATTCAGCAGAGGAGGACAAAGGGTTTAATTAGGAGGGGGGAAATAGAGTATGAGAGGAAGCTTGCAGGGAACATAAAAACCGACTGCAAAAGCTTCGATAGATATGTGAAGAGAAAAAGATTAGTAAAGACAAATGTAGGTCCCTTGCAGTCAGAATCAGATGAATTTATAATGGGGAACAAAGAAATGGCAGTCCAATTGAACAAACACTTTGGTTCCATCTTCACTAAGGAAGACACAAATACACTTCCGGAAATAGAAACATAGAAAATATGTACAGGAGTAGGCCATTTGGCCCTTTGAGCCTGCAACACCATTCAATAAGATCATAGCTGATCATTCCCCTCAGTATCCCGTTCCTGCTTTCTCTCCATACCCCTTGATCCCTTTAGCCCTAAGGGCCATATCTAACTCCCTCTTGAATATATCAAATGAACTGGCCTCAACAAATGTCTGCAGTAGGGAATTCCACAGTTTAACAACTCTCTGAGTGAAGAAGTTTCTCCTCATCTCAGTCCTAAATGGCTTGCCCCTTATCCTTAGACTGTGTCCCCTGGTCTTCTCCAAAATCGGGAACATTCTTCCTGCATCTAGCCTGTCCAGTGCCGTCAGATCCCCTCTCATCCTTCTAAACTCCAGTGAATAAAGGCCCAGTTGATCCAATCTCTCCTCATATGTCAGTCCAGCCATCCCGGGAATCAGTCTGGTGAAACTTCACTGCACTCCCTCAATAGCAAGAACGTCCTTCCTCAGATTAGGAGACCAAAACTGAACATAATATTCCAGGTGAGGCCTCACCAAGGCCCTGTACAACTGCAGTAAGACCTCCCTGCTCCTATACTCAAATCCCCTAGCTATGAAGGCCAACATACCATTTGCCTTCTTCACCGCCTGCTGTACCTGCATGCCAACTTTCAATGACTGATGTACCATGACAGCCAGGTCTCGTTGCACCTCCGCTTTTCCTAATCTGCCGCCATTCAGATAATATTCTGCCTTCCTGTTTTTGCCACCAAAGTGGATAACCTCACATTTATCCACATTATACTGCATCTGCCATGCATTTGCCCACTCACCTAACCTGTCCAAGTCACCCTGCAGCCTCTTAGTGTCCTCCTCACTGCTCACACCACCACCCAGTTTAGTGTCATCTGCAAGCTTGGAAATATTACACTCAATTCCTTCATCCAAATCATTAATGTATCTTGTAAATAGCTGGGGTCCCAGCACTGAGCCCTGCGGCACCCCACTAGTCACCGCCTGCCATTCTGAAAAGGACCCGTTTATCCCGACTCTCTGCTTCCTGTCTGCCAACCAGTTCTCTATCCACGTCAGTACATTACCCCCAATACCATGTGCTTTAATTTTGCACGCCAATCTCTTGTGTGGGACCTTGTCAAAAGCCTTTTGAAATTCTAAATACACCACATCCACTGGTTCTCCCTTGTCCACTCTACTAATTACATCCTCAAAAAATTCCAGAAGATTTGTCAAGCATGATTTCCCTTTCATAAATCCATGTTGACTTGGACCGATCCTGTCACTGCTTCCCATATGCGCTGTTATTTTATTTTTAATAATTGATTCCAACATTTTCCCTACTACTGATGTCAGCCTAACCGATCTATAATTATCTGTTTTCTCTCTCCCTCCTTTTTAAAAAGTGGTGTTACATTAGCTACCCTCCAGTCCATAGGAACTGATCCAGAGTCGAAAGACTGTTGGAAAATGATCACCAATGCATTCACTATTTCTAGGGCCACTTCCTTAACTACACTGGGATGCAGACTATCAGGCCCTGGGGATTTATCGGCCTTCAATCCCATCAATTTCCTTAACATAATTTCCCGTCTAATAAGGATATCCTTCTCACTAGACCCTCGGTCCCCGAGTACTTCCAGAAGGTTATTTGTGTCTTCCTTCATGAAGGCAGAACCAAAGTATTTGTTCAACTGGTCTGCCATTTCTTTGTTCCCCATTATAAATTCACCTGAATCTGACTGCAAGGGACCTACATTTGTCTTCACTAATCTTTTCCTCTTCACATATCTATAGAAGCTTTTGCAGTCAGTTTTTATGTTCCTGGCAAGCTTCCTCTCATACTCCATTTTCCCCCTCTTAATTAAACCCTTTGTCTTCCTCTGCTGAATTCTAAATTTCTCCCAGTCCTCAAGTTTGCTGCTTTTCCTGGCCAATTTATATGCCTCTTCCTTGTATGTAACACTATCCTTAATTTCCCTTGTTAGCTACGGTTGAGCCATCTTCCCCGTTTTATTTTTACTCCAGACAGGGATGTACAATTGTTGAAGTTCATGCATGTGATCTTTAAATGTTTGCCATTGGCTGTCCATCCTCAACCCTTTAAGTATCATTTGCCAGTCTATTCTAGCCAATTCACATCTCATACCATCAAAGTTACCTTTCCTTAAGTTCAGGACCCGGGTCTCTGAATTAACTGTGTCACTCTCCACCTTAATAAAGAATTCTACCATATTATGGTCACTCTTCCCCAAGGGGCCTCGCACAACAAGATTGCTAATTAGTCCTTTCTCATTCCACATCACCCAGTCTAGGATGGCCAGCCCTCTGGTTGGTTCCTCGACATATTGGTCTAGAAAACCATCCCTAATACACTCCAGGAAATCCTCCTCCATCGTATTGCTACCAGTTTAGTTAGCCCAATCTATATGTAGATTAAAGTCACCCATGATGACTACTGTACCTTTATTGCACACATCCCTAATTTCTTGTTTAATGCTATCCCCAAGCTCACTACTACTGTTTGGTGGTCTGTACACAACTCCCACTAGCGTTTTCTGCCCTTTGGTAATCTGCAGCTCCACCCATACAGATTCCACATCATCCAAGCTAATGTCCTACCTTACTATTATGTTAATTTCTTCTTTAACCAGCAATGCTACCCCACCTCCTTTTCCTTTCTGTCTATCCTTCCTGAATGTTGAATACCTCTGGATGTTGAGTTCCCAGCCTTGGTCACCCTGGAGCTATGTCTCCGTGATATCAATTATATCATATTCATTAATTGCTGCCTGTGCAGTTAATTCGTCCACCTTATGAATACTCCTCGCTTTGAGGCACAGAGCCTTCAGGCTTGTCTTTTTAACACACTTTGCCCTTTTAGAATTTTGTTGCAATGTGGCCCTTTTTGATTTTTGCCTTGGGATTCTCTGCCCTCCACTTTTACTTTTCTTCTTTCTATCTTTTGCTTCCGCCCTCATTCTACTTCCCTCTGTCTCCCTGCATAGGTTCCCATCCCCCTGCCATATTAGTTTAACCCCTCCCCAACAGCATTTGCAAACACTTCCCCTAGGATATTGGTTCCGGTCCTGTCCAGGTGCAGACCGTCCGGTTTGTACTGGTCCCACCTCCCCCAGAACCGGTTCCAATGTCCCAAGAATTTCAATCCCTCCCTTCTGCAACACTCTTCAAGCCACGTATTCATCTGAGCTATCCTGCGATTCCAACTCTGACTAGCACATGGCACTGGTAGCAATCCTGAGATTACTACCTTTGAGGTCCTACTTTTTAATTTAACTCATAGCTCCCTAATTTCAGCTTGTAGGACCTGATCCCGTTTTTTACCTATATCGTTGGTGCCTATATGCACCACGACAGCTGGCTGTTCACCCTCCCCCTTCAAAATGTCCTGCAACCGCTCTGAGACATCCTTGACCCTTGCACCAGGGAGGCAACATACCATCCTGGAGTCTAGATTGCGGGCGCAGAAATGCCTATCTATTCCCCTTACGATAGAATCCCCTACCACTATAGCTCTCCCACTCTTCTTCCTGCCCTCCTGTGCATCAGAGCCACCCACGGCACCATGGACTTGGCTGCTGCTGCCCTGCCCTGATGAGTCATCCCCCCCAACAATACCCAAAACGGTGTATCTGTTTTGGAGGGGGATGACCGCAGGGGACCTCTGCACTATCTTCCTTCCACTGCTCTTCCTGTTGGTCATCCATTCACTATCTGTCTCTGTAACTTTTACCTGCGGTAAGACCAACTCACTAAACGTGCTAGTCACGACATCCTCAGCATCGCGCATGCTCCAAAGTGAATCCACCCGCAGGTCCAGTGCCGCAATGCAGTCTGTCAGGAGCTGCAGCAGAATACACTTCCGGCACATGTAGTTGTCAGGGACACTGGAAGCGTCCTTTTGTTCCCACATAGCACAGGAGCATAGCTCATGTCCGAGCTCTCCTGTCATGACTTAACACTTAGGTTAATTTAATTTGGCAACAGCAATGATAAAGGTTACCGACTGATAAAGGAAAAGAAAAAGAAAAACTACTCACCAATCACTTACCCCCTTGGCTGTGATGTCACTTTTCAATTTCTTTCTACTTTTTTGTTTACCTTCTGCCCCTGCAGCTGCACCGGCTAGCCTCTCCGACACTGCCCTGGACTCCCGCTGCTCGATCTCCCGCCTCCTCATCTCCTGGGCCTTTTATAGGCCTCTCTTACGCTGCCCCGGACTCCTGCTGCTCGGGGACCAAGAGCCTAGCGAGAAGGAGGAACTAAAGGAAATCCTTAGTAGTCAGGAAATTGTCTTAGGGAAATTGATGGGAATGAATGCTGATAATTCCCCAGGGCCTGATAGTCTGCATCCCAGAGTACTCAAGGAAGTGGCCCTAGAAATAGTGGATGCATTGGTGGTCATTTTCCAGCATTCTATAGACTCTGGATCAGTTCCTATGGATTGAAGGGTAGCTAATGTAACTCCACTTTTTAAAAAAGGAGAGAGAAAACAGAGAATTATAGATTGGTTAGTCTGACATCGGTCGTGGGGAAAATGTTGGAATCAATTACTAAAGATGCATTTGGAAAGCAGTGACAGGATCGGTCGAAGTCAGCATGGATTTATGAAAGGGAAATCATGCTTGACAAATCTTCTAAAATTTTTGAGGATGTAACTAGTAGAGTGGACAAAGGAGAACCAGTCGATGTGATGCATTTGGACTTTCAAAAGGCTTTTGACGAGATCACACACAAGAGATTAGTGTGCAAAATTAAAGCACATGGTATTGGGGGTAATGTATTGACATGGATAGAGAACTGGTTGGCAGACAGGAAGCAAAGAGTAGGAATAAACAGGCCCTTTTCAGAATGGCAGGCAGTGACCAGTGGGGTACCGCAAGGTTCAGTGCTGGGACCCCAGCTATTTACAATATACATTAATGATTTAGATGAAGAAATTGAATGTACTATCTCCAAGTTTGCAGATGACACTAAACTGGGTGGCATTGTGAGCTGTGAGGAGGATGCTAAGAGGCTGCTGGGTGATTTGGACAGGTTAGGTGAGTGGGCAAATGCATGGCAGATGCAGAATAATGTAGATAAATGTGAGGTTATCCACTTTGGTGGCAAAAACAGGAAAGCAGAATATTATCTGAATGGTGACAGATTAGGAAAAGAGGAGGTGCAATGAGACCTGGGTGTCATGGTACATCAGTCATTGAAAGTTGGTACAGCAGGCGGTGAAGAAGGCAAATGGCATATTGGCCTTCATTCCGAGGGGATTTGAGTATAGAAACAGGGAGGTCTTGCTGCAGTTATACAGGGCTTGGTGAGGCCTCACCTTGAATATTGTGTACAGTTTTTGATACGTCCTTACTATACAGTATAAATGCACACGAGGCCCATGCTTGAGAGAAGGTCAGTCTGTGACCTGTCCTTTATTCCTTAGCACTCTAGTGATGAAGGTGGGTGGAGCTTTCCCTTTTATACCTGAAGGTCCGGGTTAGGAGTGTCTCCCACCTAGTGGTCATTGTTCTCACAGTGTACAACTTAGGTCAGATTATACATGGGTTACAATGCTGGTTGAATACATGACATCACCTCCCCCCCCAAAGTCTTATTGGGATCACAGGTTGAGTCTCTCTGGTGGTTTACGAGCGCCTGAGTTGGGGCTCCGGTTGTTGGGCGCTGGCCTGAGTGTTTGCTGTTTGCGGTGCCTCAGGCCTATCCAGACTGCCCACAGTGATTGGGCTCTCCTCCCTTTGGTTCCGGTGTTCGGTCACCTGTGGTGGAGTGAACTCTACATTGTGTTCTTCCTCTGCTTCTTCTATGGGGTTGCTGAACCTCCTTTTTGTTTGATCCACGTGTTTGTGGCAGATTTGTCCATTGGTATGTTTAACTACCAGAATCCTATTTCCCTCTTTGGCAATCACAGTGCCTGCAAGCCATTTGGGCCCTGCAGCGTAGTTGAGGACAAAAACAGGATCATTTACATCAATACATCGCGCCCTCGCATTCCTGTCATGGTATCATATTGTGGCTGGCGCCTGCTCTCGACAATTTCTTTCATGGTGGGGTGTATAAGGGATAACCGGGTTTTAGTGCATCCTTTTCATTAGCAGCTCTGCGGGTGGAACCCCTGTGAGCAAGTATGGTCGGGATCTATAGGCCAACAGGAGACGTGATAATCGGGTATTTAGGGAACCTTCTTGGATTCTGATATCCCCTGTTTGGTTATCTGCACTGCTCGTTCTGCCTGGCCGTTTGAGGCCGGCTTGAACCTTGCCATTTTGACATGGTTAATTCCATTGCCTGCCATGAAGTCCTGGAATTCAGTGCTTGTGAAGCACGGGCCATTGTCGCTGACCAAGACGTCCGGTAGACCGTGGGCGGTGAACTTTGCCCGTCGACTTTCTACCGTGGCAGAGGCTGTGCTTGAATTTAAAATGACACACTCGATCCATTTGGAGTAGGTGTCTACTACAACCAAAAACATTTTTCCCATGAAAGGACCTGCGTAGTCCACATGGATGCGTGACCAAAACTTGGTGGGTCATGGCCAGGGGCTAAGGGGGGCTTCCCTGGGCACATTGCCCAGCTGGACACATGTGTTGCACCTGCGAACACAAAGTTCCAGATCTGCGTCTATCCCTGGCCACCAAACGTGTGACCTGGCAATTGCCTTCATCGTGACAATGCCCGGGTGCTCATTGTGGAGTTCTCTGATGAACACCTCTCTGCCCATCTGGGGCATGACTACGCGGTTTCCCCACAGTAGGCAATCGGCCTGAATCGAGAGTTCATCCCTGCGCCTGTGAAATGGTTTAAATTCCTCAGGGCATGACCTGTACGTGGCTGCCCAGTCCCCATTCAGGACACATTTCTTGACTAGAGACAATAACGGGTCTCTATTTGTCCAGACTTTAATCTGACGGGCTGTCACAGATGAGCCTTCGCTTCCAAAAGCTTCAACAGCCATGACCATCTCAGCAGCATGCTCGGTAGCCCCCTCAGTGGTGGCTATTGGGAGCCTGCTGAGTGCATCGGCGCAGTTTTCAGTGCCCGGTCTGTGCCGAATTGTATAGTCATAGGCGGCTAACATGAGTGCCCACCTCTGTATGCGGGCTGTTGTCAGCCAAAAGGGACGTTAGGGGTTTGTGATCTGTCTCCAGCTCAGATTTCCTGCCAAACAGGTACTGGTGCATTTTCTTTACAGCATATACATATTCGAGCGCCTCCTTTTCTACCATCCCGTAGCCCCTTTCTGCCTGGGACAGACTTCTGGAGGCATAAGCTACCGACTGTAACTGACCCTTGGCATTGACATGCTGCAACACACACCCAACACCATAGGACGACGCATCGCACATTAACATAAGTTTCTTACATGGGTCGTATAGTGTTAATAGAGCATTGGAACATAGCAAATTGTGTGCTCTATTAAAAGCCCTTTTCAGGCTGTCTCCCCAGACCCATTCGCGACCTTTGTAACGGCTCTAGCAGCGTGCTCAATTTGGGAAGAAAGTTACCAAAATAGTTCAGGAGCCCCAGGAACGAATGCAGCTCTGTCATGTTACGGGGTCTGGGTGCTCTCTGGATCGCTTCCGTCTTGGACGCAGTAGGGCTGATCCCGTCTGCTGCTACCCTCATCCCCAGGAATTCTACCTCTGGATCTAGGAAGACTCACTTCGCCTTTTTCAGTCGCAGCCCTACCCGATCCAGTCTGCGCAGCACCTCCTCCAGGTTGTGGAGGTGTTCTTCAGTATCGTAACCCGTGATGAGGATGTCGTCCTGAAAAACCAACGTCCCTGGAATCGACTTGAGGAGGCTTTCCATATTTCGTTGGAAGATCGCGGCGGCCGAGCGAGTCCCGAACGGACATCTGTTGTACTCAAACAACCCCTTGTGTGTCGTGATGGTGGTCAGCTTCTTCAACTCACTCGCCAGCTCCTGGGTCATGTAAGCTGAGGTCAGGTCCAATTTTGAAAAAAGTTTGCCACCGGATAGCGTCGCAAAGAGGTCCTCCGCTCTCGGTAGCGGGTACTGGTCTTGGAGTGACACCCGATTCATGGTGGCCTTGTAATTGCCACATATCCTGACCGACCCATCCGTCTTGAGCACCGGCACAATCGGGCTCGCCCAGTCACTGAATTCGACTGGCGAGATGATGCCTTCCCTCAGCAGGCGGTCCAATTCGCATTCTATCTTTTCCCGCATCACGTATGGCACCGCTCTGGCCTTGTGATGTACTGGCCTGGAGTCCGGGTTTATGTGAATCACTACCTTGGCCCCCATGAAAGTGTCCATGCTGGGTTGAAATAATGAGTCAAATTTGTCCAGGATCTGTGAGCATGATACTCGCTCCACAGAGGAAATTACATTGACATCGCCCCATTTCCAGTTCATGACAGCAAGCCAACTCCTCCCCAGTCGTGCGGGACCGTCCCCTGGGACAATCCAGAGTGGCAACCTGTTCTCCAAATCTTTGTGGGTCACGACTACCGTGGCGCTGCCTAGCACCGGAATGATCTGCTTTGTGTAAGTTCGTAGCTGTGCGTCAATCGGCGATAATTTTGGCCTCCTGGCCTTGGACGCCCACAACTTTTCGAACTGTTTGATACCCATCAGGGACTGGCTGGCCCCCGTGTCTAGCTCCTTTGATACTGGGATGCCATTCAGGAGCACTTCCATCATTATCGGTGGCGTCCTGGTATATGAACTGTATACGTGCTCCACATGAACTCGCTGAACTTCAGCTTCTAGCGATTTCCCCCAGCGTTCACTTCTGCAATTTCTGCAGGTATTTTGCTCATCTCTGCAAATTTCGGCTGAGTGTGTGCCTCCACGCCTCCAACATGAGCTGTTGTTTGAAACAAAAGGTCCCTTGCCAGTCGATCGTCCCTGACTGCCCCTGTGACCGTCCTTGAATGCGCCATTAATAGGTGTTGATGGCCCATTACTGGCCGCATTGTCCCTTGCAATGGCCTGAATCACCGTTCAGCTTGCCATTGTCTCTGTCGAATTCCCCCTCTGGGTTCGACTACATGTTGGGGCATGCCCGATTGCCCTTGTCTGCCTGGAGAACTGTGTGCTGCTGTAACAATGTTGAATCTCTGTCCCAACCATTCCTTAACACAGTACCTCTCGTCTGTTCTGCTAGTGGCCATGCTTGCGTGGTTTAAATCCCAGTTTCTCGTCGCCATTGATACGTCCTTACTATACAGTATAAATGCACACGAGGCCCATGCCTGAGAGAAGGTCAGTCTGTGACGTGTCCTTTATTCCTTAGCATTCTAGTGATGAAGGTGGGTGGAGCTTCCCCTTTTATACCTGAAGGTCCAGGTTAGGAGTGTCTCCCACCTAGTGGTCATTGTTCTCACAGTGTACAACTTAGGTCAACTTAGATTATACATGGGTTACAATGCTAGTTGAATACCTGACAGTTTTGGTCTCCTAATCTGAGCAAGGACATTCTTGCTATTGAGCGAGTGCAGCGAGGGTTCACCAGACTGATTCCCGGGATGGCAGGACTGACATATGAAGAAAGACTTCATCGACTTGGCTTATATTCACTGGAATTTAGAAGAATGAGAGGGGATCTCATAGAAGCATATAAAATTCTGATGGTATTGGACAGGTTAGATGCAGGAAGAATGTTCCCAATGTTGGGGAAATCCAGAACCAGAGGTCACAGCCTAAGGGTAAGGGGTAAGCCATTTAGGACCAAAATGAGGAGAAACTTATTCACTCAGAGAACTGTGAACCTGTGGAATTCTCTACCACAGAAAGTTGTTGAGGCCAGTTCATTTGATATATTCAAAAGGAAGTTAGATGTGGCCCTTTCGGCTAAAGGGATCAAGGGGTATGGAGAGAAAGCAGGAACGGGGTACTAAAGTTGCATGATCAGCCATGATTATATTGAATGGTGGTGCATGCTCGAAGGGCCGAATGGCCTACTCCCGCACCTATTTTCTATGTTTCTATGTATTGTTCTACATCCTCAGTTCTGTACCAGATCTCCACAGATGTTGGCACACCTCTGGTGCCAACGTGCAGTATAACAAGGGTATTTCGGCAACCGTCAGACAGACACAGTTCCATGAACAACCCAGTCTGCTCTAAAAGGCACCAGAGGTTTCCATCCCATCGCCGAGTTCATGCTTTATAAAGTTTTCAAAATTTACAGCAAATTGTATTTTAACTAAATAATCATTAATTTGTAGCAACAATGCAGTGACATCATTTCGACGAACACATCATTTCTGCATTTAGTATTAACCGATTTATTGACTTGCAAGACTTTTTGGCAGTCAGCTAGCCCCCACCCCCGCTTAACATGTCTTGAAGTAGAATGCTGATGATCTGAAGCGATTTGAATGTTTAAAATGTTTATCGCCCGCTATAATAAAATAGCACATCGCTGAGAGAGAAACCGGAACGTGGCGATGGTTGGGGGTCTATTCCGCTCAGAGAATGCTCTTGCTTCTTTTGTGCGCTTACCTTATGTTGTTAACAGCATTTTTTATCGTTCCTACCTTGTGCTCTTATATTTAGGCCAAAGTGCACCCCATTTACTCACACCTTCAAAATAAGTGCTAACTACCCTGTTGGGAGCAACTTTCTGTGAAGCAAACAACCTTACGGTTCGGTGAAATGTGGCAGGTCAAGGTGAAGGTCTCAATAAAAGCTTGCAGACTTTTTGCCGAGAAGAGAATAACAAAGAACAAGGATGGTTATGATAATGTAAAATTACAAATATGGAAACATGTAAATATTAGTTGTGGGCTATTTGGAAAGGGCATGTCACTGTTTTGAATATTGAACGTTTGTCTTGGAAGATGATGGTTTCCTGGAGTCAGATACTGCTTTTTGTACCTGATGTGGTGAACCATTTTTAAAACCCTCTAACACATCATTGACGATGCAAATTTGATTTTTTAATACAATTTAACAACTTCACCCTTCCGTGGATTTCAATTGAAAGCGAGAGCCAAAGAATGCCATGCCGTTTGGGAATGTCAATATTTACCTTTTGAAACTGTTTCTGTTAGTTGTGCAGATATGAAGGCGGAGGCGGGCATATTATTGTTGTTCACAGACTTATATTAGTGGACGGAGTATTATGTTTCCAAAATAATTAAGGGACTAATAATTGGAATCACCTCCTACAACTAAGCTGTTCTATACCATTCTTTTTTTAATAAATGTTTTATTTTCCCGAACGTTATATTCTATCCTTTCCCACTCCACGGTAGAAGTCACTAAAAACATCCCAACAATTGATAACCACGGAGCTAGTGGGGAGGTGTGTTGGGGGACGGGGGTTTAAAATTATCACTATCACTAGAGATAATGTCCGAGACAAACTAATGGGACTAAAAGTGGACAAGTCCCTGGACCTGATAGACTGTATCCTAGGTCTTAAAAGAAGTGGCTGCAGAGATAGTGGATGCTTTGGTTGTAATCTACCAAAATTCCCTGGATTCTGGAGAGGTCCCAGCGGACTGGAAAACCGCAAATGTAATGTCCCTATTTAAGAAAGGAGGGAGACAGAAAGCAGGAATCTATAGACCAGTTAGCCTAACACCTGTCATTGGGAAAATGCTGGAGTCCATCATTAAGAATGTAGTAGCGGGACATTTGGAAAAGCATGATTCAATCAAGCAGAGTCAGCATGGTTTTATGAAAGGGAAATTATGTTTGAGAAATTTGCTGGAGTTCTTTGAGGATGTAACAAGCAGGATGGATAAAGGGGAACCAGCAGATGTCATGTATTTGGATTTCCAGAAAGCATTTGATAAAGTGCCACATAAAAGGTTACTCAACAAGAAAAGAGCTTAAAGGGTTGGGGTTGATGCGGCTGAAATTGCGGTCGGAGGCTTCCCGCAGGCAATTGCCTCCAACCTGAAAGATTTCTTCTGGTGGTCCGGGTGGAGCATGGGATCCCGTTGGGGAGGCCTTCTCTTCTCGTGCTGCAAAGCATGCTCTCGTTCTCCAGGTTCCCACGCAGAAGATGCAGTCACGTGTGACTGCTCAGCCAATCAGGTATTGTATTCCACAGCTTTCCATTAATAGCAACGAGAACTCCGTATCTACGAGTTCTTATTGCTATTAATGAGGAAAAAAAATAAACACACTAAACACTATAATAAAAAATAAAAAACGCACCTCACATAATTAAAGTTAAAGTTAATAAATATCTTCAAAAAAAAATGTTCCGAGTTTTTTAAAAGTTTTTTAAATTATGGTTAAAAATAAATGTAACATAATGGGTAGGGTTTTTAAAAATAATATGTGTTTTAAAAAAATTTTAATTATATTTTTGTATGTTTTTAAACTCTTATGCCTGTAAAAGTACACTATATGCCTGCTTTTATCAGGCGCAAGAATTTTGAAGACATTTGCTGGGCAAGATATGGGTCAATCCCGCAATCTTTCCCTTGCAATTGTCCTCACTCCCGATATGCATTGGATCTGTCAAGCTCCAGCTTGACAGATTGGGTAAGCCGGTTTTCAGCGCATGCACATTGTGCGCTGAAAACCAGCTTTTGCGATGCCTTCCCAGATCCGTAGACACTCAGTACGGACCCAGGAAGGCCGGGATTTCCACACCAATATAAAAACGTGTATAGACGATTGGCTAACTAACAAAAAATAGAGATTTGGATAAAAAACAAAATACTGTGGATGCTGGAATCTGGAATAAAAACAGAAAATGCTGGAAATCTCAACAGGTCAGGCAGCATCTGTGGAAACAGAGTTAACGATTCGGGTCGACGACCCTTTGTCAGAATGGTCGGGAGAGTTGAGCTAAATGGGGCATTTTCAGGTTGGCAAACTGTAACTAGTGGGGTGCCACAGAGATTAATGCCGGGGCCTCAACTATTTACAATTTATATTAATGACTTGAATAAAGGGCTTAGTGTAACATAGCCAAATTTGCTGACGATACAAAGACCGGTGGGAAAGCAAGTTGTGAGGAGGCCATAAAGAATCTACAAAGGTATATAGATAGGCTCAGTGAGTGGGCAAAAATTTGGCAGATGGAGTAAATGTGAGTTTATCCACTTTGGTAGTAAAAATAAAAAGCGTATTACTATTTAAATGGGGAGAGATTACAAAATGCTGCAATACAGAGGGATCCGGGTGATCTTGTATAGGAAACACAAAAAGTTAGCATGCATGTACAGCAAGTAATCAGGAAGGCAAATGGAATGATGGCCTTTATTGTAAGGGGGATGGAGTATAAAAGCAGGAAAGTCTTGTATACAACTGTACAAGGCGCTGGTAAGACCACCTGGAGTACAGCGTACAGTTTTGGTCTCCTTATTTAAGGAGGGATATACTTGCATTGGAGGCAGTTTAGAGAAGGTTCACGAAGTTGATTCCTGAGATGAAGGGATTGTCATATGCAGAAAGGTTGAGCAGGTTGGGCCTATACTCATTGGAGTTTAGTAGAATGAGAGGTGATCTTATTGAAACATAAGATTCTGAGGGGGCTTGACAGGATAGATGCAGAGAGGATGTTTCCTCTCGTGAGGGAATCTAGAACAAGGGGGCATAGTTTAAGAATAAGGGGTCGCCCATTTAAGACAGAAATGAGGAGGAATTTCTTCTCTCAGAGGGTCGTGAATCTTTGGAATTCTCTACCCCAGCAAGCTGTGGAGGCTTGGGTCATTGAATATATTTAAGGTGGAGATCGACAGATTTTTGCATGATAAGGGAATCAAGGATTATGGGGAGCAGTAGGAAAGTGGAGTTGAGGCCAAGATAAGATCAGCCATGATCTTATTGAATGGCGGAGTAGGCTCGAGGGGCCAAATGGCCTACTGCTGCTCCTTTTTCTTATGTTCTTATGTACTTATTGCTTTCAGAAGATTGATTCCGTGCTAATCTCCCTTGGTGTTACTTTGAGAGAGTTATCAGACAAACATTTGATAATAGGGGAAATTAAATAATTCTATGTTGATCACTCCATAGAACTGAAGTCACATCGACTGAAGTGGATTGCCATTTTTTGGTTTGACAGAATTAATCAGAGAAAGACATTGAGTAATAGTGCACTGCTGTAGGAGTACGGATATAGTTTGGGATTTACACTTTAAGGATATGTCTCTGAATCGTGTTTATTTCCCCGACAAAGTTTAGTTTAAAAAGTCGCAGTTTGTGCATGTGACTGGAACTATAGCTGCATGATTGAGATGAGAATCGCGCATTCCCATCTCACTCGCGCGTTAAGCCTGACACCAGAGATTTGATCAATAGATAATCGTTTTCACTGTGTAATATCATTGGTGCTTGCAATCAGTTTTGGACGGTTAGAACCGATGGCTAGAATTGTGCTCTCAAACTTGGACTTATTCAAAACAATTTTTCCTATTTCAAGATCGCGAGTATTATTAATTCTAGCCTTGTGAACAAAATTTCCTTTTTGAAGTTCCGACAGTAGTATTAGATTGATAGATCGATAGATAAATTACAATGTGCGTATTTTACTAATTATAACTTATCTCAAATCAAAATCGTCATTCCTAACATACATTGATAATAAAGTTCTTATAGAACCTCTGCTCTCTGTCTTTGGAACATTTTGCAGAATCACAGAAAGTAAGAAAAAATATTGAAATATAAAAGTAAGAGCTACAGCTGGTGAGTTATTGTTTACTACTGCGCGAAACCGTGAATATGAGGAGCTGGCTAAAAGTTAGCGTGTCTGGCACTAAGTGGCCAAGGTCTGAAGTCGCCCTATTTATTTCAATGGAATTAGTGAGAAGGACACAAGGAGCAGGAACCCACAGCACAAGGCGCAAGATAGCAATCATCGACTCGATTAAACCTCTCCCAAATCTCTTCAGCCTTCCATTTAGGTGTCCAATAATTCCTATTGTTTTGGCTTGGAGTTGAAGCACGCTGGTGGGGTGGCAGGGTAATGACACTGGAAACAAAATATTGGGTTTTCACCAATGGATATCCGTTACATGTGAATTTCCCTCTGGCGCCAGAAGGCATTTGGAGAGGTTGGGGGCAAGATCCCAGATGGACAACAATGTACTGAAAGTTTGGGAATCTCATTTAAGCTCAATTCGCGCGGAAATATCACTGGTAGGTGTATATGGAGTTTTTCGTTGGTTACCTAACGATTGTCAACCCTGTGCTTAAAAACTGCGGTAGCTCCTATCAGCCCACACATAGTTAAACTCACTCTCAAGCTGCCGATCCTGGGCGCTGTAAGGCAACTTCAAGTCATTTTCACATCGCGCCCAATAGATGCCAACTACACGTTGTCAAATGAGTGTCTGAAATTTCTATTAACTCCGACACATATTTTGCACAAAAACGTAAGAAATTAGAAAAATACCTTGTTTAAAAAAACTTAGCGAGAATAGGATTCTAAATCCAAAATTTGACCTACAAAAATAGACAAATTATTTAGTGCAACTTTACAAATATCATTAAATAAATCTTCCCATCGATCCAGTAACTGAGTTGGTGTTTCAGTGCTCTCAAATTCACCCTGCTGTGAGAGATTTGTTTCCCAGCTTTATAAACTTGTCCTCGCTTTGTGTCTACCTTCAGCAAACTGATAATCCTTAAATTATGTGGCAGCTTCTGGCATCGGAATAATAATTCTAACATGACAGGTTAAATAATTAAATGACAGAGGTTTTTTTTCTTTAGCAATCCAAGAGTCGTAAACCAAAAGGGTTCGTTGTACAGGGCGGGACCTGCCTGGTTTTAAAGATGAAAGAAATCAGAGCAACTGCCTCGGAGTGCCTGAGCAGGTTGCCTCATCGAAAATAAGTCTGAACATTAACCTCCGAAATGCCTGGATAGCTTCACTGTTTCTCGTTCCTTCGTGTAAAACCTGGGTAAAGCTCTTATCCGACGCCTTAATTGAATGTGTGGATATCCTTCCTAAAATAACTATTGGTTAATTGTATTTTTGAACTGCTGTATTGTTAAGTTCACATAGAGGCTTTGAGAGAACTACTTGTGCCCAGATGTTGTAATCACAAGCTGTCACTATTGTAGGTCTCTCAGTCTCGTTGACAGCTGTCAGCTAGGCACTTTTGCCTCTGAGTCAGAAGATTGTGGGTTCAAACCCTACTCCATAACTGAGGCTGCTAAATTGAGTGAAGTCCTCTCGGAATGTGGCGCTGTTTGAAGTCCCCTCCTCGGGACGAGAAGTTAAATGATGTCTGTTTTCAGGGTTCGGGTGGATGCCATGGCATTTCTCGAAAAGCAAAGAGCACTTGTTCTCTCTGTGTTCGGACCTTTTATTCTTTCCTCAATCCACGCAACCAAAAACAGGTTAACTGATCATTCATCTCGTTGTCAGAAAATGTATGCTGCTTTTACCCACATCACAACAATAAATGCACAATGTAATTCATTCAATAATGTAATGGAACTTCGGTCTGAGGTATCCAAGAGGCGCGAATGCGCCGTGCAACTGCCGGTTCATTCTTTAGTCGGAGGATAAAGTTGTTGGATCAAATACTTTCTAATCCCAGTTATTTTAGAATCCAGACAACAGCCTGTCTATTCCAGTCTGAAAACGGTCGCTACATGGGGAAAACTGACATTACTGCACTTAGCAGAAATCTTTAAAAAAAAATCTATATCATACGATTAGCACACTGTGCCAATTAAGCATTCATTTGGAATTGGATATGCAACCTCATAACTGATGACGGTCAAATGAAACAATTTATGGTCTGTGAGAGTATCATAACGCAATCAATAGATCTGCTCTCTGATCCCAAGTCTAAATAGTTTATCAAATCCAGTCATTTAAAAAGGAACGACCTGTGTACAGAGGGATTGTAAATTTAAACTGTCAGGGAAAGCACACCAGGACAGCTGGTGTCGAATCCACGGTGTTCTGGTTCTGGCCTCCTCACCACAAATTAAATGGGATAAAAACAGGAAATGCTGGAAATACTCAGCAGGTATTGGAATAGTTGATTTGAACAAAACAATTAGCCGAAAAGTAACACACTAAAAGAACCTTCTTTAGAAAAAATGAGACAGAATTTCACACCACAGGGTATTTGTAGGTTTAACATTTCTACAGCTGAATACTACTGGTTTCCCGTTTTCTGAGATCTATAACTTACAATTTTCTTGTTTTGCCTAGCGGTTTGTGTCTAGATTTGCTGCTATTATATAAATAAAGGCGTTTTCACAGAAAGGAATGGTGTGATTAAATGTGTATATATGTGCAGGTGAAAAACTAAAATGTTGGAAATACACAGCAAGTTCGATAGCACTTGAATCAAGAAAAGGTAAGTTACAATATTGGGTGCAGAAGTTCGATCGGAATCTAACGTACTTTGGCTCGCCCAGATGTATAAATACTGCAACTATCAATAAAATAAAATGCAAATAAATCATAAACACACGAGTCAGAATTTGTACCCATGTTAATGGTGATCCTATCCAATCCAGCATTGCATCTCGTTTCACATTTACAAATCACAATGCCTTATCCGGCCAGTGGATTAAATGTGCCAAGATTATTGTCGATCTATATCGGTGCTCAGTCTTTCTCTGCTGTTTATGGAATGAAAGTGTAAATATGTGTGAGGTACAAACGGAACGTAAATTCAAGCCCTGCTCAGACGGAAAGCGACCACTCTGGCCCTCATTTATCATTGCACTTGCTGCTCCTTATAAACCACAGCCCCTTTGAACAAAATACCCCCCCGCGCACCCTTTACTAACATAGGTCCTGCCCAGTCACTGCTACATTTTCAACCAAATCATTCTTTCTAGCAATTGTGTGTTTCTATCAATTACTTGTTGCGTTCTATCTTGATTCTGTACAAATTGAACTGGGAATCAAAATATTAAATGAAATATGCTGCAAATTGTGAGCTAAACGGGATTGTTATCGGCGTGTATGTGCAATCCGACCCCAGTGCCAAACAGTTTGGCGAGCAATGAATTGATTTCTCGAGATTTCAGCGAAGTTGAGAGATTCCTGTGAGGAATTTATTGCAGTCGGTTTGATTCAGGCCAGAGATTCCCAATGTGATTCTTGTTTTCTTTCCCGATAGTGTAGAGGTCACGCGGGATGGGCGGCCGCAGCTCCAGTCCGCAGTGCATGGTGAAGTGGAGAGTTGTCGCCGGTTTATTTGTGTTTGTCAGTGTGAATGATTTTACGATGTGATGCCGAGTGGCCGGGCCTGACAAATTGACCGACCAGACGCCGTGACAAGACTCCGCTGACCTTGCGCCACAAATTGTGCAATTTAAAGGCGCTTGTGGCGTGGACACAGGGGATTCGGGTCTTTGAGTTGTTCCCATACACACAGGGGGCGGGTTTAAACACACCTGGACGGTGCCAAATTTAACATTTCTGAAACGTATGGACTGTGAAGATACATTTTTTTATTCTCAGTTTGGTGCTGATCACTTGATGAAGGCCACCTTGCACCTAATCTCATCATTTGGATTCGGCTCTGTACCCAATGAGATCACATCATAAAGTGGCTCGGTGACTCGCTGGGTTGTGTTTGGAGTCGCCCCGAGACTGCACTGCCTTTTACAGGCCGTACTTGGACTGCTGGGATATGGGAGAAGGTGAACTGTGTGCAGATTGGTAAAGGCTCGACCTGTTTCTTGCTTTCCCTGGTTTAAACCTCCCTTGAGTTTGATTTTGCAATGGCTCTGCCAGGCTAAGCGGGTAGAGAGTGTGTGAACTAGGACAACAATGAAAATGTCCATTGGTGTATGACAATCCAGTTGTCTTTCTGCATCCTCCTGTTTTGCAAAGTATGATTGAACGCCATGTGACATCACCTCGCCCTACCTCGCGTAGTGACGTTCTTGCTGCATCCTGATTATTCGACTGTAAATCTGTAATGTTCATCACACTGATATAGATATAATATTCATATTCGCTCAAAGTAGATCGTGCATGAGTCCCTATTACAGCCTAAGCATCAATTAATTCGGGAAAACTTAACCGGATTATGAAATGACAACGTGAAAACAGAGTGCGGCAAAGTAAAACTGAACCCATTCGCGAAGATCAGTTTGGTGAATATACCCTAAAGAGTGTGTCTGTCTACACTTCCTTTCCCTTCATAAAGGTTGCATTTTGCCTCAAGTATATACAATTTTCGTTTCAAAAGACACGATTCACTGCTGTGAAAAAGAAACAAGCACAGGTCTAGAATGAGCCTGTGGTTGTCAGGTTTGGAGCCTTGTTGTTCAGGTTACCCCAACTCGAGCCCAGTGCCAGCAGGGTAATGGAGAGAGAGGTGGGGGGATGATTCAATTACTCTGCTGCTGGAATCTAGTTTTATCTTCAACACATTATTATGTTCATATGGTCCGCAAGCAGTATGTGTGTCGCTGAGCATCGTGTGTCACACTGCTGTGTGTAGTGTGCATAGTCTATACTTCTATACTTTTTATATAGTCTATACTTTTTAAAAAAGGAGGGAGAGAGAAAACAGGGAATTATAGACCGGTCAGTCTGACCTCAGTAGTGGGTAAAATGATGGAATCAATTATTAAGGATGTCATAGCAGTGCATCTGGAAAATGGTGACATGATAGGTCCAAGTCAGCATGGATTTGTGAAAGGGAAATCATGCTTGACAAATCTTCTGGAATTTTTTGAGGATGTTTCCAGTAAAGTGGACAAAGGAGAACCAGTTGATGTGGTATATTTGGACTTTCAGAAGGCTTTCGACAAGGTCCCACACAAGAGATTAATGTGCAAAGTTAAAGCACATGGGATTGGGGGTAGTGTGCGGACGTGGATTGAGAACTGGTTGTCAGACAGGAAGCAAAGAGTAGGAGTAAACGGGTACTTTTCAGAATGGCAGGCAGTGACTAGTGGGGTGCCGCAAGGTTCTGTGCTGGGGCCCCAGCTGTTTACATTGTACATTAATGATTTAGACGAGGGGATTAAATGCAGTATCTCCAAATTTGCGGATGACACTAAGTTGGGTGGCAGTGTGAGCTGCGAGGAATATGCTATTAGGCTGCAGAGTGACTTGGATAGGTTAGGTGAGTGGGCAAATGCATGGCAGATGAAGTATAATGTGGATAAATGTGAGGTTATCCACTTTGGTGGTAAAAACAGAGAGACAGACTATTATCTGAATGGTGACAGATTAGGAAAAGGGAAGGTGCAACGAGACCTGGGTGTCATGGTACATCAGTCATTGAAGGTTAGCATGCAGGTACAGCAGGCGGTTAAGAAAGCAAATGGCATGTTGGCCTTCATAGCGAGGGGATTTGAATACAGGGGCAGGGAGGTGTTGCTACAGTTGTACAGGGCCTTGGTGAGGCCACACCTGGAGTATTGTGTACAGTTTTGGTCTCCTAACTTGAGGAAGGACATTCTTGCTATTGAGGGAGTGCAGCGAAGATTCACCAGACTGATTCCCGGGATGGTGGGACTGACCTATCAAGAAAGACTGGATCAACTGGGCTTGTATTCACTGGAGTTCAGAAGAATGAGAGGGGACCTCATAGAAACGTTTAAAATTCTGACGGGGTTAGACAGGTTAGATGCAGGAAGAATGTTCCCAATGTTGGGGAAGTCCAGAACCAGGGTCACAGTCTAAGGATAAGGGGTAAGCCATTTAGGACCGAGATGAGGAGAAACTTCTTCACCCAGAGAGTGGTGAACCTGTGGAATTCTCTACCACAGAAAGTAGTTGAGGCCAATTCACTAAATATATTCAAAAGGGGGTTAGATGTAGTCCTTACTACTAGGGGGATCAAGGGTTATGGCGAGAAAGCAGGAAGGGGGTACTGAAGTTTCATGTTCAGCCATGAACTCATTGAATGGCGGTGCAGACTAGAAGGGCTGAATGGCCTGCTCCTGCACCTATTTTCTATGTTTTCTATGTTTTCACTTTCGACATTAATTTTAGCAAATGCCTGGGCAGATGTTGGGTTCTATTGTCTTGTTTCCACACATTTGCGATCTCTATAGGAGTAGGTAACGGGAGTCTTCATCTTGCTCACTAGCTGCAGACAGACAGCCAGATGAAATGTTTATATTGGGATCCTAAATAAACCAAGATCATAGGATGTGAACAATTCCATCTGAAAACAAGCGCAAGAAAGCACATAAACAATTATAGATCCCCACTGGGAATACTTTGTCAGCAGAGTGAGCGGAGATTACAGGAAACACGGCGAAAAGTTTATTTTTCTTCCTGCAGACTTCATCCAGGATCTCCAGCCTGCAAGAGAACCTCTCCGGCTACCTGTTGTATAAAGTTTCAGTGAGGTACCACATACCCCCAGTCACGAGTTGAAATTGGTTTAATTCTGTACTGATGCTCGGCTTCTTACTCATTTGTTTATTGCAATAGACTATAACGAATATATAAGGAAATGTTGCATTGTTGCAAGTGAGTAACAACGTGATCACATCATTAAAGGGTGGTCATAAATAGGGAGATGTGTACAGACTGCTTTGGTCATTGTAGTTTTGTCTTGTGATCTCGGTTGTCTCTAACCCATGACTACGGTCAGAACATGTAGAGTCAGGGGATGGATAGCAAGCTGGCTACAAAACAGAAAATAGAATAGGAGTTAAAGGTAGTTACTCAGACTGGCAAAATGTGGGAAGTGGCATTCCACAAGGGTCGGTTGCTGGGATCGCTGTTGGTCACCATTTACATAAATGATTGGATTGGGGAATCGAAAAGATCATTTCAAAATTTGCAGCAACACCAAATTGGGGATGTAGTTAATACAAAGGAGGACGCCGACAAAACACGGGAAGCCATTAATAAACTTGCAGAATGGGCATGGCAAATGAACTTCAATATAGATAAGGCGGTACATTTTGGAAGGAAGAATAAGGAGGCCACATATTTCTTGGAAAGTAAGTGTCTAAATGGGATAGAGGAGCAGAGGGATCTAGGGGTACAGATATACAAATCACTAAGCGTAGCGACACAGATTAATAACGCCATAAAAAAACATTTTGTTTCATTTCTAGAGGGATAAAATTGAAAAGCAGAGAAGTTATGGTAAACATTTACAGAACCTTGGTTGGACTACATGGAGTACTGTGAACAGTTCTGGTCTCCATTTTCTAAAAAAGATATAGAGGCACTAGAGAAGGTGCAAAAACGAGTTACTAGAATGATACTAGAACTGAGAGGTTATACCTATGAGGAACGATTAAACAAGCTGGGGCTCTTTCCTCTAGAAAAGAGAAAACTGAGACCTGAGATTAAGAAAGGGTTTGATAGGATAGATGTAGAGAAGACATTTCCACTTGCGGGGGAGACCAGAACTAGGGACCATAAATCTAAGATAGTCACTAATAAATGCAATTGGGAATACTGGAGAAGCTTCTTTACCCAGAGAGTGGTTAGAATGTTACCACAAGGAGTAGTTTTGGTGACTAGCATAGATGCATTTAAGGGATGTTTTAGAAAGTTTCTTCCAAGGTTAAAAGTTTCCCCAAAGGTTTCCAAGTTGTTTTAAAAGTTTAAGAGTTTAAAAGTATTTCCAAATTATTGAAAAAAAAGTTACACAGGTTGATTGAAGGTTTAATAAATAGATTAAGAGTTGGTTAAAAGTTGATAAAGTCTAAAATGTAAAGCAAGTTGTTAAAAATTGGTGTTCACCGCTTGCGGCCTAGGGCAGGTACAGCATGTCGTTGGGCCGGGCCGGCTGGTTGAGGTGACCCGGAGTGCAAGGTTGGGCCGGGCCATCTGGCCGAAGGGACCCGGAGTGTGTTGTTGGGCTGGGCTGGCCGGCCAAAGAGACCCGGAGTGTGTCATTGGGCCGGACCGGCTGGCCGAAGGATCTGGAGTGCTGAATGTACTCCCACAATGTACAAAGCCCTGGCTAGACCACACCTGGAGCATGGCGGGGAAGTAGAGGCCCAGTCATCTCCAAAGGGGGCCCGAACGCCCAGTCGCCACCGGAGAGAAGTCTGGTTCGCCACCGGGGAGAGGTCTGGACGCCACCGGGGGCCCGAATGCCTTGGCCTGCTGCAATCCCCAACCTCTATCGTTGAGCTGCAGTATGCGGGCGACGGCTGTGTCTGCGCACATTCTGAGGCTGAACTCCAAGATATAGTCGATGTATTCACTGAGGCATATGAAAGCACCGGCCGTTCGCTTAACATCCGTAAGACAAAGGTCCTCCACCAGCCTGTCCTCGCCGCACAGCACTTCCCCCCCCCCAGTCATCAAGATCCACGTGGACCACTTCCCATACCTCGGGAGCCTTTTATCAACAAAGTCAGACATTGCTGCGGAGATTCAACATCGCCTCCAGTGCTCCAGTGCAGCCTTCGGTCACCTAAGGAAAAGAGTGTTTGAAGACCAGGCCCTCAAATCTACCACCAAGCTCATGGTCTACAGGGCTGCAGTTATACCCGCCCTCCTGTATGGATCAGAGGCATCGACAGTGGACAGAAGACACCTCAAGTCGTTGGAGATATATCACCAACGATGTCTCCGCAAGATCCTGCAAATCCCCTGGGAGGACAGGCGCACCAACATCAGTGTCCTCGCCCAGGCCAACATTCCCAGCATTGAAGAACTGACCACACTCGATCAGCTTCACTGGGAAGGCCACATAGTTCGCATGCCAGACACAAGACTCCCTAAGCAATTGCTCTATGCGGAGCTCCTTCATGGCAAACAAGCCAAAGGTGGGCAGCGGAAGCATTACCAAGCCTCCCTAGTAAAGTGCGACATCACCACTGACACCTGGGAGACCCTGGCCGAAGACCGCCCTAGGTGGAGAAAGTGCATTCGGGAGGGCGTTGTGCTCTTTGAATCTTATCACCGCGAGCGTGAAGAGGTCAGGTGCAGGCAGCGGAAGAAGCGTTCTGCAAATCAGTCCCACCCCCCCTTCCCCCGACGGAATGTCTGCCCTACCCGTGAGAGTCTGTGGCTCTCATATTGGACTGTTCAGCCACCAAAGGACTCACTTTAGGAGTGGAAGCAAGTCTTCCTCAATTCCAAGGGACTGCCTATGATGATGATGATGATTTAAGGGAAAGCTAGATAAACAGATGAGGAATAGAAGGATATGTTGATGGGTTAGATGAAGAAGGGAGGGAGGAGGCTTGTGTGGAGCATAAACACCAGCATAGACCTGTTGGGCCACATGGCCTGTTTCTGTGCTGTAAGTACTATGTAATACTATGTAACCCAGGCATGGCTATCTGTCAAGTTGAAATACTCTAACCTGGAAGGAAGGATACTAATTACACAGTGCCACATCAGGCAGATTTATTGCTTCACCAGAGAGTCAGGTTTCTGAATCTTTATACCTATGATTTGATACAAATAATAAAAAATGAAAATATTTTTCAATCTTTATTGTATTTAAAAACAATCACTGCAGCAAACCACAAATGGGATGAAGCATGCACAAAGGCAGGCACAGAAGCTGGTCTAAGCATCTTAGTGCAGGTCAGTGGCATGGCAATTGTGAAACATTGGGCAGATATTTGGAATGTCTAGCGTAAAAATATTTCAGACATTTTTCTGGCATTAACCACATACATTTACAGTCCAGCGATTGTTGAATATTCTGATCTGCATCTTAATTTACCGATCACAGAGCAGTAATAATCACAGTTAAATGTCTCAATAAACAGGAAGTGAGTCTTCTTGATCCATTTAAGTTACTGTATGATAATATACTGACAGAGCAGATCAGAAGATGGCAACGAGAGGAGGTAATCAGGAAAGCAATATTTTCTAACCAAAAAGTGGGCCTGGTTTTAGAGGAACATATATTGAAAATCTAAGGCTTGAAATTACACTGCAGGATATGAATATACATGTTGATCTGAAATTCCCCTCTGTGCCAATCACCCATTTAAAATAAATAGCTAAACGCTTCTGGTTAAAAAAGAAAGCACCTTTCATGACCTCCAAATGGCTCAAAGCACTTCAGAGCCAATTAAGTACTTTTGAAGTATAGAAACACAGCATACAATCTGCAGACAGCAAGCTCACACAAACAGCAATGTGAAAATGACCAAATAATCTGTTTTAGTGATGTTGATTGAGGGATAAGTATTGGCCAGTACATCGGGGATAATTCCCCTGCTCTTCTTTGTAATAGGGCCACGTGATCTTTTACATCCACTCGAGAGAGCAGAAAAACAAAGAGATGAATTTCAGATCAAGCCTGAAATATTATGACATTAATATCCCACAACGTAATTTCACAGCTTTAATGTTTTCATGACTTTAGTGTTTTTTTTAGTTTTAGAATAAATATCTATGGTTGCTGATTAAGAAAAGGGACATGAATGCTCTTGAATACATAGCTGGGCAAGGAGCTGGCTTCATGGTTAAATGCAATCTCCAAGAATGAAAGAAGCTGGCAGCAGGTCATAGACAGATTCAAGGAAATGGCCTACTCCTGCTCCAAATTCTCCAGGAGAATGGCAGTGGATACAATTGTCAAAATATATTCAATTTAGAATATGTGGATTGGGCTGGAGAAGTTGAGGTGGGAATCTCCACTACTGATGTTTCCCAATATAAATCTCTTAATTCTCTTTCCGGAACACCAAAGTAAATCAGAATAATAAAGCAATCTAAGTTGGTTTAGTAATTACCTGTTATTGCTGTTGTGGTTATGAAGCTAGAGTGATACATTTCTGATTTAATATTCTTTCCACAGATGAGCTTTCACCATCTGGAATAGAATCACAAATAGCAGCATAATATAACACATTGATAGTAAAACACGCTGCCACAATTCACAGGCACCAGTTCTGCAACTGCACAAAATAGTGGCAAATGCACCAATACTATCTACTGTTCCGTCAGTACATGGGTCTTGCCTGCACAGAGGATGCAACATTACCAGTGCAAAAGAGCAAATTGGAGATCTGCATAGGGTAAAGGTGTCATAAACCTGAAGCACGTGTACAGGATCAATTAGCTAGGGAGATAAGGGGAACAACATCGAGACAAGGAGTCTGATATGCTGAATGCTGTTATTTCACTGCAACCATATAATGAATTGGAAGTTGGGAAACATCAAAGACTCTGTCTTAGATACATGGCTGCACTGGATTAAGGCTGCCTGCACTCCAGTCCTCCATGAAGGAACTGGAGTGCAGGCTGGGGAATTAGTAATGGGGAACATGGAGATAGCAGAAACTCTGAACAAATATTTTATATCAGTCTTTACAGTAGAGGACACTAACATTATACCAACAGTGTCAAGGGGCTATAGGGGGGCGAGGAAGTTAACACAATCACAATCACTAAGGAGGTGATACTCAGTAAGATAATGGGACTAAAGGCAGATAAATCCCCTGGACCTGATGGCTTGCATCCTAGGGTCTTAAGAGAAATAGCGGCAAGGATTGTGGATGCAGTGGTTGTAATTTACCAAAACTCCTTGGATTCTGAGGAGGTCCAAGCAGATTGGAAATCTACAAATGTGACGCCCCTATTTAACAAAGGAGGCAGACAAAAAGTAGGAAACTATAGAGCAGTTAGCCTAACATCTGTGGTTGGGAAGATGTTGGAGTCCATTATTAAAGAAGTAGTAGTAGGACATCTGGAAAAGCAAAATTCAGTCAGGCAGAGTCAGCATGGATTTATGAAGGGGAAGTCATATTTGACAAATTTTCTGGAATTCTTTGAGGATGTACCGAACAGGGTGGATAAAGGGGAACCAGTGGATGTGGTAATTTGGACTTCCAGGAGGCATTTGACAAGGTTCCACATAAAAGGTTACTGCACAAGATAAAAGTTCACGGTTTTGGGGGTAATATATTAGTATGGATAGAGAATTGGCTAACAAATAGAAAACAGAGTCGGGATAAATGGTTCATTCTCTGGTTGGCAACCACTAACTAGTGCGGTGCCGCAGGGATCAGTGCTGGGACACCAACTATTTACAATCTATATTAACGACTTGGAAGAAGGGACTGAGTGTAATGTAGCTAAGTTTGCTGATGATACAAAGATGGGAGGAAAAGCAATGTGTGAGGAGGACACAAAAACTCTGCAAAAGGACATAGACAGGCTAAGTGAGTGGATAAAAATTTGGCAGATGGAGTATAATGTTGGAAAGTGTGAGGTCATGCATTTTGGCAGAAAAAATCAAAAAGTTATTATTTAAATAGAGAAAGATTGCAAAGTGCTGCAGTACAGCGGGACCTGGGGGTTCTTGTGCATGAAACACAAAAGGATAGTATGCAGGTACGCAAGTGATCAGGAAGGCCAATGGAATCTTGCTACAGCTGTATAGGGTATTGGTGAGACCACACCTGGAATACTGCGTGCAATTTTGTTTTCCATATTTACGAAAGGATATACTTGCTTTGGAGGCAGTTCAGAGAAGGTTCACAAGTTTGATTCCGGAGATGAGGGGGTTGATTTATGAGGAAAGTTTGATTAGTTTGCGCCTCTACTCATTGGAATTCAGAAGAATGAGAGGTGATCTTATCGAAACATATAAGATTATGAGGAGGCTTGACAAGGTGGATGCAGAGAGGATGTTTCCGCATGATCTTAGAATAAGGGTCCGCCCATTTAAAACTGAGATGAGGAGAAATTTCTTCTCTTAGAGGGTTGTAAATCTGTGGAATTCACTGCCTCAGAGAACTGTGGAAGCTGGGACATTGAATAAATTTAAGACAGCAATAGACAGTTTCTTAAACGATAAGGGGCACGGCAGGGAGGTGGAGCTGCGTCCAAGATCAGATCAGCCATGATTTTATTGAATAGCAGAGCAGGCTCGAGGGGCCTTATGGCCTACTCCTGTTCCTAATTCTTATGTTCTTATGTTCTTATGTTCTTATAACTAACAATCAACATATTTCCTGTAATCAAATCCTCAATAAGCCATGGATGAAGTGACTGTGGCTGCATCTAATTTGGGATCCACTCTACATTAGCATTGGGACTAAGGCTATAATATCATGGAAAAAGATGCTGATCTACATAAGGAAAGATTTAGAAAAGTTTAGGTTTCCGCTGTATATTGACTACCTGGAAGAACTGCTAAACAGGAATGAAAAAAAAAATTGTGACACCATAGACAGGATATTGGCACTCATGTTGGTAATACAATGATTATGGTGAACATTTCTTTAGCCTCACAAAAGGTATTGAACCCACCATGGAGATGATTCAGACATTCCTTGTACTGAGGCACCAACATCGGTCCATCATCACCACACTGAAAACTGCACATTCCCATTTCGGTATCACTCCTATCTCCAGTGGTACTATTACAGTACTACAGAGACATAAGAAAAGTCAGTGTGATGAATATGTATAAACTCAATGAGAAAAATGTAAAGGTCTCATGAGATGAATAATATGCACAGTAGGGACACACATTTCAAGGGCATTCAATAATAATTTGCTATAAGTTATTTAAACTTTTATAGACCAATGATGTGGTCATATTTGGAACATTGTGTGCAGTGTTGAGAACACAGTCTTTAACAGACAAAATTATGCATTTGGGAAGGTCGAGAAAAGAACAAGGATAGTTCTGGGACTCAGGATTCTAAATTGTGATTAGAAGTGGAAAGGTTAGAAGAAATATTTTTTTATCATACAGTGGTGGATATGTGGAACAAACTTCCATCAAAAGTGATTAATGTTGCGTTGATTAACTCCTCTGAAAAACAGCTGGATAAATATCTGGCATGGGACAGAAGTAAAAGTTTAAAAGATACGTACAGTTAGAAATGATCAAATACTCTATGGAACACAATGTTTCCTGAGCTGCTTGAACCATGGAAACGTAATGCCATGGAATGCAACCAAAGATGAATAATATAGGCTCTATGTTCAGATCGATAGTTTAGGCTTTACTTGGTTACCATTATGAGTCAATTTATGGAACATTCCCTCAACTCATTAAATAAATTGGGCAATGTTCATGGCAGGACAAATTGTTTGTTGAAAGAATAGGAATGAATGGTCAAATCACCCTTTTTTGTTCACTACTTTCTTATGTAATTGATAATAAAGGAATCTGTACCTTTTCTGTGCATTAGCTCCATTCATTGATATTGTTAAAGTAAAATAACAGTTTGGTCCATCATATGTGGAACAGATAGAGGGGTTGTTCTTTCTACATGATCTTTCTCACTGATATCTTGCTGAATGCCCCTCTGATTAGCAAGGTTGTGCAGCATGTGGCACAACAAAAGCAATGCAGACTTTACATGTGAAATGTCTCCCTCCAGAGATCAAGTTATTGATTTCAATGGAGAATAAAATCGGGTGGCGTGTGGCATCTGCTGTTTGTGTAAAGGAGTAAAGCACAGTTTCAGACTCCCAAGAACACAAGCTTTCAGTTAGTTATCCCATTCAAACAATACAGATATAAATAACTAGCTAAGAATTAAGGAGTTGTTGTTGAGCCAGGTATTCTGTATTTGCCGTGTGCATTTTTTTCTGGGTATCACTGGCTATTGGCCATGATACCCTATGTATTTTTGATACCCATATCTCCATATGAAGAAAGTCTACAACATCAACCACTTTGCAAAAGTGAGTAATTATGTAAAAATGCTACCGTCACTCCAACTGCTTTTCCATACTTTTGTGAAAATGAGTGTCATCATCATCATAGGCAGTCCCTCGAAATCGAGGAAGACTTACTTCCATTTTAAAAGTGAGTTCTCAGGTGGCTGTACAATCCAATGTGGGAATTGCAGCCTCTGTAACAGGTGGGGCAGACCGTCGTTGGAGGAAAGGGTGGGTGGGGAGCGTTATTTGCCGCACTCCTTCCGATGTCTGCGCTTGTTTTCTGCATGCCCTCGGTGACGAGACTCGAGGTGCTCAGCACCCTCCCAGATGCTCTTCCTCCACTTTAGGTGGTCTTGGGCCAGGGATTCCCAGATGCTGGTGGCAATGTTACACTTTATCAAGGAGGCTTTGAGGGTGTCCTTGAAGCGTTTCCTCTGCCCACCTGGGGCTCACTTGCCGTGTAGAACTTCTGAGTACAGCACTTGCTTTGGGCGTCTCATGTCGGGCATGCGGACGATGTGGCCCGTCCAATGGAGCTGGTCGAGTGCGATCAGTGCTTCGATGCTGGGGATGTTGGCCTGAGCGAGAACATCGATATTCTCCCAGTGGATTTGTAGGATCTTACGGAGGCAGCACTGGTGATACTTCTCCAGCGCTTTGAGGAGTCTACAGTATATAGTCCAAGTCTCTGAGCCATATATGAGGGCATGTATCACTACTGCCCTATAGTCCATTTTCTATAGGGAAAATGAGTGAACATTGTAGAGCAGTGCACCAATCACCTCATGAAACATAGAAAAATAGAAAATTGGTGCAGGAGTAGGCCATTTGGCCCTTCGTGCCTGCACCACCATTCAATATGATCATGGCTGATCATGCAACTTCAGTACCCGATTCCTGCTTTCTCTCCATACCCCTTGATCCCTTTAGCCATAAGGGCCACATCTAACTCCCTTTTGAATATATCTAACGACTGGCCTCAACAACTTTCTGTGGTAGAGAATTCCACAGGTTCACAATTCTCTGAGTGCAAAAGTTTCTCCTCATCTCGGTCCTGAATGGCTTAACCCTTATCTTTAGACTATGTCCCCTGGTTCTGGACTTCCCTAACATCGGGAACATTCTTCCTGCATCTAACCTGTCCAATCCCATCAGAATTTTATATGTTTCTATGACACCCCCTCTCATTCTTCTAAATTCCAGTGAATATAACCCTAGTCGATCCAGTCTTTCTTCATATGTCAGTCCCATCCCGGGAATCAGTCTGGTGAACCTTCGCTGCACTCCCTCAATAGCAAGAATGTCCTTCCTCAGATTAGGGGACCAAAACTGTACACAATATTCAAGGTGTGGCCTCACCAAGGCCCTGTATAACTGCAGTAAGACCCCCCTGCTCCTATACTCAAATCCTCTCGCTATGAAGGTCAACATGCCATTTGCCGCCTTCACTGCCTGCTGTGCCTGCATGCCAACTTTCAATGACTGATGTATCATGACACCCAGGTCTTGTTGCACCTCCCCTTTTCCTAATCTGTCACCATTCAGATAATATTCTGCCTTCCTGTTTTTGCTACCAAAGTGGATAACCTCAGATTTATCTACATTATACTGCATCTGCCATGCATTTGCCCACTCACCTAACCTGTCCAAGTCACCCTGGAGCCTCTTAGCATCCTCCTCACAGCTCACACTGCCACCCAGCTTAGTGTCACTTGCAAACTTGGAGATATTACAAATGGACATGATAATTCATCTAATGTCAGAGATATAATCTCCTGGTGATTGAATATATCCTATAATTCAGAAATTAATGGCTGCTGTCATTTCAGATCATTTAAGTTACCTCTCAGTATCAGATATATATCTTTGCTGAAGCCTCTGGAAATCCTGAGCCTCAATATACACTGCTCCTCTGTTAGGCTTATAATTTATATTAAAACTTTATTGATTATTTTCATTAAGGTATTACCTCTTCCTATTCTTTTTCATATGCCTGTACCTTCCTTATATCCTGTTTCTTCCCCAAGAGGAGGATGGCTGCAGCAGTATATCCAATTGCCATGCTTCTATCCTCTATAAAGAATATTTTTGTGTTCTGTTGAAGGCCTGATCTGGGTGCGAATTATAAATCTCGCAGAGCACATCACAAAGATATTTGGAATTTGCAGGGTGTTTAAACTTAATTAGATTTATGATATTCCATGCAAAATGAACATTGGAGAGCGGTGGTTTATGGAAAATCAGGCACGAGAGATCACTGATGTATGAGAAACTATATAGCAGTCTTGATGGACTGATTAGTCTCTTCTTGTTCAATGTTTTCTTATGTGATGAGACTATCCAAATTTGCCTAACAGTATGATACTCAGTTCCATTTTTGCATTTTACTTTATATCTAAGAAATCTTATTCTTGGCAGATACACTATTACTGGGTTGTGGAGGATCACACTGAAGAAGCATATGATGTAATGTAAGAACATTTATACCTGCTGGAGCAATAAACTATTGTCAGAGCATTTGTTCATGTTTGTTATGGAATAGGGGATGGGAGAAGGGTTCAGGATTTCTGGGATGGCTTCATCAGAGATATGTCTGACACTAAGATGTAGGCTGCAGGATTTTGGATGAGGGAACTCAGGAAGTTGATAAGAAGGGGACAAAGGCATGGTTGAATATCCCAGTGGTAGTGAGGGGGCAATCAGGACAGAGGCAGGCAATGTTGTGGAGATTGCTAGGATGTGGGGTTTGAAGCTCAGCTCAGGTTAAATCAGGACATGGAGGTTGCGCACTGTCATGTTCAGTTTCGGGAGAAAGAGGGCTTTGGTCTTGGCGAAGTTCATTGAATAATGTCGTTGCTCATCCACAACTTGACATCAAATAAGCAGTTGTACTGAATCATGGTGATTATGGAGCCAATGATGGTGCAAAGGAGGTCAAGTTGGATATTGTCATTGTATACATTAAAGCTATCCCCATGTCTATGAATAATGCTGCCAAAGTGCAGTATGTAAACAAGGAAAACAAAGTGGACAAAGATGAAACCTTATGCAGGTCAGGAGGAGAGGCCAGAGCAGAAGATGTGCAGGCTGTAGAGTAAAGTAGAACTGTAAACAAATAAGAGCAGTGCCACAGAGGCAGACCGCAAAGGAGAAATATTGGAAGAAGATTGAGCAGTCAAGTATATTAAATGCTTTGCAGAGGTCAAGGAGGACAATCAAGGATAATGTAATTGCATAAACAATTTCACTAGTCACCTTGACCATGACAGTCTTGGTGCCTGAACATGGTGGAAACCAAACTGGAGGGAATCAAACAGAGACTAATTGGAAAGATGGGCCTGGAGCAACTGGGTGGTGACAGCATGTTTGAGAACCTTAAAGAGGAAAGGGAGGTTGGCAATAAGGCAATAGTTGGAGAGGATAGAGAAATCGAAGGTGGTCTTCTTGAGGAAGGGGATAATGACAGCATTCTTGAAGGATGGGGTCAGAGATTGAGGGAAGGGATGCCTTTAATTACATCAACAAGCATTTAGCCAAGGAAAGGGAGTTATGCGATTGGTTGGGTTGAGAGCGAATTGAGGGTGCAGGGGGTAATCTCAAATAGGAGATGTGTTTGGTGTGTGCAATGGAGGAAGATGGATAGAAGCTTCACATCTGAGGTCAGAGCAAGGGAATGCATGGGAATTGGCAGGGAAAAATAGTATATTCAAGACTGAGATCGATAGATTTTTGGGCACTGAGAATCAAGGGATGGGGATAGGGTGGCAAAGTGAAGTTGATGTAAAAGTTCAGCTATGATCTTATCGAATGGCGGAGCAGCTCAAGGGGCCGTATGGCTAACTACTCCTCATATTTCTTATGATCTTAAAGAAGGCTGAAGCAGGAGATAGGGAGGCTGATGCAGGGGACGAGGCACCCGAGTAAATAGATTCAATCTTTGAAAGGAAAAATATCTCTGAGCTTCTCACATTGTTGGATGGGGGAACAGAAGAATGGGATAGGTGGAGGTGATTTGTCATCAATAAGTGGAGGCTTGGTAATCTTAGAGCAGTAGGAGGATTGACAGTGGAGAGGGCCATATTGCTTAAGGTGATCAAGCCACATTTGTTGGTGAGCGATCAGGCCAGTCATGTGCCAGGCGTGCTCAAGTTTGGGCTCTCAGATTTAAGGCCAAGTGAGCCTCAAATATAAACCCAGCAATTTAAATGTTTTTGTCCCAGAATCACAGAGCTTTTCAGTACAGGACAAGCAGAAGATTAATGCTGTAGCAGTTCCGTTCTGCAAAGAATTATAGCACAAGTTCTGTTTATTCATTTGTCATCAACAAATCAGTCGTTAATACTCAACTCAATTAAAGTGTGCTCATATCCATAACAATCCCTCCTAACATTAAAATAATGATATAATGTCACAAATGGGAACTCAAAACAATGAAACATTCAGTGAAAGTTCAAATTATTAATGGATCTTATTTCTAATTGACTTGGCAAGTTTGTGAATATTACTTCAAAATGTGCAAAGATCAAATGCCATCATGAGTCGAGCTAGATCAAAAACTCCTCAGTTATATGAGGGAATGTACTTCCCTTTAATTTTATGCTCCTCGAGATGATGGATTTCCTAGTACTGGAAAATAAAACATGTTCCATTTTAGGCAACATTAGGCACTTCAAGGCCAGGTATAAAACGCAGTTCTAAATTGCCTGAGCTCAGTCCTAACAAAGTGCCTGAACTCCATCGCTGAAGATCACTTTATACTGCACGAGGTGACATTTTCCTTAACAGTCACTCTGAGTGATTGGCAATTAGCAGCAAATTTGGGGCAGTTTTGACCTAAGGGGCAGAGCACATTATAAACTGGGCTGAGGCTGCTCAAACTCACGTCACATAGAACTGACTAGACAGAAAAGACGTCCATCCCATTAGTCTGTGTTGGAATTGAACCCAGGTTCCAAGGGTGAAAGTCCAGGGTGTCAGCCCATGGCATCCAGAGAAATATTTCATTAATACAGTATTAAGATCCCAGACTGAAGATATGTAATGATCTATAGGGATTGTTTTAAAATGAAAAAATCCTTTAGTTGGATTACAGAACCAACTCGACAAAATAAACAAAAATGCAAAAATCAACTGTGCCTATGACTTTGGAGAAATTTAATCAAATAGCTGACCTTGCTGCTGTGCTGCAATCGATGGTCTTCATTAACATTTTCTTTAAGGGACATTTAGCCTGATACATACGAGACTACAAATCAGCGCTTCTCAGTTACAATTGACAATCGGACGCTGAGACATTGGGCTGAATTTAGATCCTTACTACATTTTATTTGAATGCAAATACATGACAAACGTATTTGTAGTTAATATATTGGAAAGCATTTGATGAAAAAGGCCCAAGTAAAAAAATAGAGCCCTCACTCGCATCAATCATTTGTTGGAACAAATGTTTACATTGGAATAATTGTGTAGGATTTATTTCTGGTGAAATTAAATCTTGTAAATCAACAGAATTGATACAGTGACTAAGATTTGCTGTACACATAACCTTTATATTTAATAAAGTAACTTAAAAGAAAATGGCTGCTCCCCCGGTTTAATTCCTAACCTGTGTTGAGCTAACAGATTTTAGTCAGGGCAGTAGTGGGGCATATCATGGTCTGAGCATCCCCAGGCTAGGACGGTAACAATCCCACTCTTCAGCACTATCCAGTGACCATTTCTGGAGGAGCATCTGTGTGGGCGACAGACCAGAGTGCTTGGTTTGATAGTTCCTGTAGTTGAATAGCCTCCTCGCACTTACTAAGTGGATTCATACTTGAAGAATGGCCACTAGTTTGAGGTACCAGCGGGTCACCAATGTTGTCAAACTGTACTCTATCATAACTCACTGCCTTCAACAAAAGGAGTGGAAAGAGGAGAAATTGGAGGGGGAAAGAATACTTCAAATAGCACAACATAATTGCCCTGCAAATCTGTGACTATTCTGCCATACTCCCACTGCAACTTTGGTGGGAGTATGCTGGAATATCCAGAAACTGGGCTGGTTCCTAGATGCACCGCCTCTTGTCCTTGCACTGAACCTTTTGGGATGGTCTATTGGGGCTGGGGCCCCTACCCACTCTAACTATAACCATTAGTATAGGAGAGGGTGGGTCCAGAGAAGGGGACCCCTACATTAGGAGATGCCACATATGGATCTTCAGTAGAGCCCACCGTAGCATCGGCAGAGGTGCGCAAGACTTGGGGCCCGAGTTTGGTGAAGGCCTCCACCCGCCCAAGTGCCGCCCAAAGGACCGCCGATGGCCGCCAAGGTCCCTGACGGTTCTTTGGGCGGGGTTTTCACCCAGGTCCCTCGAAGGTCGGCGGGCAGCAAATCTGCAACGTACGCCACCAATCTGGGTGACAGCCGGTGGGAGCTCTCATTCTCAGCGGCAAAGGCGAGGATGGAATCGGGCCCATGGAGGGTCGAAGACTTGAAACTTAAAATCATCAGGAAAAAAAATCCATTGGAGTACCTTCAGGGGACACCATTGAGATAAGTCGCTGTGAAAATGTTTTTTTAAATACATTAATCTTTTGTTCCGGATCTTCCTACCTACTGTCGGGGACAGACCAGCCTCCATCCCTGTTCTGGCGCCGACTCCCATCCGCACCAATCTGGCAGCTCGGTGGGCGGGACATCAGCGGGCAGTTCCCGGCAGCTCTCCCCTCCCGCCCGCTCCACCCAACTCAAAAGTGGCACAGGGTGGATCTTCGCGAGGAATTTCATGGCAGTGGGCGGCAGTCGGTGGCAGTGGGCGGTAAGGTGATCAAATTTGGGCCTTAAGTGTATTTCTCTGACAACCGATTGTGACAGAGCCACCTGTGGGGGCGAGTCAGGATTGTAGCTTGGACCACTGAAGAAAAAGGGAAGGACATTTTGGTTAAATTTTAAAAGTGATCCTCTACAAGAAGGGCCAAATGGGCTACAACTGATTCTTGTGATGGGAGCCAGCATTCCTCTCTATAATTGGATATTCTTTGCCAGATTTTCTGGCCTCTTTGGCTCTAGATGTTTCCTTAGCAGTGTGGGCATCCACTACTGGAAAGCAAATGAAGGAACTTCCCCTTGATCCTGGAATGTCCCCCAAGGTCAACAGCAAGAGTTGCCACTGGCCCTTGTGCCAACATGCATCTGATCACTGATATTTGGGGGCCAGTGATTTTTGTTAAAAGAAAATGTTGCTCTCAACAGAATTATAACACTTCTAAATCACCACACAAAGAATTATTTTAGACAACTATTTTCACAAATCTACTTTTTTCTCCAGAAGACTGAGATGAGGAGGAATTTCTTCACTCAGAGGATTGTGAATCTTTGAAATTCTCTGCCCCAGAGGCCTGTGGATGCTGAGTCTCTGAATATATTCAAGGCTGAAATAGATAGATTTTTGGAGTCTAGGGGAATCAGGGGTTATGGAGATCGGACGGGAAAGTGGAGTTGAGGTTGATGATCAGCCATAATCTTACTGAATGGCGGAGCAGGCTTGAGGGGCCATATGGCCTACTCATACTCCTATTTCTTGTGTTCTTATATTCATTTCTAGTCTGCAATGCACACAGGTAATCTACTCAATCCTATGTGTCTGAATGAATGAATTACACTCTCTAATGCCATCTTATCTTTTTCCTGAGGTAAAATGTTCAATTTTTATGAGGCACTGGTGGAATTTAATTGTTGGGTGATATCGGGCTAATGATTATTTCCACTTCTTTGAAGATCAAGTGATAAATCTGCACCCAACCTTTTCTGGAGTTGAGAGTACATTATAAGTGCCAACTGTTAAGTGACTATTATTTTGGGCGAAGGAATGTAATCATTTCTCCTGATATGACAGTCTGCAATATTTAGGCTTAAGTTTCAGCTCTGCAGTGCTTGAATTTTACATGGTCTGAAGCAAAGATCCTCCGTTAAAATCAAATGTACATGCCTAGACACATTTAATAGGAGCCTATTTAAGACAACTCTATCTGCAGAGGATGTTTCAAGCAGCAGCTTGTGGGAAAATATACCAGTGCATATCACTTTCACAACTCATAATTGGCAAAGATAGTCAGAATTTATCAAGTTGATAATATGAAGACGGTATTTTTTCATGTAGCAATGTTCTAAAATTGGAATGCTGATGACTTTGAGTAAATGGTGGGGGTTGCTAGCTGGGGTTGCTAGCTAGTGATATCATGGAGCAAATATTGTAGTTTCAGAACATCATGATTCAGCAGAGACCTGAGAGTAGAAATTGGACCTAGTTTATGAGTGTAAAGCAAGCACAAGAGGGCAAATTTCGGGGACTAATGCACTGTGCCCCAAAGACATCCGACCCGATATTGGGTCAAGCAATTATTCAGGCGTCCCTGCCCTCTGCTTAAAATAGGCTGAGGCCTTGTATATATGTAAATGAGGGGCTTAAGGCCTATTTTAGGCCTCCTTGGAGAAACTGGATTGCGATGAGCAGAGCAGGAGCCAGGCATGTTCTTCTCAAGATTCTTCAGCGGCTGCCAACAAAAGGTCAATTTTTAATAATAAATAAGCAGGAGTGCTCCCTCAACTCTACAGTACTCATGATTGGCCCATTTCTTATTGCTTCTCCAACCCTTCCTGGGACTTACCTTAGGGCCACCATTGGCGAAGCAGGTGGAAAGTCAGTCATCTATTCAAAATGGATGAACTGCCTGTTCAGGCACAACAGGTACAAGCAGTTTACCCAAATAATGTAAATAAGGTCCAAGGCCCAATTTCAGGCTAACCTTGGACCTCCCAGTTTGGGCACATATTTATGGCACGCTGCTGGATAAGCATTTGAAAATAAGTCAAACTATTTGAATTATATTGAGTGGCATAATGGATTGGATAATGTAATTGATAGTCAGCTTGTGGATTGAGGGGACATTGTATGCAATACAATAAGCTGAGAGTCAGGGTTGTGAAATGTGAAGAGTTTTATATCTGCTGTGAAGCTTGAAATTGGTGCACTTTCATGATCTGTAGTTCATAAGCCTCAGTGGTTGGGCCACATTAATTGGAAGTTGAGCTATTGTGTGGCTGAAGATCAATGAGTTCCTCTGTGACTGGTGGTGATCTTGGAGGCAATATGATGGGAGGCAGAGTCCATCCAGTCCTCTGAGTCTAGGAATTAAAGCTATGTAAAATTAGAATTCAAGGTCATGAAAGCAAGATGATGTGCGATATGTTCGGCATGCAGTAATGGATTCCAGAGATTAGTATAAAAAAGAATCCAGAGGTTAGTATAAATATGAATCGGTGTTGCTGTTTGTGACAATATAAGGTTCAAGTTAAGATTTGAGATCTGTTCTGTTTCAAATTATAAAATTTGACAATAGCAAAAGCTTTTTATAAACACATCAAAAGCAAGAAGATAATCAAAGATGGAGTGGCAGTATTAAGAGAAGTAACATTATTATAGTGCAGAACAAAGAAATGGCAGAGAATTAACAAATATTTTGTTGTGGCAGGTAATTCATCATCATCATAGGCAGTCCCTCGTATCGAGGATGACTTGCTTCCACACCAAAAAGGGATGAGTTCACAGGTATTTCAATGAAGGATCTAATATTCCAAGTCCAGAACTACATGTTGAAGGGTGGAAGATGCCTGTACATGGATTTTTTTTAACATGTAGCGGCCATTGCACACCAGCCACCACACAGACTAGGTCTTGGTTCAGTGGCAAGGATTAGCCAAGTCGACTGGAGACCAGCTCTGCTGCACGGACCTAGTGTGTACTCATATTGCAGTGTGGGCTGGTCCATGCTGCCCCTGGGCCCTCGCCTCTTCTGGTGCACGAACTCGCACCTCTCCTGGGCCCCGATCATGTCACTCCATGATCACTCGTCGCTCCTGTGCCCCAACCTCACCGCTCCTGCTGTACCTGTTCATGCTCCAATCAGCAACCTGGACCTTGGCAATGTCCAACCCAGTCGCCCTCTTCATAGCTGTTGCTCTCCAGCATGCGCTGTACCTTGAATGCCAGATCGGGCCGCGCGCTGCTCCTTTGAAGGCCCCGACCTGTTGATGGTCCTTGCAGGTCGAGGCCACTGCGCCAAATGCCGGGTTGGGTCATACACGGCTCCTTTGAAGGCCCCAACCTGCTGATGCGCAAGGGAGCACGTCACCCCTGTGCTCGCTGACCTACATTGGCTCCTCGCTCACAGACGCCTCGAATTTAAAATCCTCCTCCTGATGTTCAAATCCCTTCATGGCCTCATCCCTCTTCCCTATCTCTGGGATCTTATACTCACACTAAGGTCCACATTCCCACCTCTCCTGTTCCCTTGAACCTTATCTGGCTTCCTGTGTCCTAGAATTTCTCATCTTCACTTTCACATCTCTCCAAAGTTTTGGCCCTCCCTACTTCTGCTATCTCTTCTAGCTCTATATCCTGGTGTGCACCCTCCACTTAACTAACACTTGACATATTTATCCTTCTCACTCCTTTCACCCATCATCGGCAGTTGCATTTTCAGCTACTGTGGCCCTTACTTCAGCATTTCTGTCTTACCACCACCTTCCTTGCTTTCAAAAGCTTCACTAAGATCTTTTTTGACTATGTTTTTGCCTCCCACCAACCCACTTCCATTTCTCATTCCTTTAAAGTGCTCTTTGACACTTCTCCTAAGTCATTAGTGTGAATAAAATTGCAAATTGCTGTTGTTACTAGCCTTTGTAGTGTGCATATACTGAATACTTAACAACACCTTTAACGTAGTGAAACGTCCCAAGGCACTTAAGAGGAGTATTGTGAGACAAACATTTTGACACCGAGCCACATAAGGAGAAATTAGGGCAGGTGACCAAAAGCTTGGTCAAAGAGGTAGGTTTTAAGGAGCGTCTTAAAGGAGGAGGGAGGGATAGAGAGATGGAGAGGTTCAGGTTGGGAATTCCAGAACTTAGGGCCCAGGCAACATAAGGCACGACCAACAATAGTTGAGTGATTATAATCAGGGATGCTCAAGAAGGCAGAATTAGAGGAGTGCAGACATCTCGCGGTGGGGCGGCTGGAGGAGATTACAGAGATAGGGAGGGGCGAGGCCATAGAGGGATTTGGAAAGAAGGATGAGAATTTTGAAATCGAGGTATTGTTTAACTGGGAGTCAATGTAGATTAACAAGCACAGGGGTGATGGGTGAACGGGACTTGGTGTGAGTTCGGACACGGGCAGCCGAGTTTTTGTATCACCTCTAGTTTACGTAAGGTAGAATGTGGGAGGCCAGCCAGGAGCGTGTTGGAATAGTCAACTCTCGAGATAACAAAGGCATGGATGAGGTCTTCAACAGCGGATGAGCTGAGGCAAGGGCGGAGACGGGAGATGTTATGGATTATAGACCAGTTAGTCTCACTTTGGTAGCAGCAAAGCTGCTAAAGATCATAAGGAATAACATTAGTGAACTCTCTCTTCTCTCTTAGGCAGTCCCTCGGAGTCGAGGATGACTTGCTTCCACATTAAACAAGAGTGAACACTTCGACCGGTATGCACTAATCAAAGAGAGTCAATGCAGATTTGTAACGGGCAAGTCATGCTAAATTAATGAAATCAAATTCTTCGAAGAAATGACTTACTGACTGGATAGACAAAGAAAATGCAGTGGCTATTGTACTTGTAGGACATTCTTTTAGTTCAGCTATAGTACAGGGCCTGGGTCAATACGGTGTTTTGGACTGGTCATCCACCTAAGTTGCGCAATGTGATTGAGGTATACGTGCAGTAAGGCAGAAGTTTCAGACCACAGCTTGTACTGTCACCAATCTCCGTCTTTCCCCGGCGCTTTGCCGGTGCGCGGAAGTTTTGCTTCTCCAACGTCCTGGAACCGGCAGCCGATTCGCCCGACAGAAATGGTTCAGGCCTCAAAACCAAGAAATCTTCACCGACAAGAAGGACTGAGCTGTTTATAGCTTCGTATCATTCTCAAACATCGGCAAATCATGTGTCACTTTGAGGCGACGGGATCCAGAAGAATTGATTGGGAAATTACAACCTGACCATCCTGTCAGACTCAGGCTTGTGACTTCCAATCGTTCTCATTGCCCAGTTCCCTCTCCAAGGCCAGTCGTGTAGTAGCCTACAACAGAGATTAACTGTCATTCGTTTATATAAGAGATAACAATATTGTTATTAGTGATATTAATCCACCTACACATTGAATACCGATTTCAATCATTTTGATGAGAATATGATCTTTGGGTTTGATGGGCACATCCTAAATCCAACAGCCCGCCTCACTCGATCACAGTAAATGGTTCTCAGGTGGACACCGACAGCTACCTCTTCCCGGAAAATCAACTCCTCGTAAAGCACTGGTTACTATTTTCACAGTAATCTCATCTCAAAGCAACACGGATCGAGCTGTCACCAGTTCGATCCGGATCGGCAAGAGTAGAAAGCCTGTTTCAGAAATAAAATTAGACTCTGGTGCTATACAAAGGAAGGCGGGCTAAAGATGTTTGGATGGCATGCGCAGGAAGCTCATTGGTGTTCAGAAGGATTCATAAAGAAAAACGTTTCACTGTCAGCTCAGTATCTGCGATCACAGGCACTACACAAGGTCAACATTTTAATAATAAACACGATGTATTACTACATATATTTCCAAAGTCGCTCAGATTATAAAGTGACTTAAAATAAAACTTAATTATAATAAATGAAAAATGCTCACTGATTAATGCAGGGAATGTTGAATTAAAGACATAAACATCGAGGAATACGTGACCATTCCGGAAAGTCCATGATTAAACATGTTTTCATGAAACCCCCTTCATATTCTATCTCAGAACTCCTTCACCGTCGGCCCATCTCACTTCCCTTTTCTCAGGTTTGGATGCGCTGGTCCGAGACTGAATCTTAGCTGATGATGAGCCATTAATCTCCTCAGTCATGGACCTTCTCTTCGTTTACGAAATCAATCATTTCCACCATAAATCTTATCTGCGGGCAGTCATTTCCATCCCCACCTGCACAAACAAGTCCAAGAACAGAGAATAACAGGCTTCATAAATCTAGCACCGCTGCCTTTACAGTTTCAGGATTTACTGCCCAGTTGTTTTACATTCCATAAAGCACTGGTTCTGACGATATATTCTCAGCTAAACTGCAGCGGATCGCAGCTCAGACTTGAGGCAGCAGCAAGGTGTTAGAGAACAGTCCCGATTACATCGATGATATCAGAAAGGAAGGAAGAGTGATGGGAATAAGGAATCAAGTAATGGGGACATTCCAAGCCTGCACTTCACACCTTCTGAGCTGGGTGTGTTTTGTTGCCAGCTCTCTCGAAGCTCAATTCTTTTCACCGTAACGCACACTAATGCGAAAAAATAACGCAAAGTGTAATCGTCCCTCTTGGATCTATCATGTTTCTCAGTAGCAGTTTATCAGCCAAGGTTCCCTCAGAAATTCAAAAGGGAGCGTTCTGCTAAAGCCTTAAACACAGGCAGAAGGTACGGGGAGCCGTGCGTCCTCAGATCATTTACTGGAATGCAGTTTCTTGTTGTTAACCCAGGTATTTCAGACAATTTGCAGTGCGAGCTGCATTATCTATTCGTCCTTCCTAATTGGTAATCGTGACGCACCTATGGCCCTGAAAACAAAATAGAAAGAGTTGGCGTTACACTTAGACTTTCCAAATCCCGGTACAATCGGTGTTGTTTTTTTCGGGAAAAGCTTGGACCGACTTTTTGAAACCAAAGAACAAACATATATAAACATCCTGATTTACAAACTCGAAAGAGACTTCACAACTGTTCGATTTTAGTTCTCAAGCCTGTTTCACAAATTAACATAAACTAAACAAAATGTGCAAAATATTTCTTAAACTTAAATCATACATCATTATGCTTTCTAAAACATGTCGGATTGCACATGTTATGAAAAAAAAGAAAGATGTACATTATATAGCGCCTTTCATGATCTTAGGACGTCCCAAAGTGCTTTACAGCTAATGAAGTACTTTTGAAGTCACTGTTGTAATGTGGGAAATGCGGCAGCTAATTTAAGCACAATCAGATCCCACAAACAGCAATGAGATGATGACCAGATAATCTGTTTTTGAGGTTAGTTTTTTTGTAGTTTACGGGCTGTAAGCTTGCTTCGATCTAGATGCGTTAACACGTTGTCTCCACCCGCCCTCCCCAATGCTTGGTGTAGGGTAAACCATACAAACATTTAAAATCAAAACTGTGGCTGAGGCCGAGCTCTGGATGTTTAGGGATATCACAACAGAAGTAAACAGAGCAAATCGGACGCTTCAATCTGGAGCCCCAGTACACAGCGCCCGGCCTTTCCTATCACCCAGAAAGGGGTTTAATCATATCATCATGGCGGGGTATTATTTGGATAATCGTGAAACCACACCTCAGCATCGAGCAGAAACTACCTTTCGGCTGTAGAATTATTGAAAATCTACTCGGCAGAACTTCAAAAAAATCACCCATTTGCAGAAATATGTAATAATTCAGTGGGAATAATATAAACAAATTATGATTTTTTTTTACAATACTTCTTTAATATAAATATCTTGAAATTCACCAAAAAAACTATGGAAATATACATGTCACGTTATACAGATTTGGTTGTTAAATGTTTTCAATACCAACCACAAAAAAGCCGAGTTTCTTTAATCGTTCATGGAAATGTATAGTTACAGAACGAATTGCGGCGCGCATCCAGCGCCTGTCAGCATCTAGTGGTCCCTCCTTTCATATTGCTCGGTCCCGCCTCCAAACTAGCGAGATAAATTGCGGGTGTCGCATCCAGATTGCTGGGTCTTTAATCAAACTGAGTCGAGGAATCCACTCCAGCCGAAAAGCTCCACATTCCTACCTTCCTCGGTGTCTTTTCGATCATTAAAACTCAATTTGCAGGAGATCGTGGCGATACCATGTCCACTGGATCCGTTAGCGATGCAGAAGATCTCCAGGAAATGGAAGTGCTGGGCACAGAGGAGGAATGCGATGGGATAAAAAGGAAATCTAACAAGGATTTCTGCACCTCCAACGACAGCAACGAAGATAGCTCCAACTATGAACACGAGTCCCCAAAGAAGGGCAGGGGGGCTTCGGGAAAGAGGCGCAAGACCGCCTCCAAGAAATCTTCTCTGAATGGGGTGACCCAGGAAGGGAAACAGGTCCAGCGCAACGCCGCAAACGCCAGGGAGAGGGCCAGGATGAGGGTGCTTAGCAAAGCCTTCTCCAGGCTCAAAACCACCTTGCCCTGGGTGCCACCAGACACAAAACTCTCCAAGCTCGACACCCTCCGGCTGGCATCTAGCTACATTGCCCATCTGAGACAAATCCTGGCCAACGACAAGTATGAGAATGGCTACATTCACCCAGTCAACCTGGTAGGATTCCATCTTTTGGTTGAACAGAGGTTATCTTATGTCTTTTTTTAAGGCCGTGTGTGTGTAAGTATGTATGTTCGGGAGTACGTGTTAGTGGATGTTTCCATGTGTTTATATGTGTACGAACTTGTCTATTGACCTATGCATGCATATATGTATGTATGTGGTTATATGAATGTGTGATTATGTGAATGAGTATGTATGTGTGTGTGTGTATGTATATGTGTATGTGAATGCGTTTGTATATACGTGTGTATGTATGTGTGTGTATGCGGATATGTGAATGGGGCTGTATACATGTGTGTGATTATGTGAATGGGTTTGTATATATGTATATGTCTGTGTGATTATGTGAATGGGTTTGATATTTGTATATGTGAGTGTGAATATGTAAATGAGTTTGGATATATATATGTGTGTGTGATTATGCGAATGGGTTTGTATATATGTATATGTGTGTGTGATTATGGAACTAGGTTTGTATACATGTAGATGTGTGTGTGATTATGTGAATGGGTTTGATATTTGTATATGTGTGTGTGATTATGTAAATTAGTTTGTATATATGCATATGTGTGTGTGATTATGGGACTGGGTTTGAATATATGTATGTGTATGTCTACAGGAATCAATTCGTAGAACCCTCTGCAATAGATCAATCCTTATGCAATCAGACCATTCGGCAATTTTGTATTTACAAAACTAAACAGACTTTTACAGATAAGGGCTGTGGCTTTAAACAAACAACTCAGAGACAGCAATACATACTGCTTCACCGAATCAGAAAGCCCACTTCAATTTAGGAGTTAGAGATTATCACAATTCTTTGTGGTCAGAAAAAAAATATTTCTCTAAATCAAGCTACCAAAAGTCGAAACCTTAAAATGAGCATTAAGAGGTTTATTTTGCTCCGTGTGTGAAGGTAAAGAAAATATTTTACCAGACTGAGAAGGTTTTTAATGGTAGCTTAGCAAAATAACTTAAAAAAAATACACAGAGTAAAATTTACTCCTCAAATTGAACGGGCGCAGAAGCATGGGTTAATTCAAACTGCAATAACTGACAATTAATGTAGATGTATGTAGGTTTGCTGTGAAAGTACTGTATGCACATTCCAATTAATGTAAAGAATTTTTGACATAAGTTGTATGATGAGCCAGCCGGATTAGCAAAATAGCCTAAAATATCTCCACAAAATAAACCTTTTGTGCAAGCACTCCATAATTGCCCCAAATAAAATATACACCTTTTATATTTGCCATCGTTAGTCACAAATCACTTTAGTTAAATAATAACTAGTGATTAATTTTAAAGGGTGGAAATGCATTTGAAAGTTTTTAAATCTATCTCGGACTGGAGCGGAATTGTTTTACTTTGCTGTCCCATTTAAACAATTGCGTTCAACCGTTTTTGTTCTTCGCCTCTGCACAATGTTCTCAGCTTTTGCTGGTTTACTGTTGCATTATAATAAAGTCATGGGGAAGTTTGCTAAACAAAACAGTGCAGATATTGTGAAACTTCAGTCATTGTTTGGGTCACACAATATCTGCTTGATACTTAGCAGAAACCTTATTTTAGCCATTTCACTCCATTTCTGAAGCCACCTTCGCGCATTGTAATTGAAAACAAATAGATTTCCTAGGAGATTTCCAAGCATTCCAGAAAATAACACGGTTCTGTGGACTTTAAACAGTTCCTCCTATATTTAAGGAAATACGGATTTGTAGTTTCTCGGTTAACATGGCAACATTGTTGTGAACTTCGAATCATCTTCAAAACTAAAACCTCTTGAAAAATCATCCGAACATATTCCTATTGAGTGAAATGAACAAGGACTAACATTTCTCCATAACGGAGAATATAGGAACTCTATGAATATTATAATAATATTTATGGTACCAGTGTGTAATCCAAATTTTGTCTATATTCCATTTTAAAGCCATTAACAAAGTGATCATTATGTTTTTTTTTATTGCTAAACCCTTAATGATAGAGTTTTTAAAAAAATGTTAACGTTACAAGCTGTACTGGTGTGTAATCGTCACAACTTTCCCCCTCAGAAGTTATTCCCATGAAGTATTTAAAATCGTTACTTTTTTAAACAGATTTTCACCTGAAATATCTTAGTGAATTTTGTGAAAATTCCATTGGTTTCATATTCAGAACATGATTTTATTGAATGATTATTGAGATGTTATCGTGTGTTGGTTCACATGGTGGAAGTGTTAAACCGGACTATTTTAAATAATTAGCAGCGTCAATTAGATCGATTCTTTATAATATTTGAAGTGTGCGTGCAGGGTCTGTGTTAGCAGCACGCGATTAGCACAGTCTAAATCCGACCTGTTTTGATTTATGGAATGGATTTGTTGTCTGCTGAAATACTTACAACCTACCAATCCGGAAATACAAATGTAAAGCATTTTATTGAGCAGAGGACGTCACCGATCATACAGAAATATATTAAAACAATCACAGCCAGAGCAATATTTGAAACTACATTTTCCATTGTCTAGACCATGGGAGTGTTTTGGGGGCCACTTTTGAACATGCACAATACTAGTATTTTAACTGCGTTTGAACATCATTACATGACTTAGTATCAGAAATCAAAACTTTCACCCACTTTGTTTTTTCCCCCCAACTGATCAGTAGTAAATGGTGACTGGTTTCCATTCGTCACTTATTCAATGTTTCCACCTCTACATTCCGATAATGATAAATAAATCACATCTCCCGGGCCAAGTTAGGTTAGACTTGATTGGAGATATTTTGTCTCTTTAGTTGCATGCTTCATGCTCCCCCCTTTTTAAAATTAAAACTGTTTGAACTATCGAGATAAATGATGGTAGCACCAGCAATGAACAAACCTCGTTTGGTTTCTTGTTTTAATGAACAAAATACGAACCAACATTTCTTTCATTTGCATTTCAGACGTGGCCGTTTATGGTGGCGGGTAAACCAGAGAATGAGCTGAAAGAGGTTGTTAACGCAGCTCGTTTGTGTGGGACTACAGCGTCGTGACTAAAATAAAATGCCAGTTAAAATAAAGGCGGAGGATAAAGGAAAAACCAAAAAGGACAAACATTAAACTGAGGGAGAGACGGCCGGAGCCCTGTGATGGTCCCAGCTTGGGCTCCGTCACAACAAAGTGTTCTTACACTCCGAGCGTGCCGATATTGTTCCAGTACTTTGCTGGTCAAAGTGCGAAAGGGATCTATCTTTACGTCTTCATTTATAATAGTGACCAGACTTTAATGTTGTCGTGCAAGATAATGTAGGTACGTTGAATTTCAAAGCTGACTTTGATAGTCACTTGCTGTGTAAGGAAGCATCATATAAAAGATATATATTTTCTTTAACCGCAGGTCTTTTCAAATCATGTAAATAAAATTTTGCTTTATATTTAAACGTCTGGGCATATATTATATTCTTCTCTCATATTAGGCGAGGCATATATTATATGTGTGTGTGCGTCACTAGCATGTTTGCGCTGATTGATTGTCTAACAGTGTGTTCCAACAGACCCCAAACCTCGACAATAGACGCAACGAAGTGACAACAGTAATGATTTGTTTATTTCTTCCACTAAAGGAATAAGCAAGAGATAGCTCTTGTTATTGAGCTGGGGCTCAAAGAAAACAAACATCTGCGCGAGCCCTGCATCCTTGGAGTTTATGCACGATTGCTGACCCTGTGCGAAAGAACAACCGATCTAAAATTAAGCTAAAGAGGTTCCATTAAAAAAACATTTCCGGTATATCGCTTTGGTAACAAAGAGGCACTTTACAGCTATAGGCTTTAAGCGGCAGGTGTTCATAACAGTAACAAAGTAGGTCCTGGAGAGCAACGGACTGATCTTCTGCCAAGCTGCGGGGAGACCTGGCTGGTTTCTAGCCGAGCTGAAATGATAATGGACTATTTTCTGATTCTCATCTATCTGTTGCCACACGGAAGCATTATTTCTCATTTTAGACTCCCCTGAGCCACATAGATTAGCAGAGGTCCCAGACTCAATTCCCAGTCTGTGCCGTGATTTGAGCTCAGTCAGGTTGGCAGTCGGCAGCACCTCTGGTTTAGGGAGGGGAATACATGGTCCTGATTGCTATTCAGTAACTGATCATCATAACAGGCGGTCCCTCGAACGAGGATGACTTGCTTCCACACCAAAAGGGTTGAGTTCACTGATGTTTCAATGGAGGACCCGATATTCCAGTCCTGAACTCCAGGGGTGGAAGATGCCTGTGCGTGGATTTATTTTTAAGGTGTGGTGACCTTTGCACATCAGCCACCACACGGGCTTGACAGAGCTAGGCCTTTATCCAGTGGCAAGGGTAAACCAGGACGACTGGAGACCTGCTCTGTTTCTCGGACCTAGTGCGCACACATATCGCAGTGTGGGCTGGCCCATGCAGTAACTGACCCCTGCTGTTAGTCCACACGTGAACACTGGCTGAGCACAGGAGCATCATCATCATCATCATCATAGGCAGTCCCTCGAATTGAGGATGACTTGCTTCCACAAAGTTCACAGGTGTTTCAATGAAGGACAGGGCTCAGCTGTTGGCGACTTGGGCAATCGAAAAGAGAGCAATCAGTGTCTGCATAATTATATCCCAGTAAGGAGTCAACATCTTCAATGAGAAAGGGGAAGGCAGAAAACTGATGAGCAAAGGAGAGAGAGAAAGAACATGCGATTTTAGATTGGTAATTTTGGCGCAGTGCTCCATGGACATAAGTTCATGTCACATAGTAAGTTATCAATCCCAGCCATTCTGTGGTAAGGAAGAATTAAGCAGAATGATGGAGGGTGAGAAAGTCTAGCTCCACCTAGGCTGTTCTGACACTTCTGTTAGCAGATGGTCTACAGTGATATGGCAGAGAGCTGGAAGCTGGTTCCTTGCTCACCCAGGGATGATACATGGTGACCACAGAAGGAATAAAGAAAATATATGGATTTTGGTTAAATAATGTAGGCTAATATATGTTGTGTTATTACTGTAGACAGAGATGGTGAAACTTTTAAGCCTGTATAATTAAATGTTGGTTCAAAGTATTCAGATTTTGATTTAATTCAGATTTCTGAGAGTGAAATGAATGTGAAAAGCCAAATCAGTGCTTTTGTTTGGAGCAGAATTTTCACACTTTTCATGAACAGAAATGCAGTTGCACACAGCTTTTTAACCCTTAAAGTTTTGATGGTTTCAACAAATTCTGTTCTCCTTGGCAAGTCTTTTTTCAGTTTCCATGGAGTTAAAAAATAAGTCCACTCATAACAGTACTGCTCAGATATTAGGGGAATTAACATAGACTTTTAAAATGTAAGTAAAATTAAAGCATTTTTAAACGTTAATTCTATTCTTCCTTTTGTCTCTTTCTAATTGTTCTAAAATATTTACTATTGTAACTTCTACTATAAAATATTACTTCTTTATACCTTGGTTTTAACTTTAGATTTGGTTTGAAATGTAAATGCATTTCTTCTCCTGTGCCCTCACTGGCCTGTGCTGGACTACACACCTCTTAAGTGTGTTCCCAGTTGGCTACAACCCATACCAAAGACCATTTTTCCAGCTAGTCAAGAGACTGAACATCGTTACTTACTCTGTTATCTCATTGGGACTACTAGATCAACATTTCAGATCTTTGTTGGCTTTCCTGTTCCAAGTACAATGCACCCAATGAGATGGCTGGTTGGCAGTCTAGTAGAGTGAGTACACCAAAATAACTTATCTCACCAGTAGCAGCCCGAGAGCTAAAATTGTTTTTATTTGGACTATTCTGGAAGTCAACATTCTCTGATGTTTGCACTTGACCTTTTGTTCCCATTATATAGTGCTTAGCCAAATCTCATGTATGTGCATAAGGACATAAACATGTCGGGAACAATCTTGACCAGTTGTATTGCGCAGATGATATTTTCATGGCCCAAACCACATAGAAGCCAAAGTCCCAGATCATTGATCATCTGTGCATACCTCTCAACCTGAAAAGGTTTAAGAGGGTGCCATTTGGGTTGGTGCATGGTGTGGGAGTATGACTTTCTGTAAAACTGGCATATCAGCTGATTTTGACAGTTTGGGGGTTTTGTCCACTGCAGCTGTTTTTCTCAGAGACATGTTGATTAAAATGGGATGTTTAAGAGGTACACATCTATATCCTTATAACCAATTATACTGTTCTTAATCAGTTACTCATCTTGCTTTTTTTAAAAGGTGTCCGACGATGTAACATTAACTGTTTTTTTGTGAGCCTGTTTCATTCATCTACTCCTATTTCAATGCTTTTTTTCAAGCTTGTGCTCATTCAGTTTCACAAATCATCTACCCCACCTGCATTTTTTGTAGCTTTTAACATCTTAATGATCTGTGTCTTGTGCCCTCTCAATCCTCTTTTCTCCAAAGAAAACAAATGCATTTCTGTAACATAAAGTGCTGTTATGTTGACACTTTTGTATTGCTACAAATCGCTTTCTACTTTGCAGCAATGCCACAGTGACAGTATAGCTTGAAGACATGCAGTGTGAAACCCTTTGGGGATGGCCTTTGCATGCTTGGGTTAAATGTCTGTGTAGTTTAACTCCAATATGGCGTCCAGCTGTATTTAAAAAGTACTTGGGCATCCATTCAATTTGGTGGGCACTTTATAAACTTAGGCGCTAATAATGTTTTTTTTTAAATAGACACTTTTCTCCCATGCTTTCAAAACATTAAAAAATCAACTAGTTGGTGTGTGCAGAACTCTCTTCTGGTGGCAAAATTCCAATTGGCAGCCAGGCAATTTAATTAGGTCTTGGTGGTTGCAAATCACTCTCAACCTACTGATCTCAGATACAGCAGAGTGTAGTCACTGTATTTGAATTTTAAATGCTATAATCATCCTTGTCAATTGTATCCATTTCTATTTGCAAAATGGTTGCTGCATTTATCTACGTAGCAACAGTCATTGCACTTCAAAGTGATTAATTGGATGTGAAGTGCTTTAAGACATTTCTCAGAGGCATAGTAAGGTGTTGTATGAATGGAAGTCTTACTTTTCTTTATCTATATAAATCTAATCATCAAATTTTAATCTATCTTAAAGTGAGGATGGACCAAGTAGTTCTGATTGGGGGTGCATTGTATGAAGCTTGGAATTCCTCTGAGACCCATGATAAAGCTTCCACTGGAAGCATGGGAAAACATAATTATAATGAGAAATGTGTAGCAATGAGATTTTATTGTGTAATCGTCACTTTGAGAGAAGACTTACAAGGTCATTCCCCCAGATATGTTTAATGCAATAAAACTTAGAAATTCCTTAGTACCAGTTTTCTCAATGAAATATTTATAAAGTTAATTACAGAGTATTTGAAACACATTTTGCATAACAAAAATGAGATGTAATGATATTGCATGCAGTTTTATTATATCTAATTTTTGTATTCTATGCTCTTACAAAATATAAAGAATTTCTTCCTTGTATTTATTTAAATGTGGAAGCTTTAAAACTAAAACATGTTATGTGGTCCCTTTGTATTGCTATTATTTACTCACTAGAACTTAATAATGATTTGATCTATTTGAAATAACTGCAATGTGGATCTGACTCTGAAAATATAAGTTAGAACTGTTGCTAAAAGCTTACTTTCTAAAGGCTGGCTGTCTCAAAGCTGCTAACATGGCCACAAAGACCTCAGAGTGATATTCAAACAGTATAATCCTTCACAACTGTCTAACAGTTTGGGGTTATGTCCTAATCTGTTTGTAAAACCTATTTAACTGTTCAGGCTTCATGCAAGTAATGCCCAGTTAACAAACTATTCGCTTTCTGTTTTTTTATTTTATGTGGATTTTAATTCTGGGCAAGTATTCCCCTTTTTCAATTAACTATAAACCTTTTTTGCTTACTTAGCTTAGGCCGTTTGCATCAAAAGCTAGTTTAAGATCTGCTCCAGGGTACTCTAATTGCCCTCTATTGTCATCTGACAAGATGCATTAGGAATTGCTTTTTAAATTTGTGTGCTCTGTTCCTTTGCAGCTTCTGCTCAGCCTCCCCCTGCTTGACCTGGCTATGATTGGGATATCGGTGTTACAGGCCTTTAAAGCTACATCTATCTCTGCTCCAAGCACTAAGGGTTAAATCACTAATTCTCAGCACCACAGCGTCCCTTCCCACTGGTTATATTTTCAGTGGACAAAGGACAGAGAAATTGTATTCCAACTCAACATGTTTTATTGTGCCACTTATTAGTAGTCTATACTTTGCTGATCTTGATCGCTGTACGGTCTCAAAGAGGACATTGTGATTTTCATTATTTAGCAGCGCTAGTTTATGAAAATTATTTTTCAATATTCTGTCTATAAAATAAAGATATAAAAAGATAAATCTGGTTTAGTTTGGGGTTATAGTAGTTTTATATTCTGGTGATCAGCATGGGATATGTCTCAGACCATGGCACTTCAATCTGCCAATCCCAGTTGTTATTTGTCTGTTCTCAGATGAGTGCCTTTGTGGCAGCGCTTTGCACAACACTGTTTTACATTGGGGAAGTTGGGAATGGAGATAAATTCCTGCTCACTCTGCCACAAACAGGCCTCCATTGACTGGGTATGAAACTCTATTGAAATTTATACTATGGAAGATTATGTGACCTGCTCTCTTGCTAATGACAGATATATGGAGATGACATTTTGGCTCATATAAAAGTAACAAATATCTTTTATTTAAAAGCCATAAAATCTGTGTATATTTATATAAACACAATTATAAATTACAAGCCAAGTACTGTGATGCCATCCTATCCAAAATAGATTATAGTGTAAACAAACCTGGGAGTGCATAAATGCAACAATTCAAAATCAGTTTCTTAACCATACATCAGTACCCGAGGTCAAACTGAGTTGGTAAGTGAAACTTACAAATTTAATTGGCAATTCTATTGAAACTTAATCTTTTTGAAATAGGGTAGAGCTTGCTTAAAACAAAACAGTATATTTTTAAATGTTAAAATAACCATAACTATTTCAAAAACAAACTTCTAATCTTTAAATGATATTTTGTTTCTTTACAATCAGTACAAACCATAGCAGCAAGGAACCCATTTTCAAACAGATCCCTTAAGACACATTGTTTATTCTGTGAAATAACTCTTTAAAGTCACAACAAATCTTTTGGCCTGTAGTCCTTCTGTTTATAACTTCCGTACTATTCTGAAAAAATATGCTATTAAAGTAATGTTGGTTAGATGCACTTTTTAGAACCATTTCAAAGCTTCTTTAGTGTCATTTTTCAGGATTAGAGTTAGAGCCCTACTTCACAAATTACTGTCAAAATGCAACAAAATGCATACATATAGCAAACATATGCAGTGAGAATTCACACTATTGGATAAATTCTGTAGATTTATTTGTACATTGCTTTTGAATGTTTCATCATTGTTTGTAAATTTGTTTGTAAAACAATTAGATGTGGTGTAAGATATCTACAGAATTGAAATCGGATAACATGAGCAGAACTGATCACCAGGCCCTATTGTCACAGTCACAATTTCAGTCTATATATGATGAGACTGTTCTAGTAATCATGGCGAACATTATAGTATGAGCGGAAATATTTGATTCCTGATGTACAAGATGTGGGGCAAGGGGCAGGAGATAACAAATTCCAAAATTACATATATTTTGTGGGAGAACAGCCTTTCTGAACAGCTGATATAGATTTAATCGGCAATTCTAATTTTTTCATTTTTCTGTGATAAAGTTAAACCATGCTGACATATTGCAATGTTTGAGAGTTCTTGCCACATGCCAGCAGTTAACTTTATTTATTCTTACATACCAAGGTACCCTTTGGCTATCCCTCACATTTTGGATGCAGAATGGGAAGGAAGGAGACTTGGAAGTTAACAGAATGTGTTGTTACAATTCCATTGTTACAATTCTCCAATTAACTGATTCCTAAAGTTCTGAGCTCACAATGCATATATAGATAGATAAGATTCAATGTCATTTTAAATAGTTAAAATAGAAAATAGTTTGACTTAAATGTCTTAGCCGATCTGTAATGTCTGCTCTTTCATTGGGAAAGCAGGTCATAGATATCAGTGAAATGACAGTTTATGTACAGTAAAAGTCGAGTTTGCAAGGCATTCTTCAGCTCCACTTACTTCCTTTGTAAGAGCCACACACGATATATCATCCAGAGATGTGGCAAGCATCTACATCATCCTGGCCAGACCACCACTGAGAAAATAAACTTGGAAGCATTATCCCAGCACAGCTGCATGGCTGCTCCAGATTTGCAGAACATTGCATTGTAGGAGGATGGTCATTAAAGAGATAGAAAACAAATTCCCATGGATTTTAGTATCAAGCTAATTCTACAGCTGGATATGTGCCTGGAATTTCACTGAGTTGTCCGGATACAACATTGATCTTAAATTTTAATTTATGCCATTAAAATTAACCATAATGGTAGAAACATATTGAAATATTTTAACTTTAGTCCAGTATCATTAAACTCTCATCAAAAGTACAAGGTTCATTGTCAGAGGGGTACAGCCCATTCTAATCACAGCAGATTGTAGAGTTTTCCAATCTGTTTTCTAACTTTAACAATAGATAAGGCAGGGGGGAAGGCTGCATTGTCAGGTAAATAGATGGCACAGACCAGTGGCACAAAAAATATTATACATTAACAACTATTAGAGTGGTAATGCACAGGTTCTCTAGTGGGATTTTTAAATGGTGAGTTCCTGATCTTAACTGCACCAAATGGCTGAAACAACTATTGGAAACACTGGTGCACCCCACAGGATGGGAGAGAAAAATGGATAGCAAGTCAACCTGCACAGCTCAGTAATAGCAGATGATCTGTTTCCAGATAGAGATACAATAGCGGGTTATCTATCTACTGCCTTAATTGGGCAAAAGAACCTGGCATGGTAAGGATGTGAGAGAAACTAAGAGAAAATGTCATGAATGTGGATATGAAAAAAAAATGAATCTATCTCTGTTTTCATCTGGATTTTGCTATTGGTACCTCTGTGGCTGAAAGTGTACCACATGCTCGAAGTTGTTTGGAATGGAAGAGTAATTAATAATATTTTAGATAATACAGATACAAATAACTTTCAGAATTATATTTTAATCATCTAGCAGTCTTTAAGGCTGAACAAAGTGACATAAATATTGGTCAATTCTAAATTTGCTGACACCACCATTCAACATAATCAATTGCTTATCTGATTAGGAACTGGTACTGAGTGGAGTATGCTCCAGTTGGAATGCACCACCAACATTTTATTTGTATATATATTTTTGATTCTCACATCATATCACATTAGTGTTTAGGACCAGCCCGATAGATTGTGGAGACTTTCTGGTCTTGTACTCTCCGACTTTCCCACATTGTTTCTATGTTGCACTAACATGGTGAAATCGGAATTCACTCAATCACTTGCCCAACTGTCTTCATGAATCTGACTTCAGATGGACTGCTGGACACTGTTGAATAAAATAAAGACAGTTTACTTTGACAGAGAAGAGCAGGTAATAATTCAATGCAGCCAGGCAAATGTTTATGCTGGTGATTGGTGAGTAGTTTTTCTTTTTCTTCTTATATTGGTCAGTAACTTTTAACATTGTTATTACCAGTTTAAGTGTATCTAAGGGTTAAGACATGGCAGGAGAGCTCAGTCGGGTGTTATGCTCCTCCTGTACCATGTGGGAACTCAGGGACGCTTCCGGTGTCCCTGACGACTATGTGTGCGGGAAGTGTATCCGCCTCCAGCTCCTGACGGTCCGCGTTGCGGAATTGGAGCTGAAGGTGGATTCACTCTGGAGCATCCACGATGCTGAGAATGACGTGAGTATCACGTGTAGTGAGTTGGTCTTACCGCAGGGAAAGGGTCCACAGCCAGATAGGGAATGGAAGACCAGCAGGAAGAGTAGAGCAAGGAAGGTAGTGCAGGGGTCCCCTGCGGTCATCCCCCTGCAAAACAGATACACCGCTTTGGGTACTGTTGAGGGGAATGACTCATCAGGGGAGGGCAGCAGCAGCCAAGTTCATGGCACCGTGGCTGGCTCTGCTGCACAGGAGGGCAAGAAAAAGAGTGGGAGAGCGATAGTGATAGGGGATTCAATTGTGAGGGGAATAGATAGGCGTTTCTGCGGCCGCAACCGAGACTCCAGGATGGTATGTTGCCTCCCTGGTGCAAGGGTCAAGGATGTCTCGGAGCGGGTGCAGGACATTCTGAAATGGGAGGGAGAACAGCCAGTTGTCGTGGTGCACATTGGTACCAACGACATAGGCAAAAAAAGGGATGAGGTCCTACGAAACGAATTTAAGGAGCTAGGAGCTAAATTAAAAAGTAGGACCTCAAAAGTAGTAATCTCGGGATTGCTACCAGTGCCACGTGATAGTCAGAGTAGGAATCGCAGGATAGCGCAGATGAATACGTGGCTTGAGCAGTGGTGCAGCAGGGAGGGATTCAAATTCCTGGGGCATTGGGACCGGTTCTGGGGGAGGTGGGACCAGTACAAACCGGACGGTCTGCACCTGGGCAGGACTGGAACCAATGTCCTCGGGGGAGTGTTTGCTAGTGCTGTTGGGGAGGATTTAAACTAATATGGCAGGGGGATGGGAACCAATGCAGGGAGACAGAGGGAAACAAAAAGGAGCCAAAAGCAAAAGACAGAAAGGAGATGAGGAAAAGTGTAGGGCAGAGAAACCCAAGGCAAAGAACAAAAAGGGCCACTGTACAGCAAAATTCTAAAAGGACAAAGGGTGTTAATAAAACAAGCCTCAAGGCTTTGTGTCTTAATGCAAGGAGTATCCGCAATAAGGTGGATGAATTAATTGTGCAAATAGATGTTAACAAATATGATGTGATTGGGATTACGGAGACGTGGCTCCAGGATGATCAGGGCTGGGAACTCAACATTCAGGGGTATTCAACATTCAGGAAGGATAGAATAAAAGGAAAAGGAGGTGGGGTAGCATTGCTGGTTAAAGAGGAGATTAATGCAATAGTTAGGAAAGACATTAGCTTGGATGATGTGGAATCTATATGGGTAGAGCTGCAGAACACCAAAGGGCAAAAAACGTTAGTAGGAGTTGTGTACAGACCTCCAAACAGTAATAGGGATGTTGGGGAGGGCATCAAACAGGAAATTAGGGGTGCATGCAATAAAGGTGTAGCAGTTATAATGGGTGACTTTAATATGCACATAGATTGGGCTAGCCAAACTGGAAGCAATACGGTGGAGGAGGATTTCCTGGAGTGCATAAGGGATGGTTTTCTAGACCAATATGTTGAGGAACCAACTAGGGGGGAGGCCATCTTAGACTGGGTGTTGTGTAATGAGAGAGGATTAATTAGCAATCTCATTGTGCGAGGCCCCTTGGGGAAGAGTGACCATAATATGGTGGAATTCTGCATTAGGATGGAGAATGAAACAGTAAATTCAGAGACCATGGTCCAGAACTTAAAGAAGGGTAACTTTGAAGGTATGAGGCGAGAATTGGCTAGGATAGATTGGCGAATGATACTTAGGGGGTTGACTGTGGATGGGCAATGGCAGACATTTAGAGACCGCATGGATGAAGTACAACAATTGTACATTCCTGTCTGGCGTAAAAATAAAAAGGGGAAGGTGGCTCAACCGTGGCTATCTAGGGAAATCAGGGATAGTATTAAAGCCAAGGAAGTGGCATACAAATTGGCCAGAAATAGCAGCGAACCTGGGGACTGGGAGAAATTTAGAACTCAGCAGAGGAGGACAAAGGGTTTGATTAGGACAGGGAAAATGGAGTACGAGAAGAAGCTTGCAGGGAACATTAAGGCGGATTGCAAAAGTTTCTATAGGTATGTAAAGAGAAAAAGGTTGGTGAAGACAAACGTAGGTCCCCTGCAGTCAGAATCAGGGGAAGTCATAACGGGGAACAAAGAAATGGCGGATCAATTGAACAAGTACTTTGGTTCGGTATTCACTAAGGAGGATACAAACAACCTTCCGGATATAAAAGGGGTCAGAGGGTCTAGTAAGGAAGAGGAACTGAGGGAAATCTTTATTAGTCGGGAAATTGTGTTGGGGAAATTGATGGGATTGAAGGCAGATAAATCCCCAGGGCCTGATGGCCTGCATCCTAGAGTACTTAAGGAGGTGGCCTTGGAAATAGCGGATGCATTGACAGTCATTTTCCAACATTCCATTGACTCTGGATCAGTTCCTATGGAGTGGAGGGTAGCCAATGTAACCCCACTTTTTAAAAAAGGAGGGAGAGAGAAAACAGGGAATTATAGACCGGTCAGCCTGACCTCAGTAGTGGGTAAAATGATGGAATCAATTATTAAGGATGTCATAGCAGTGCATCTGGAAAATGGTGACATGATAGGTCCAAGTCAGCATGGATTTGTGAAAGGGAAATCATGCTTGACAAATCTTCTGGAATTTTTTGAGGATGTTTCCAGTAAAGTGGACAAAGGAGAACCAGTTGATGTGGTATATTTGGACTTTCAGAAGGCTTTCGACAAGGTCCCACACAAGAGATTAATGTGCAAAGTTAAAGCACATGGGATTGGGGGTAGTGTGCTGACGTGGATTGAGAACTGGTTGTCAGACAGGAAGCAAAGAGTAGGAGTAAACGGGTACTTTTCAGAATGGCAGGCAGTGACTAGTGGAGTGCCGCAAGGTTCTGTGCTGGGGCCTCAGCTGTTTACATTGTACATTAATGATTTAGACGAGGGGATTAAATGCAGTATCTCCAAATTTGCGGATGATACTAAGTTGGGTGGCAGTGTGAGCTGCGAGGAGGATGCTATTAGGCTGCAGAGTGACTTGGATAGGTTAGGTGAGTGGGCAAATGCATGGCAGATGAAGTATAATGTGGATAAATGTGAGGTTATCCACTTTGGTGGTAAAAACAGAGAGACAGACTATTATCTGAATGGTGACAGATTAGGAAAAGGGAAGGTGCAACGAGACCTGGGTGTCATGGTACATCAGTCATTGAAGGTTGGCATGCAGGTACAGCAGGCGGTTAAGAAAGCAAATGGCATGTTGGCCTTCATAGCGAGGGGATTTGAATACAGGGGCAGGGAGGTGTTGCTACAGTTGTACAGGGCCTTGGTGAGGCCACACCTGGAGTATTGTGTACAGTTTTGGTCTCCTAACTTGAGGAAGGACATTCTTGCTATTGAGGGAGTGCAGCGAAGGTTCACCAGACTGATTCCCGGGATGGCGGGACTGACCTATCAAGAAAGATTGGATCAATTGGGCTTGTATTCACTGGAGTTCAGAAGAATGAGAGGGGACCTCATAGAAACGTTTAAAATTCTGACGGGTTTAGACAGGTTAGATGCAGAAAGAATGTTCCCAATGTTGGGGAAGTCCAGAACCAGGGGTCACAGTCTGAGGATAAGGGGTAAGCCATTTAGGACCGAGATGAGGAGAAACTTCTTCACCCAGAGAGTGGTGAACCTGTGGAATTCTCTACCACAGAAAGTAGTTGAGGCCAATTCACTAAATATATTCAAAAGGGAGTTAGATGAAGTCCTTACTACTCGGGGGATCAAGGGTTATGGCGAGAAAGCAGGAAGGGGGTACTGAAGTTTCATGTTCAGCCATGAACTCATTGAATGGCGGTGCAGGCTAGAAGGGCTGAATGGCCTGCTCCTGCACCTATTTTCTATGTTTCTATGTTTCTATGTTTCTATGTTTCTAGATATGCACAAACCATACTGCTACAAAACAGATGAAATTTGTCCTGTGTCAATAGGTTTGACTTTGCACATATGAGACAACTTGAACATTTTGAGTTATGCATAATACTTTACAGAATCTACACATCACTGTACCTGATGTCATCACACATCTTTCGTTACATCTCAAGCCTCATTCACTTCATAACCAGTGATAACTAGAGATAGAAAGAGAGGAGTGAAAGCTGTTCACACTCCAGTCTAATTATACCAGTTAACCTTATCTTGCAGGTTGTCAATCTAAAATAATAACTTTTCCAAAACTGGCTTCATTCACCATAGTTTCTTTTCTAAAGAGCCCATTGGGCTTAGGAGTAAAACAGTTCACAATGCTCACATACTGCAATGCCATCAACATTAAGCTTTCTTTATTGACTGCAAATTTCTTCTTACTCTGGTTTAAGTACTTAATGAACATTTCACAGTCTCTCTGGAAAAACAATTGATAGATCCACACAGTTTAGAACTCTGCTGTCTTAAGTTTCAAAATTTGTTTTTTTAAGTTATGAGCTTTCATTTTTTTAGCCAAACTTGCAAAGGTTTAGCCATCAGTTTACAAGGAAGTTACAATTGTATCTCCCTGATCTACCCAGAAGGCTTAGCAAATTACATAATGGATTAATATTCAAAAGGAAAATGTTCAGATGGAAAATATTCATTTTTGCAGTATATATGCACAAACCATACTGCTACCAAACAGATGGAATTTGTCCTGTGTCAATAGGTTTGACTTTGCACATATGAGACAACTTGAACATTTTGAGTTATACATAATACTTTACAGAATTCACACATTACTGTACCTGGTGTCATCACACACCTTTCATTACATCTCAAGCCTCATTCGCTTAATAACCAATATACAGCAAAAATTCAATTTGGAAAACTTGAGGATAATGGGCTGAACCATTCTTTGTGGGCCTAAAGGATTATTTGGGCACTAACTATGCATGAACTCCATATAGTCACCACATAGCTGTAATATTACTATTTGCTACATTCATACACAGTAATTAAGCCATCTAATGGAATATAACAGGTAAAAATGAAAATTTAAGAGCATATCAACTGGAAATAAAACATGTGACCTTTATTAAGGCAGCGTTCTGATAGATAATATGTGAGAATTGAGGGCAAAATCAAAGCAACACAGAAGGCAACACAGCAGAAGCTCTAAATGTTGGAAATACAGTTTATTATAAGAGGAGAGAATATTACAAACTTCAAAAACAAATTAACTGTACCAACTGGCCATAAATATGCTTGAACTAAGGCAGCTTAAAATAGCTTAACATTTTACAGAATTAAGAGGGATATAGAAACTACCTCACTGACTGTAAAAGGATGACACACAATAAGGTAGACCATAAGAAGACTGAAGATGAAAGAGAAAAGATGGAAAGGTTTCACTCATAAAACTGACTGCTATTGAATAGAAATGGCTCCATGTTTCAATTTCATAAGTTAGGGGAAATAAATCCTCAGATTTTGACAATTTTTAAATATTTTGAATTATATAATGTCAATTAGCATATAAAATATTAATCACATTATAATTAACAGATTACAATTTTATGTAATAGTTAAAAAAAATACTTTGTCAGATGAAGTACACCCCAAAGTCATTAAGTATAATTCAAATTCGTACAAATGGTTCATCCATATTTTCATTTTTGCCCGCACCTACAAAATACAAAGCCAGCCAAATTTTAAGTTCCAGGTGCGGAAAAGGCTACGAAGGGGAGCAATTCTGTTAGTTGGACAAGATTTAAAGCCCTGCAACAGCAGTTATTTTGAAAATGTAGATGCAGCAAGCTCCCGGGGAAGAAAATATGTCTGGAAGGAATAGCATAGGCCACTGCATGACTTACTTCTCTGATGGAGATATGAACATTCTTCTAAAAGGAAGTGAAGCAGATGAAGGAGTCCATCTTTGGCATTGAGTACTGCAGGCCATCAAGAGAGCCAGTTCAATAGAAATAGGAGGAGGTGGCTAGCACCAATATCTCCTCCACAACACCGTGCACCTGGAAACAATGCAGGAAAAAGATGAATGACATGTCCATCAACCTCATGTGTGAAGCGTTTAATGATGGTTTCTCATTATAAGATTGTAGCAATTCCAGGGACATCTGAAGTAGAACCCCCTCCCCATCCATGTCAGATGCCCGAAGGATAGTCAATGCTTCTCCCATGGATGCTCAGACAGCATCCAGAATGGAGCAGGCCATCGCTTCGTGGGATTGTTCATAGTAAACCATGATCCAGAGCTTTATAGATATAGAAAATAGGTGCAGGAGTAGGCCATTCGGCCCTTCGAGCACGCACTACCATTCAATAAGATCATGGCTGATCATTCCCTCAGGACCCCTTTCCTGCTTTCTCTCCAAACCCCTTGATCCCTTTAGCCGTAAGGGCCATATCTAACTCCCTCGTGAATATATCCAATGAACTGGCATCAACAACTCTCTGTGGCAGGGAATTCCACAGGTTAACAACTCTCTGTGTGAAATAATTTCTCCTCATCTCAGTCCTAAATGGCCTACCCCTTACTCTAAGACTGTGTACCCTGGTTCTGGACTTCCATCATCGGGAACATTCTTCCCGCATCTAACCTGTCCAGTCCCGTCAGAATCTTATAAGTTTCTATGAGATCCCCTCTCATTCTTCTAAACTCCAGTGAATAAAAGCCCAGTTGATCCAATCTCTCCTCATATGTCAGTCCTGCCATCCCGGGAATTAGTCTGGTGAACATTCGCTGCACTCCCTCAATATCAAGAACGTTCTTCCTCAGATTAGGAGACCAAAACTGAACACAATATTCCAGGTGAGGCCTCACCATGGCCCTGTACAACTGCAGTAAGACCTCCCTGCTCCTATACTCAAATCCCCTAGCTATGACGGCCAACATACCATTAGCCTTCTTCACCGCCTGCTGTACCTGCATGCCAACTTTCAATGACTGATGAACCATGACACCCAGGTCTTGTTGCACCTCCCCCTTTCCTAATCTGCCGCCATTCAGATAATATTTTGCCTTCGTGTTTTTGCCCCCAAAGTGGATAACCTCACATTTATCCACATTATACTGCATCTGCCAAGCATTGGTCCACTCACCTAACCTGCCAAGTCACCCTGCAGCATTTCAGCATCCTCCTCACAGCTCACACCACCATCCAGTTTAGTGTCATCTGCAAACCTGGAGATATTACACTCAATTCTTTCATCTAAATTATTTATGTATATTGTAAAGAGCTGGGGTCCCAGCACTGAGCCCTGCGGCACTCCACTAGTCACTGCCTGCCATTCTGAAAAGGACCCGTTTATCCTGACTCTCTATTTCCTGTCTGCCCACCAGTTCTCAATCCATGTCAGTATATTACCCCCAATACCATGTGCTTTGATTTTGCACACCAATCTCTTGTGTGGGACCTTGTCAAAAGCCTTTTGAAAATCCAAATACACCACATCCACTGGTTCTCCCTTGTCCACTCTACTAGTTACATCCTCAAAATTCCAGAAGATTTGCCAAGCATGATTTCCCTTTCATAAATCCATGCTTGGACCGATCCTGTCACTGCTTTCCAAATACGCTGCTATTTCTTTAATAATTGATTCCAACATTTTCCCCACTACTGATGCCAGGCTAACTGGTCTATAATTACCTGTTTTCTCTCTCCCTCCTTTTTTTAAAACAGTGGTGATACATTAGCTAGCCTCCAGTCCATAGGAATTGATCCAGAGTCAATAGACTGTTGGAAAATGATCGCCAATGCATCCACTATTTCTATGGCCACTTTCTCTGAGATGCAGACTATCATGCCCCGGGGATTTATCGGCCTTCAATCCCATCAATTTCCCTAACACAATTTCCCATTTTATAAGGATATCCTTCAGTTCCTCCTTCTCATTAGATCCTCAGTCCCCTTGTATTTCCGGAAGGTTATTTGTGTCTTCCTTCCTGAAAACAGAACGAAAGTATTTGTTTAACTGGTCTGCCATTTCTTTGTTCCCCAATATAAATTCATCTGAATCTGACTGCAAGGGACCTACGTTTGTTTTCACTAATCTTTTTCTCTTCACATATCACATATAGAAGCTTTTGCAGTCAGTTTTTATGTTCCCAGCAAGCTTCCTGTCATACTCTATTTTCCCCCTCCTAATTAAACTCTTTGTCCTCTGCTGTATTACAAAATTCTCCCAGTCCTTATGGTTGCTGCTTTTTCTGGCCAATTTATATGCCTCTTCCTTGTATGTAACACTATTCTTAATTTCCCTTGTTAGCCACGGTTGAGCCACCTTCCCCGTTTTATTTTTACTCCAGACAGGGATGTACAATTGAAGTTCATCCATGTAATCTATAAATGTCTGCCATTGCCTATCCACCGTCAACTCTTTAAGTATCACTCGCCAGTCTATTCTAGCCAATTCACGTCTCATACCATCAAAGTTATCTTTCCTTAAGTTCAGGACCCTAGTCTCTGAATTAACTGTGTCACTCTCCATCTTAATAAAGAATTCTACCATATTATGGTCACTCTTCCCCAAGGGGCCTCACACAACAAGATTGTTAATTAGTCCTTTCTCATTCCACATCACCCAGTCTAGGATGGCCAGCCCTCTCGTTGTTTCCTCAACATATTGGTCGAGAAAACCATCCCTAATACACTCCAGGAAATCCTTCTCCACCGAATTGCTACCAGTTTGGTTTACCCAGTCAATATGTAGATTAAAGTTGCCCATGGTAACTGCTGTACCTTTATTGCATGCATCCCTAATTTCTTGTTTGATGCTGCCCCCACCTTCATTACTACTGTTTGGTGGTCTGTACACAACTCCCACTAGCGTTTTCTGCCCTTTGGTATTCTGTAGCTCCACCCGTTCAGATTCCACATCATCCAAGCTAATGTCCCTCCTTACTATTGCATTAATTTCCTCTTTAACCAGCAATGCCACCCCACCTCCTTTTCCTTTCTGTCTATCTTTCCTAAATGTTGAATACCCCTGGATGTTGAGTTCCCAGCCTTGGTCACCCTGGAGCCATGTCTCCTTGATGCCAATTCCATCATATTCGTTAACTGCTATCTGCGCAGTTAATTCATCCACCTTATTCCGAATACTTCTCGCATTGAGGCACAGAGCCTTCAGGCTTGTCTTTTTAACACACTTTTCCCCTTTAGGATTTTGCTGTAATGTGGTTCTTTTTGCATTTTGCCTTTGGTTTCTCTGCCCTCCACTTTCACTTTTCTTCTTTCTATCTTTTGCTTCTGCCCCCATTCTACTTCCTTCTGTTTCCCTGCATAGGTTCCCATCCCCCTGCCATATTAGTTTAACTCCTCCCCAACAGCACTAGCAAACACTCCCCCTCGGACATTGGTTCCGGCCCTGCCCAGGTGCAGACCATCCGGTTTGTACTGGTCCCACCTGCCCCAGAACTGGTTCCAATGTCCCAGGAATTTGAATCCTTCTCTTCTGCACCACTCCTCAAGCCACGTATTCATCTGAGCTATCCTGTGATTCCTACTCTGACTAGCACGTGGCACTGGTAGCAATCCTGAGATTACTACTTTTGAGGTCCTACTTTTTAAATTTAGTTCCTAGCTCCCTAAATTCGTCTTGTAGTACCTCATCCCGTTTTTTACCTATAGCTTTGGTACCTATATGCACCGCGACAACTGGCTGTTAACCCTCACCCTTCAAAATGTCCTGCACCCACTCCGAGTCATCCTTGACCCTTGCACCAGGGAGGCAACATACCATCCTGGAGTCTCAGTTGCGGCCGCAGAAACATCTATCTAGTCCCCTTACAATAGAATCCCCTATCACTATAGCTCTCCCACTCTTTTTTCTGCCCTCCTGTGCAGCAGAGCCACCCACGGTGCCATGAACTTGGTTGCTGCTGCCCTCCCCTGAGGAGTCATCCCCCTCAACAGTACCCAAAGCGGTGTATCTGTTTTGCAGGAGGATGACCACAGGGAACCCCTGCACTACCTTCCTTCCATTGCTCTTCCTGTTGGTCACCCATCCCCTTTCTGTCTGTGTAACCTTTACCTGCGGTAAGACCAACTCACTAAACGTGCTATTCACGTCATTCTCAACATCGTGGATGCTCCAGAGTGAATCTACCCGCAGCTCCAGTGCCACAATACGGTCTGTCAGGAGCTGCAGCTGGATACACTTCCCACATATGTAGTCGTCAGGGACACTGGAAGAGTCCCTGAATTCCCTCATGGCACAGGAGGAGCATAACACATGTCTGAGCTCTCCTGCCATGACTTAACTCCTAGATTAACTTAATTTAGCAACAATAATGCTAAAGGTTACTTCCTGACAAAGAAAAGAAAAAGAAAAAACTACTCACCAATCACCAGCCAATCATTTACCCCCTTGGCTGTGACATCACCTTTCGATTTCTTTCTCCTTTTTTGCCTTCTCTCCCTACTGCAGCTGCACCAGCTGGCCTTCATAGGCCGTTCCAACGTCCCCGAATTCCTGCCTCTCCGACTGCCACCGCCTCTTGACTGCCGCTGGGCCTTTATAGGCTGCTCCGACATCCCCGAACCTCTTGCTGTGACGTCACACCATTTTCTTTTCCTCCCAGGTCGGGGAGTCAGCACTGGAGGGGAAAACAAGACAAAGCAACACCTCCTGCTGCCACTTGCCCGAACTCTCCCACTTACCAAACTCTTACCTTTGCACTCTGACCTGCCACTGCACTCCAAGCAAGACTGCACCAAGCCCCCTCTTTTTATACTGTTCCTGGCTGACTCACCACTGGCCTGTTTAGGGAACCAGTTTTTACTAGCTGTCCAATTAACTAAGCTAGCTTGCTTGTTTGTCTCTGCTTAAACCTACAAGAATCCTATCTGTTTAATATTGCAGTTTTACTTAAACTTGTAATCTTATTTTACCTTTAGAAGCTACTAAAAATTGTCACTAGTAATTTACACCAACCTTGAAATGGTTTAAAAGGGATTAACCCTTAAAAAGTTCTCCCACTTACCAAACTCTTACCTTTGCACTCTGACCTGCCGCTGCACTCCGATCTTATTGGTGATTCACTGATCTTATTGGTGACATTAGGTCTGCTGTAACACCAATCAGTGACAATGGCGTGGCGCTGCCCAGGAGCAGGCTTGAATGGAATGGGATGATGGTGCTAACTCTTAGGACATCACCACATTGGGTCATCCCATCAGCCCCCTAGTGGTGGAAGTGGCACAGTCTGCAGCAGGTCAATTTCAGGACTAAGCTGCTGAGATATAAAGAGATGCCTATCACAAGAATTATGCAGAATAACCAGCCACCTAAATGGACCTAGAACCTAAATGAATCAGAAGGCTAGTGTTGAGAACACATTTGTCACACACAGTCATTAAGAAGAAGCAAAATAGAAGCAAACACTAGGCACTTGCATACTTGACAATGGTTTGACTTTTAAAATCTCGTATCGCTGAAGCTGTGCGTAGAGTATTCTTGCAAAGGTTTATGAACATGTTTCATTGGATGACATGAATGGGATTTTTGTGCGTTGACTGGAAGATTAAAATATTGGGGGCTCCTTTCTATAAGGCCTGAAAGCAGCAGCCATGGGTCGTTGCGGAATGGCCGGCGAGTTGCGGTGGATTGGCCAACGTTTGCAGCATTGCCCTGAAGGGTTTTTCTGACAGTGTAGTTATCCACCCTGCTCCCCCCACTTCTGCCTCGCTCCTGCAGATGCATCATTAACGTCATCAGATCGCGCACCACGTCGGACCCACCCCGGAAGCTAAATTCAGCTCAAATCCTCTTCCGGCCGCCTGTCGGTGCCAACGACAGGTTTTTGGGTCAGTACACAGTGCTTGCTCAAGATTGCCAGCGGCATTTAAAGGCGTGTTACATCTAGCAGCATTCTTGTCGGCAAGATTTTTTCGGACGGGTTAAACCAATTTGCGAGTTGCCTTCTGGACACCGGGATTGGGTAATAGTAGCTCAGGCTCTTTATACTCTGCAACAAAGAGTGCTGATTGAGGAGGCTGGGCTTGCAGAGGAAAATTAAATGGGGTCAGTGCTGGCAGCGGAACACCTCCTGCACATTGTACGCGGCAGGGAGGCACGCAGGAGAAGGTGGCTGGAGAGGCAGCGGGAAAGGGATGCAGCACAATGGCTGAGGAACAGGCAGAAGGCCATGGAGATGTCGTCCAAGCAGGACCCAGCGAGGTGCCCCAGGAAGGACCTCAGGAAGGGCTTGCCATCAGGAGGAGGGTCAGGTACGCAGGGTGGGCCAGATAAAGAGAAGGCAGCATGCACAGGAGGCAGATGCTTGCCAGCAGCAGGCTGCAGAGGGTGAGGACCAACAAGAGCAGGAGGGAGAAGGTAATGAGGCAGTTGTCAGAGGAAGACGCCTACATCGATATGGTGGCAGAAGGCCCTATCGTCAAAGGGTCTACAGACAGCAGTTCTCCTACATGGAGCTGACTGATGACCAGTGTCTCCGGAGACTGCTAATCCGCAAAGGCATCATGATGGAGCTGTGCAATCTCCTGCATCCAGACCTCTAGCCTCAAACAACATAATAAGAACATAAGAATTAGGAACAGGAGTAGGCCATCTAGCCCCTCGAGCCTGCTCCGCCATTCAAAAAGATCATGGCTGATCTGGCCGTGGACTCAGCTCCATTTACCCGCCCGCTCCCCATAACCCTTAATTCCCTTATTGGTTAAAAATCTATCTTTCTGTGATTTGAATACATTCAATGAGCTAGCCTCAACTGCTTCCCTGGGCAGAGAATTCCACAGATTCACAACCCTCTGTGAGAAGAAATTCCTTCTCAACTCGTTTTTAAATTGGCTCCCCCGTATTTTGAGGCTGTGCCCCATAGTTCTAGTCTCCCCGACCAGTGGAAACAACCTCTCTGCCTCTATCTTGTCTATCCCTTTCATTATTTTAAATGTTTCTATAAGATCACCCCTCATCCTTCTGAACTCCAACGAGTAAAGACCCAGTCTACTCAATCTATCATCATAAGGTAACCCCTTCATCTCTGGAATCAGCCTAGTGAATCGTCTCTGTACACCCTCCAAAGCTAGTATATCCTTCCTTAAGTAAGGTGACCAAAACTGCACGCAGTACTCCAGGTGCGGCCTCACCAATACCCTATACAGTTGCAGCAGGACCTCCCTGCTTTTGTACTCCATCCCTCTCGCAATGAAGGCCAACATTCCATTCGCCTTCCTGATTACCTGCTGTACCTGCAAACTAACTTTTTGGGATTCATGCACAAGGACCCCCAGGTCCCTCTGCACCGCTGCATGTTGTAATTTCTCCCCATTCAAATAATATTCCCGCTTACTGTTTTTTTTTCCAAGGTGGATGACCTCACAAGATTGAGGACAGCTCTGACTGTCGCATCCAAGGTCACCATTGCACACAATTTTTATGTGACTGGATCCTTTGAAGCTGCAACAGCAGACACCTCGAACATCTCCCAGTTCAACGCGCATAACTCCATCTGTCAGGTGACAGATGCTCGCTATAAGAGGAGGAGGGACTACATATCCTTCCCTATGAGCATGGAGATGCAGTCGGAGTGGCAGACCGGATTCATGAGGATTGCGGGCTTCCCAAGGTTTAAGGGCACCATAGACAGCACCCACGTCGCAATGAGGCCACCACAGAACAATCCCAAGATCTTCTGTAACCGCAAGGGGTTTCACTCCCTCAATGTCCAGCTGGTCTGCGACCATAACCGCAAAATCATGGCCATTGATGCCCGGTATCCTGGCAGCAGCCACGATGATTTTATCCTGCACCTGACCGGTGTGCCAGGCGTCTTTGCTGGGCCAAACCAAGATTGCGGCTGGCTCCTTGGAGGCAAGGGCTACCCACTGTGCTGCTGACTCCCCTTCACCACCCCAGGATTGCTGCGCAGCAATCGTACAACGACTCTCATTCAGCCACCAAGTGCATCATTGAGCAGACCATCGGAATCCTTAAACAGAGGTTCTGATGCTTGGATCGCTCAGGAGGAGTGCTGCAGTACTCGCCTGAGCGGGTGACCTATTTGTGGTTGTCTGCTGCAAGCTTCACAACCTGGTAATCATGATGGCACAACCATTGGAGTGCGAGGCAGCAGCACCACCTGAGGAGGAGGCACAGGAGCACAACAAGCAGAAGGAGGAGGTGCAGGAGCATGATGCTCAGGAGGGGGACCAGGATGCAGGTCAGCGACCATGCAGGAAGCGGTGTCGTTAGCCATACCCTGCAAGGGAAGTCTTAAACCATCTCATTGCTGCTCATTTTTGCTGAGTTCATCCGCACTTTAACCTTCATCCATAGGAAAACCAATGACCCCTTTCACACAGCATTGCCCACAGTGAAAAGAGAGATCTGCACAGATATTCAAGCCCAAAATAAAGATTTATGACACAAGAAATAAAGGATCAACAAAACATACACATTCTCAATTCTCACCCTTATGCATTTAATTATAACCCCTCTTACACAAACCTATCCTGGAACTGCATCTGTGGCTGCATCATGGCTCTGGGAAGGCTGCCATGTTTCAAGTGTAGAAGCTACAGATGTCCAGGTCAGCCATGATCTTATTGAATAGCAGAGCAAGCTCCTGCTCTTATTTCCTGCTCCTATTTCTTATGTTCTTATGTTCTTATGAATACGGCCTCTCAAGCCTGCTCTGCCATTTAATACGATAATGGCTGATCCGATCATGGACTCAGGTCCACTTCCCTGCCCGCTCCCCATAATCCCTTATTCCCTTATCGGTTAAGAAACTGTCTATCTCTGTCTTAAATTTATTCAATGACTCAGCTGCCTCAGCTCTCTCAGGCAACGAATTCCACAGATTCACAACCCACTGAGAGAAGAAATTCCTCATCTCTGTTTTAAATGGGTGCCCCTTATTCTAAGATTATGCCCTCTAGTTCTAGTCTCCTTATCAGTGGAAACATCCTCTCTGCATCCACCTTGTCAAGCCCCCTCATAATGTTATACGTTTCTATAAGATCACTTTTCATTCTTCTGAATTCCAATGAGTAGAGGCCCAACCTACTCAACCTTTCCAAATAAGTCAACCCCCTCATCTCCGGTATCAACCTAGTGAACCTTCTCTGAACTGCCTCCAAAGCAAGTATATCCTTTCTTAAATATGGAAACCAAAACTGCACGCAGTATTCCGGGTGTGGCCTCACCAATACCCTGCATAGTTGTAGCAAGACTTCCCTGCTTTTATACTCCATCCCCTTTGAAATAAAGGCCAAGATTCCATTGGCCTTCCTGATCACTTGCTGTACCTGTATACTATCCTTGTGTTTCATGCACAAGTACCCCTAAGTCCCACTGTACTGCAGCACTTTGCAATTTTTCTCCATTTAAATAATAACTTGCTCTTTGATTTTATCTGCCAAAGTGCATGACCTCACACTTTCCAATATTATACTCCATCTGCCAAATTTTTGCCCACTCAGTTAGCCTGTCTATGTCCTTTTGCAGATTTTTTGTGTCCTCCTCACACATTGCTTTTCTCCCATCTTTGTATTGTCAGCAAACTTGGCTACGTTACACTCGGTCCCTTCTTCCAAGTCAATGGATCCAATTTTGGCCAGTACAAATTTCTGGCACACTCACCAAAGGTCTGCCGCTTTTGTGGAGCGATTAGGGCGCCATAAATCTTCAGGCCCATTTTGGCCACTCCCCAGCCTCTCCCCGATGGTGGCGCAGCATGGCAACTTGATTCGGGGACGAAGCCAGGTCCCAGCGCTGAAAACAGTGCTGGGACCGCTGCACGTGCGCGCTAGAGTGTGCGCGCATGTGCAGTAGCTCCTCGCAGCCCGACGCTGTGTGGGAGGGGCCGAAGCACGTTGTCCCTATCCCGGGCCGAGTGGCCTGCGGCACTCTCTGTTAAGAACAATTGGGATTGGAAAAGCATTTCTGTGTCTGTTATCTTCTTGCAAAAAATTGGCACAGCAAAATAATCATCAGTGTTTGAACATCATATCTTTAGGTCTGCATCCCAGATTCAATTCCCAGTCAGTGCTGAGTTAGTTGATCTAGGCCTGGCTAGAACTAGGGATGTATAATTCACAGTGCCATTATTGAAGGATCGCAGACCGGTGCAAGCATTGACTTGGTGCAGAGCCAGGTCGGCAAGGAGAATTCATAGGACACCGAAGAGGAGATCATTGACAGCCAAAAGTGCCCAGTGTGTGAGGTCGTCTTCCCGTTCAACCTGGAGGACTTTGTTTTGATTTCGAGCAGCATGTTGTGAAGCACTTTGTTTACAAGTGTCCAGTGTGCCAAAGGACCTTTCTAGAGAATAGACAAGCTGCCTATGAAGACCATGTGCAGTCCCATTTTATGGAGGCCAACTGAGGGGCAAACAACAAACCAGTTTGAGTTCTATTTTATAAAGGTGCCGCCGAGCCCAGCCTTTCCTCTCCCTCCCCCACTCCACACCTGGCCCGCTGCCTTCCCTGGCCGATTTCAACTAAAGGTAGGATTTAATACAATTTTTTAAATTGTTGTTCAATTGTTTATCCTATTTTTATGTAGTTATTTGAACTTTTATATTGAATGTTTGCTGCTTGGTCCTACCTGCAACGATTTGTTAACTGCCCACAAGGTTTTTCAGAGCTGGCCACATACGCTGACCTAAGTTGATTTGGAGTAACTTTTAGCTGGCCAAAATGGAATAAATGGCCAAAGCTGGCGTAAGTGACTGGGAACGCCCCCTTTCGAAAAAAAAATCTTACCTAACTGACTTACTCTGGAGCAAATATTTTGAGGAAAATGGCATTTTTTTACTTACTCCAGAAAAAACAACTTACTCCAAAAAAATTGATGCAAGTCATGGCCAAAATTGGGCCCATTAATATAGATTTTAAATAGCTGGGGACCCAGCACTGATCCTTGTGGCACCCCACTAGTTACTGATTGCCAACCCGAGAATGAACCATTTATCCCGACTCTCTGTTTTCTGTTAGTTAGCCAATCCTCTATCCATGCTAATATATTACCCCCAACCATGTGAACTTTTATCTTGTGCAGTAACCTTTTATGTGGCACCTTGTCAAATGCCTTCTGGAAGACCAAATACACCACATCCACTGGTTCCCCTTTATCCACCTTGTTCATTACATCATCAAAGAATTCCAGCAAATTTGTCAAACATGACTTCCCCTTCATAAATCCATGCTGACTCTGCCTGACTGAATTATGTTTTTCAAAATGCCCTGCTACAGGTTGAGCATCCGAAATCCGGAAACCTCGGGACTGAGTCCGTTCTGGATTCCGGGTATTTCCAGATTTTGGAACGTCTTTGCCCGGGCTGAGGTAGGTGGGGTTGGGCAGCCGATGTAAGGGGGCGAGGTCGGCCCGCTGAGGTAAGGGGGAGAGAGAGGGGCTGGGGCTGAGGGGAGCCAGGGTGAGGTCGGGCCGCGCGAAGTCGAGGTGGACGAAGTCGGGGCGAAATTGGACCGAAGGTCGGGCCGCCGAGGGCTGGAGCGAGGTCGGGCTGTCGAGGGCCGGGGGGCGAGGTTGGGCCGGAGCGGGGGCGAGGTCGGGGCAAAGTCGGGCCACCGAGGCGGGGGTGGTCCGGATTTTGGAACATTTTCCGGTTTCCGGACGACCCCCCCCACGCATCAGCCCATGTCCGGATTCCAGAACATTCCGGATTTTGGTACACCGGATTTCGGACGCTCAACCTGTACTACTTCTTTATTAATGGATTAATGGCACTTTCCCAACCACAGATGTTAGGCTAACTGGTCTATAGTTTCCTGCTTTTTGTCTGCCTCCTTTTTTAAATAGGGGCGTTACATTTACGGTTTTCCAATCTGCTGGGACCTCCCCAGAATCCAGGGAATGTTGGTAAATTACAACCAATGCATCCACTATCCCTGCCGTTAATTCTCTTAAGACCTTAGGATGCAAGCCATCAGGTCCAAGGGATTTATCCGCCTTTAGTCCCATTATCTTACTGAGTACCACCTCCTTAGTGATTGTCACTGTGCTAAGTTCCTCCCCCGCCCTATAGCCCCTTGACTATCCACTGTTGGGATATTATTAGTGTCTTCTACCGTAAAGACTGATACAAAATATTTGTTCAGAGTTTCTGCCATCTCCATGTTCCCGATTACAAATTCCCCCCTCTTGTCCTCTAATGGACCAACATTTACTTTAGCCACTCTTTTCCTTTTTATATACCTATAGAAACTCTTGCTATCTGTTTTTATATTTCGTGCTAGTTTACTTTCAGAGTCTATCTTCTCTTTCTTAATCATTTTTTTAGTCATTCTTTGCTGGCTTTTAAAAGCTTCCCAATCTTCAGTCCTCCTACTAGTTTTGGCCACTTTGTATGCCCTTGTTTTTAATTGGATACTGTCCTTTATTTCTTTAGTTAGCCATGGATGGCTATCTTTTCTTTTACACCCTTACCTCCTAACTGGAATAATTTTTTCTTGAGAGCTGTGAAATATCTCCTTAAATGTACGCCATTGTTCATCAACCGTCCTACACTTTAATCTATTTTCCCAGTCCACTTTACCCAACTCTGCCCTCATACCTTCATAGTCTCCTTTATTTAAGCTTAGTACGCTGGTTTGTGATCCAACTGTCTCACCCTCCATCTGAATTTGAAATTCAACCATACTATGATCATTCATTCCGAGGGGATCTTTTACTAGGAGATTGTTTATTAATCCTGTCTCATTACACAGGACCAGATCTAAGATAGGCTGCCCCCTTGTTGGTTCTGTTACATTCTCCTCAAGGAACCCATTCCTTATGCACTCTATGAACTCTTCCTCAAGGCTACCCAGATCAATTTGATTTGTCCAATCAATATGGAGGTTAAAATCACCCATTGCTGTTCCCTTTTTACAAGCCCCCATTATTTCCTGGTTTATACTCCGACCCAACAGAGTTGCTACTGTTAGGCGGCCTATAGACTACACCCACCAGTGCCTTTTTTTCCTTATTATTCCTTATCTCCACCCAAAATGTTTCAACATCCCGATCATTTGAGCCAATATAATTTCTCACTATTGCAGTGATTCCATTCTTTATCAACAGAGCTACCCCACCTCCTTTTCCTGTCTGTCTGTCCTTCCGGATTGTCAAGTACCCCTGAATATTTAATTCCCAGTCCTGGTCACCTTGCAAGTACGCCTCTGTAATGGCTATCAAATCATACTGTATTTTATATATTTGTGTCGTCAACTCATCTATTTTGTTATGAATGCTATGTGCATTTAGACAAAGAGCCTTTAAATTTGTTTTTTTACCCTTTTTTCCTGCTTGTTTCTTCTCTCCTTCAAACTCACTTTCTTTATTTTTGTTTTCTAATTTCAGCTTTACCCCCCCCTCCCTACTGAATCTATTTTCAGGTTCCCATAAGAACATAAGAACATAAGAATTAGGAACAGGAGTAGGCCATCAAGCCCCTCGAGCCTGCTCCGCCATTCAAAAAGATCATGGCTGATCTGGCCGTGGACTCAGCTCCACTTACCCGCCCGCTCCCCACAACCCTTAATTCCCTTATTGGTTAAAAATCTATCTATCTATGATTTGAATACATTCAATGAGCTAGCCTCAACTGCTTCCTTGGGCAGAGAATTCCACAGATTCACAACCCTCTGGGAGAAGAAATTCCTTCTCAACTCGGTATTAAATTGGCTCACCCGTATTTTGAGGCTGTGCCCCCTAGATCTAGTCTCCTTGACCAGTGAAAAAACCTTTCTGCCTCTATCTTGTCTATCCCTTTCATTATTTTAAATGTTTCTATAAGATCACCCCTCATCCTTCTGAACTCCAACGAGTAAAGACCCAGTCTACTCAATCTATCCTCATAAGGTAACCCTCTCATCGCCGGAATCAGCCGAGTGAATCGTATCTGTACACCCTCCAAAGCTACTATATCCTTCCTCAAGTAAGGTGACTAAAACCGCACGCAGTACTCCAGGTGCGGCCTCACCAATACCCTGTACAGTTGCAGCAGGACCTCCCTGCTTTTGTACTCCATCCCTCTCACAATGAAGGCCAACATTCCATTCGCCTTCCTGATAACCTGCTGCACCTGCAAACTAACTTTTTGGGATTCATGCACAAGGACCCCCACGTCCCTCTGCACCGCAGCATGTTGTAATTTCCCCCCATTCAAATAATATTCCCTTTTACTGTTTTTTTTCCCAAGGTGGATGACCTCACATTTTCTGCCATTGTATTCCATCTGCCAAACCTTAGCCCATTTGCTTAACCTATCTAAATCTCTTTGCAGCCTCTCTGTGTCCTCTACACAATCCGCTTCCCCACTAATCTTTGTGTCATCTGCAAATGTTGTTACACTACACTCTGTCCCCTCTTCCAGGTCATCTATGTATATTGTAAACAGTTGTGGTCCCAGCACCGATCCCTGTGGCACACCACTAACTACCGTTTTCCAGCCCGAAAAGGACCCATTTATCCTGACTCTCTGCTTTCTGTTCGCCAGCCAATTCTCGATCCATGCTAATACATTTCCTCTGACTCCGCGTACCTTTATCTTCTGCAGTAACCTTTTGTGTGGCACCTTATCGAATGCCTTTTGGAAATCTAAATACACCACATCCGTCGGTACACCTCTATCCACCATGCTCGTTATATCCTCAAAGAATTCCAGTCAATTAGTGAAACATGATTTCCCCTTCATGAATCCATGTTGCGTTTGCTTGATTGCACTATTCCGATCTAGATGTCCCGCTATTTCTTCCTTAATGATAGCTTCAAGCATTTTCCCCACTACAGATGTTAAACTAACCGGCCTATAGTTACCTGCCTTTTGTCTGCCCCCTTTTTTAAACAGAGGCGTTACATTAGCTGCTTTCCAATCCGCTGGTACCTCCCCAGAGTCCAGAGAATTTTGGTAGATTATAACGAATGCATCTGCTATAACTTCCACCATCTCTTTTAATACCCTGGGATGCATTTCATCAGGACCAGGGGACTTGTCTACCTTGAGTCCCATTAGCCTGTCCAGCACTACCCCCCTAGTGATAGTGATTATCTTAAGGTCCTCCCTTCCCACATTCCAGTGACCAGAAATTTTTGCCATGGTTTTTGTGTCTTCCACTGTGAAGACCGAAGCAAAATAATTGTTTAAGGTCTCAGACATTTCCACATTTCCCATTATTAAATCCTCCTTCTCATCTTCCAAGGGACCAACATTTACTTTAGTCACTCTTTTCCGTTTTATATATCGGTAAAAGTTTTAATATCTGTTTTTATGTTTTGCGCAAGTTTACTTTCGTAATCTATCTTTCCTTTCTTTATTGCTTTCTTAGTTATTCTTTGCTGTCGTTTAAAATTTTCCCAATCTTCTAGTTTCCCACTAACCTTAGCCACCTTATACGTATTGGTTTTTAATTTGGTACTCTCCTTTATTTCCTTGGTTATCCACGGCTGGCTATCCCTTCTCTTACCGCCCTTCTTTTTCACTGGAATATATTTTTGTTGAGCACTATGAAAGAGCTCCTTGAAAGTCCTCCACTGTTCCTCAATTGTGCCACCGTTTAGTCTGTGTTCCCAATCTACTTTAGCCAACTCTGCCCTCATCCCACTGTAGTCCCCTTTGTTTAAGCATAGTACGCTCGTTTGAGACACTACTTCCTCATCCTCAATCTGTATTACAAATTCAACCATACTGTGATCACTCATTCCGAGAGGATCTTTTACGAGGAGATCATTTATTATTCCTGTCTCATTACACAGGACCAGATCTATGATAGCTTGCTCCTTTGTAGGTTCTGTAACATACTGTTCTAAGAAACAATCCCGTATGCATTCTATGAATTGCTCCTCAAGGCTACCCCGTGCGATTTGATTTGACCAATCGATATGTAGGTTAAAATCCCCCATGATTACTGCCGTTCCTTTTTCACATGCCTCCATTATTCCCTTGATTATTGCCCACCCCACCGTGAAGTTATTATTTGGGGCCCTTTCAATTACGCCCACCAGTGACTTTTTCCCCTTACTATCTCTGATCGCCACCCAGAATGATTCAACATTTTGTTCATTCGAGCCAATATCGTCTCTCACAACTGCCCTGATATCATCCTTTATTAACAGAGCTACCCCACCTCCTTTCCCTTCTTGTCTATCTTTCCGAATTGTCAGATACACCTGTATGTTTAATTCCCAGTCTTGGCCCCCCTGCAAACCACGTTTCTATAATGGCCACCAAATCATACCCATTTGTAATGATTTGTGCTGTCAACTCATTTATTTTATTTCAAATGCTGCGTGCGTTTAGGTAGAGTGTTTTAATACTAGTTTTTAAACCATGATTTTTAGTTTTGACCCCTCCTGCAGCCCCTTTATATTCATACATATTGTCCCTTCCTATCACCTTGTGATTTACACTTATCCCAGTACTACTCTGCTCTGTTGCCTCCTGCCTTTTGCATTCTTTCTTGGGTCCTGTTCATCTGAGCTCTCACCCACTCTAACTAGCTCAGAGCCCTCTCCTGGGTTCCGAATACTCCTTGCATTGAGGCACCGAGCTTTCATGCTTGCCTTTTTATTACACTTTGACCCTTTAGAATTTTGCTGTACAGTGGTCCTTTTTGTTTTTTGCCTTGGGTTTCTCTGCGCTCCACTTTTACTCATCTCCTTTCTGCCTTTTGCTTTTGTCTCCATTTTGTTTCCCTCTGTCTCCCTGCATTGGTTCCCATCCCCCTGCCATATTAGTTTAACTCCTCCCCAACAGCACTAGCAAACACTCCCCCTAGGACATTGGTTCCGGTCCTGCCCAGGTGCAGACCGTCCGGTTTGTACTGGTCCCACCTCCCCCAGAACCGGTTCCAATGCCCCAGGAATTTGAATCCCTCCCTGCTGCACCACTGCTCAAGCCATGTATTCATCTGAGCTATCCTGCGATTCCTACTCTGACTAGCTTGTGGCACTGGTAGCAATCCCGAGATTAGTACTTTTGAAGTCCTACTTTTTAATTTAGCTCCTAGCTCCTTAAATTCGTCTCGTAGGACCTCATCCCCTTTTTTTACCTATATCGTTGGTATCAATGTGCACCACGACAACTGGCTGGTCACTCTCCCTTTTTAGAATGTGCTGCACCCGCTCCGAGACATCCTTGACCCTTGTACCAGGGAGGCAACATACCATCCTGGAGTCTTGGTTGCGGCCGCAGAAACGCCTATCTATTCCCCTTATCATTGAATCCCCTATCACTATCGTTCTCCCACTCTTTTTCCTGCCCTCCTGTGCAACAGAGCCAGCCACGGTGCCATGAACTTGGTTGCTGCTGCCCTCCCCTGATGAGTCATCCCCCTCAACAATACTCAAAGCGGTGTATCTGTTTTGCAGGGGGATGACCTCAGGGGACCCCTGCACTACCTTCCTTGCACTGCTCTTGTTGCTGGTCTTCCATTCCCTATCTGGCTGTGGACCCTTCACCTGCGGTAAGACCAACTCGCTACACGTGCTAATCACGTCATTCTCAGCATCGTGGATGCTCCAGAGTAAATCCACCCTCAGCTCCAATTCCGCAACGCAGACCGGCAGGAGCTGGATTCACTTCCCGCACACGTAGTCGTGAGGAACACTGGAGTCGTCCCTGAGTTCCCACATGGTACAGGAGGAGCATATCACGTGACCGAGCTCTCCTGCCATGACTTAACCCTTAGATACATTTAAATTGGCAACAATAATGCTAAAGTTTACTCACTGTTATAGAAGAGAAAAAAGAAAATTTACTCACCAATCACCAGCCAATCACTTACCCCCTTGGCTGTGACGTCACCTTTCTGTTTCTTTCTATTTCTTTTTTGCCTTCTCCCTGTAGCTGCACCAGCTGGGCCTTTATAGGCCTCTCGCCGACCCTGGACTCACGCCTCAGCGACGCACCTCCCGACTGCTGATCTTGCGGCCTTTATAGGCCTCTCGCCGACCCCGGACTCACGCCTCAGCGACGCACCTCCCGACTGCTGATCTCGTGGCCTTTATAGGCTACTCGCCGACCCCGGACTCACGCCTCAGCGAAGCCCCTGCCAAGCTAGTTTAAACCCTCCCCAACAGCACTAGCAACCACACCCCCCCCCCCCTCTGCCCCTGCGAGGATAAGATATTGGTCCCTGCTCTGTTGAGGTGCAACCCGTCCGGCTTGTACAGGTCCCACCTTCCCCCAGAAGCGGTCCCAATGCCTCAGGAAACTAAAGCCCTCCCGCCTGTACCATCTCTCCAGCCACGCATTCATCTGCTCTATCCTCCTGTTTCTGTACTCACTAGCTCGTAGCACCGGGAGTAATCCGGAGATTACTACCTTTGAAGTCCTGATTTTTAATTTCTCTCCTAGCTCCCTAAACTCTGCCTACAGGACCTCATCCCTATTTCTACCTATGTCATTGGTCCCGATATGGACCACGACCTTTGGCTGTTCCCCCTCTCCCCCCAGAATGCCCTGCAGCCGCTTGGTGACATCCTTGACCCTGGCACCAGGGAGGCAACGTAGCATCCTGGAGTCACGTCTGCGGCCGCAGAAACACCTGTCTGCTCCCCTGACTAGCGAATCCCCTACCACTATAGTTCTTCAATTCTTCTTCCTCCCCCCCTGTGCAGCTGAGCCACCCATGGTGGCATGGATTTGGCTCTGGCTGCACTTCCCAGAGCCACCATCGCCCTCACCGGTGCTCAGAACAGAGTACCAGTTGGAGAGCGAGATGGACTCAGGCGATTCCTGCCTAGTCCTCCTCTTCTGTCTGGCGGTCACCCATTACCTCTCTGCCTGCACACTCTTAAGCTGCGCGGTGACCACCTCTAGAAACGTGCTATCCACGAAACTTGATGTTAAGTAAATTAGTAATTAGTTACTGTGATTAGTTACTTTGCTATTTATCAGTTATTAGTGCCTTTGAATGCAGTTAGAATTTAATCACTTAGCTCATTTTTCTTTGACTTACAGTTACTTGCACTGATATTGAATCCTTACCAACTCAAGCTTATCTCCAACCAGTAAGGATACTAAAAACACAAAGGGATATCTAGATACTTACCTGCATACTTACCTTAATGTCCTCAGTTCTGCCGCTCCTCTCTGTGTGTTGAATATGATGTTACTTTTAGTATTTCCTCTGGTGGGATTATTTACTTATTTACTGTTGTCCTTTAATTTAAATGACTTAGTACCTCCTATTCCTCTGCACCAAATTCCCACTCTCACCAAATTCCCATTGTCACTCTGTTTCTCTAGCATAACTACAGGCCATCAATATAAGATAGTCACCAAGAAATCAAATAGGCAATTCAGAACAAACTTCTTTACCCAGAGAGTGCTGAGAATATGGAACTCACTACTGTCACACTCATAATAAATGGTCAGACTGAGTACTGTGTGTAATGAGCAAGTGTGACCTTAGCTCCTTTATTAAGCTTCCAGAGAGCAGGTACCTCGTGTGTGGCCTGCTTATATACTGTGCTCCCAAGGGATGCTGGGATCCCTTGGGACTCCAACAGGTAGGCCCCCTGGTGGTCAGGTGTGATACAGGTTACAAAGGGTTAAATACATAACATCACTCTCCTGTGAAGTCAGCAGTACACTTATTTACAAGGTGAGACGATTTGGGGCTTTGCGCTCCCTTGTCGATCATCTCGGTACAAATGCTGGTGTGGGTGGGTTGATCAGTTCTTCATTGGGCTGTTGGGCAGCGGCCTTGCCGGGATGCTGGGGATGATGAGTTCAGTGTCGTGGTCAACTGTGATGTCAGTTGCAACTTGTGTGTGTGTTGGAAGATCAAGGTTGGTGGTGTTCTGTTCAGGTTTTTCGTAGCTGTTGGTGAACCGCAATTTGATTTGGTCGAAGTGTTTTCTGTACATTTGCCCATTGGTCAGTTTGACCTGAAATACTCTACTCCCCTCTTTGGCTGTGACCATGCCAGTGAGCCATTTGGGACCATGTTCATAATTGAGCACAAACACAGGATCATTGATCTCAATATCGCGTGACAAATTTGCGCGGTGATGGTACACACTTTGTTGATGCCGCTTTTCCTCCACGTGATCATGTAGATCAGGGTGGACCACAAAGAGCCTTGTTTTAAGCGCCCTTTTCATGAGCAGCTCAGCTGGGGGAATCCCGGTGAGTGAGTGGGGTCTGGTGCAGTAGCTAAGCAGTACTCGGAACAACCAGGTCTGCAGGGAGCCTTCCGACACGTGTTTCAATTTTTGCTTGATGGTCTGAACTGCCCATTCTGCCTGGCCATTGGATGCGGACTTGAACGGGGCAGATGTGACATGTTTGATTCCATTGGGGGTCATGAATTCTTTGAATTCAGCACTGGTGAAGCACGACCCATTGTCGCTGACTAGGACATCAGGCAAGTCGTGCGTGGCAAACATAGCGTGTAGAGGTTCACTGGTGGCCGTGGATGTGCTTACAGACTTTATTGCACATTCAATCCACTTTGAGTAAGCGTCCACAACAACCAAAAACATTTTGCCTAGGAATGGGCCGCATAGTCTACATGGATCCTCGACCACAGTTTGGATGACCAGGACCACAAACTTAACGGTGCCTCTCTGGGTGCATTGCTTGACTGAGAGCAAGTGTTGCACTGGTGCACACATGACTCTAAATCTGAGTCGATGCGAGGCCACCACACGTAGGATCTGGCTATGGCTTTCATCATTATAAAGCCTGGGTGGGTGTTTTGCAGTTCGTAAATTAATGTGTCTTTACCTTTCTTGGGCAAGACTACGTGATTGCCCCACAAAATACAGCCCACCTACAGGGACAGCTCATCTTTGCGTCTGTGGAATGGCTTAATCACTTCCTGCATCTCCACTGGGACACTGGACCAGCTCCCATGGAGGACACAGTTTTTTACCAAGGACAGTAAAGGATCCTGGCTGGTCCAGGTCCTGATCTGGCGGGGCTTAACGGGGGATTTCTCGTTCTCAAATGCCTCCGTTACCATGAGCAAGTCTGCTGGCTGTGCCATTTCCACCCTGATGGTGGGCAATGGTAGCCAACTGAGAGCATCAGTGCAGTTTTCTGTGTCCGGTCTGTGGCAGATTACATAGTTGTATGCCGACAGCATGAGCGCCCATCTTTGGATGCGGGCCGAGGCATTGATATTAATCCCTTTGCTCTCCGAGAATAGTGATATGAGCAGCTTGTGGTCAGTTTCAAGCTCGAACTTAAGGCCAAATAAGTACTTGGGCATTTTTTTTACCCCGTAAACGCACACCAGAGCCTCTTTTTCAACCATACTGTAGGCCCTTTCGGCCTTGGACAAAAACCTGGAGGCATACACAACTGGTTGCAAAATTCCCGATTCATTAGCCTGTTGTAACACACACCCGACCCCCGTATGATGACACATCGCAAGTTAACACCAATTATTTACATGGGTTATACAGGACAAGCAGTTTGTTAGAACTGGCTTTCATAAAGGCAGCCTCTTGTGAATTCCCCCATACCCAGTCGTCTCTCTTGCGCAGTAGCGCATGTAGGGGTTCGAGCAGGGTGCTTAACCCAGGTAGGAAATTACCGAAGTAGTTAAGGAGTGCCAGGAACGACCGCAGCTCTGTCATGTTCTGTGGTCATGGCGGTGATCTTGATGGCCTCCATCTTGGCATCGGTGGGTCTGATGCCCTCTGCTGCGATTCTCCTTCCTAAGAATTCGACGTCCTGTGCCAGGAAAACACACTTTGAGTGTTTCAACCTGAGCCCCATGCGATCCAACCGATTAAGAACCTCCTCCAGATTCTTCAAGTGCTCCATGGTGTCCTGACCTGTAACCAATATGTCACCCTGGAAGACCACTGTGCAAGGAATCGACTTTAGCAGGCTCTCCATGTTCCGTTGGAAGATCGCTGCAGCCGACCGAATCCCGAACGGGCACCGGGTTGTAGATAAACAGACCTTTGTGCGTGTTGATGCGGGTAAGGCCTTTCGAAGACTCCTCCAGCTCCTGCGTCATGTAGGCCGAGGTCAGGTCCAGCTTGGTGAACGTCTTCCCTCCAGCCAGGATCGCAAATAGGTCATCTGCCTTGGGTAACGGGTACTGGTCCTGCAGCGAAAAACGGTTAATCGTTACTTTATAGTCCCCGCAAATTCTAACCGTACCGATCTCCTTGAGTATCGGAACAAGCAGACTGGCCCAGTCATTGAATTCCACTGGCGCAATGAGGCCTTCACGTTGCAGCCTGTCCAGCTCGATTTCTACTTTTTCATGCATCATGTACGGTACTGCCCGAGCCTTGTGGTGGATGGATCGCGTACCGGGAACCAAATGGATCTGTACTTTCGCCCACGAGAAGCTTCCAATGCCTGGCTCGAATAATGAAGGGAATTTGCTTAGAACCTGGATACATGAGGTGTCGTTGATGGACAAAAGCGCTCGGATGTCGCCCCAGTTCCAGCGGATTTTCCCCAGCCAGCTTCTGCCAAACAACGTGGGGCCATCCCCTGGCACAATCCACAGCGGGAGTTCGTGTACCGCTCCATCATAGGAGACATTAACTTCATCACTGCCAATGACAGGGATTAGTTCCTTTGTGTAAGTCCTTAGTTTGGTGTGAATGGGGCTGAGCTTGGGCCTGTGTGCCATCGTTCCCCACAGCTTGTCGAAGGTCTCTTTACTCATTATGGACTGACTTGCCCCCGTGTCCAGCTCCATACACACTGGAATACCATTCCGTTCAACTTTCAACATTATTGGTGGGCACTTCGTCGTGAACGTGTGTATCCCCTACCTCTGCCTCCTCCGTACGAGTTTCCAATTCCATCTGATCCACTGTGGATCGATTTTCCTCTGCAATGTGGTGATTTCCAGGGTTTGCAGGGTTTGCATCTCGCCTGCATATTCGTTGGAGGTGTCCAATTGTTCTGCAGCCATTGCACGCATCGTGCTTAAAGTGGCATTGATGGGGCCGATGATGACCTCCGCAATGCCAACAGGGTGTTAACTGCCTCGCATTAACAGATGATGGCGGACTCTGGGTCAATTGAGGTCGGGCCACAGCAGCCGGTGTGTACATTCTGCCCTGTACATTTCTGCTCAAAACCGACGTTACTTTATGCACAGTACTGGCTGAAATTTCTTTGTTCTGCAAGATCGGCTTGGTGTTGCCGCTGGTGGACATAAATGCCTGGGCTATCATTATGGCTTTACTCAGATTTGGAGTTACTATGGTCAGCAATTTGCGAAGGATTGTCTCATGTCCAATGCCCAGTACAAAAATGTCACTGAGCATTTGTTCTAGGAATCCCTCAAACTCACAATGTCTTGCAAGGCGCCTTAGTTCGGTTACGTAGCTCGCCACTTCCTGGCCCTCCGATTATTGACACATGTAGAACCAATATCTCGCCATCAAAACACTTTCCTTAGGATTTAGGTGCTCCAAGACCAGTGTACACAGTTCTTGATAGGATTTCTCTGTTGGTTTTGCCGGGGCCAGGAGATTCTTCATGAGGCCATAGGTTGTTGCCCCACAGACAGTTAGGAGGATCGCCCTTTGTTTGGTCGCGTTCTCGTCCCCTTCCAGCTCATTGGCCACGAAGTATTGGTTGAGTCTCTCCATGAAGGCCTCCCAATCATCCCCCTCTGAGAACTTCTCCAGGATGCCTACTGTTCTTTGCATTTTCGCACGGTTGTTCGTTACCTCGTCGCCAATTGTTGCACTCATAATAAATGGTCAGACTACGTACTGTGTATAATGAGCAAGTGTGATCTTAGCTCCTTTATTAAGGTTCCAGCGTGCAAGTACCTCGTGGGTGGCCTGCTTATATACTGTGCTCCCAAGCGATGCTGGGATCCCTTGGGATTGCAATAGGTAGGTGCTCTGGCAGTCAGGTGTGATGCAGGTTACAAGGGGTTAAATACATAACAACTACCACAGTGAGTAGTTGTGGCAAATAATATAGATTTAATGGGAGGCTAGATAAGCATAAGAGGGAGAAGGGAATATAAGGTTCTGCTGACAGTTAGATGAGGAAAGATGGGAGGAGGCTCAAGTGGAGCATAAATGCTGGCATGGACTGGATGAGCCGAAAGGCCTGTTTCTGTGCAATATATCCTATGTAATCCTATGTTTATCAGATTCTCTCAGCTCTGTGGACACAGCTTTTGTAGAGCAAAGTTGTGTAGCATGCAGTACACAACAATAACGCCTGATAACTTTAGCTGGGCTGTTAGGCACCTGAAATATTAGTTCAACATGCCAAAACTGTGCTCAAATGATGGATGCCAGAACCACATTAGGCCAATGCTCAGCTAAAGTCCTTGGAAATCCATCCCTCTGCCTGGCAACTGTCTAAGGCTGAATCAACCTGTTTGCCACCTTGGTGTCGTATTTGACCCCAAGATGAGCTCCTGACAACATCTGCACCATCGCTAAGATTTCCTATTTCCACCTCTGTAACATTAACTGACTCCGTCCCTGCCTCAGCTGTTGAAACCATCACCCATGCCTTTTTTACCTCTAGACTTGACTACTCTTGGCCTGCCTCCAATCTTCCACCCTCCATAAACTTAAGGTCATCCAAAACTTGACTGCCTGTATCCTAACTTGCACTATGTCCCTTTCACCCATCACCCCTGTGCTCGCTGACCAACATTGGCTCCCGGTTAAGCAATGCCTTGATTTCAAAATTCTCATCCTCATTTTCAAATCCCGCCATGCTCTCACCCTTCCCTTTCTCTCTAACCTCCTCCAACCCTACAATCCTCAGATTTCTGTGCTGCTCCAATTCTGGCATCTTGTGCATCCCCGATTTTATTTGCTCCACCATTGGCAGCTATGCCTTCAGCTGTAGTAGCCCTAAGCTCTAGAATTCCCTGCTTAAGTCTCCCCATCTCTCTACCTCTCTTTCCTCCTTTATTTCTTTTTTCATTCACGGGATGTGGGTGTCGCTGGCAAGGCCAGCATTTATTACCCATCCCTATTGCCCATGAGAAAGTGGTAGTGAGCCGTCTTCTTGAGCCGCTGCAGTCCATGTGGTCAGGTACTCACACAGTGCTGATTTTGCTTTAGCAGTTTGGTACAACTAGTGGCTTGCTAGGCCATTTAAGAGGGCAGTTAAGGGTCAACCACATTGTTGTAGGTTTGGAGTCGCATATAGGTCAGACAGGGTAAGGACGGCAGATTTCCTTCCTGTGATGTCTGTAAGCTTGTAATGCTTGTAGCTCCATACTGTGGATGTGGACATATTGTGTACTGCAGCTGCAGAGTTATAATAAACAGACAGGCAGCTTCCGGCAGCTTCCGGACAGAGCAGCCTCCATGTTAAGAAGCTGTGTGTGTGTGTGTGCTCTGTAAAGATATGACAGTTGGCGACTGAGGATGGAGATTTTTCGGATGTTTAAAGCTTAAATTTTGTTGGTGAAGGATTCAGCCAGCCGACAGAAGACTTTGGAAGTTTCTGTCTTTGAAAAAAAAAGTTACAAAATCTGAGGTAAACTACAGCACATGGTGAGAACAGCTAGAAATTAAACATGGCAGGTGTAATCGGATGTTTGGGTGAATATATACACGACCAGGAACGTTTTAAAGCGTATGTGGATTGGTTAGAAATGTATTTCACTGCAAATAACATAATCGAAATTCCAGACAATGCAGTCCAAAACCAGGCTGTATTGGAATGGAAGAAAGCGATTTTCTTATTGGGTCCAGCATTATACGAAACCCTTGTAAATCTGCTTCTGCCTGATGAGCCAAAGGACACAACGCTTAAAGAGATTTTAATGAAGCTGGAGAAACACAATAACCCCAAACCATTAGAAATTGCTGAAAGCTATCGTTTCGGGATACGGAATCAAAAGGCTGATGAAGGTATCAATGATTATATCATAGTATTAAAAAAACTATCGATGCACTGTAATTTTGGAAACTTTCAAAACCGAGCATTACGGGATCGTTTTGTTTGTGGGGTGAAAAATGATGCGATCAGAAGGAAGTTATTGACGACGGATGACTTGACTTTTGAGATTGCTTGTCAGACAGCGAGGTCGATGAGCATGGCCGAACAATATTCCCGAGAGTTAAATAATGATCACGGTCGTCAGTCAACTGAGGTAAATCACCTGCAGGTTCAAAGTAAAAGACGGCCAGGGCCGAAAGTCTCAGAAACAAGAAATTCTAACAGAGCATCAACGACGTGCTATAGGTGCCTGGGACAACACCTTGCTCAAAGTTGTCCATACGTGAAGGCAGAGTGTTTCTTCTGCAAAAAGACTGGGCATCTTGCGAAGGCATGCCGACTAAAGGGTACATCAGGAGTATGAGGTTAACAGACAGCGATTCAGAAAGCATCAAAATCCACATAGATGTTGCAGGATTCAAGATACCAATGGAAATTGACACGGGTGCATCCGTGAGTGTAGTACTGGAGTCGCTGTACCTCGACAAATTGCGTGATTTCCAACTGGAGAAATCCAAGATAGAGCTGCGAGGCTGCTCGGGAGAGAAAATTCCTGCAGTAGGCCGTATCACCGTACCGGTGAAATATAAAGATCAATTTCAGAACTTGCCTCTAGAAAGGAGACAAGATTGCTTTACTAGGAAGAAATTGGTTAAGCTCACTGAAGCTGGATTGGAGTAAGATCTTCTCTGTGGAAGCGAGATTTACATCAACGGATGAGGTTATCAAGCAGTATCTGAAGGTGTTCTGCAAAACAGGCAGTCCGATCCAAGGCTTCAAGGCGAGTGTCAGGGTACAGAAGGACACTAGATCGGTTTACTATAAGCCACGTTCCGTACCATATGCACTCAAGGAGAAAGTTGAGCAAAAACTAAAAAGACTAGAGACTGAGAACATTAATTGTAAGATAGATCGATGTAATTGGGCTACACCCATTGTTGTTGTACCTAAGTCTGATGGTAAAGTAAGATTGTGTGGTGATTATAAAGTAACCGTAAACCAGATTCTGGAGGGTAATGTCCCAAATACATTGCTGAATATAGAAGATTTGTTCACAACACTGACAGGTGGTCAGATCTTCTCAAAACTGGATCTTACGAATGCCTACTTACAGCTTGAACTAGATGAGGAGTCCAAGTCATGTTTGACTATAAACACTCATCTAGGCTTATGTCAATTTAATAGGCTACCATTTGGAGTATCTTCCGCCCCTGCCATATTCCAAGGGGTGATGAACCAGATTTTGCAAGGTATTGAAAGGGTAGTATGTTATTTGGATGACATACTAATTTCAGCACCAAATAGGCAAATGCATAATAAAATATTGAATGAAGTCCTCAAACGGCTAGAGAAGCACAGAGACGAGTGTCTGCTCGTAAATGTGACTTATTTAAAAACTCAGTGGAGTACTTAGGGTACAGAGTAGACAAAGATAGTTTACATTCAACTATGGAAAAATTGGAAGCTATTAGAAATGCACCCACTCCCAGGAATGTCACTAAACTTTGTTCATTCTTTTGAACTATTATGGGAAGTTCCTACCAAATTTGGCTACAGTATTACATCCACTGAATGAACTATTGAAAAAACAGGTCCAGTGGAAGCGGTCAAAAGAATGCGATACAGCATTTAAGGAGTGTAAAAACAAATTGGTAGAGAGCACCATGTTCATTCACTATGACATGTCTAAGGAGATTAAACTAGCATGTGATGCCTCTCCGTATGGAGTTGGGGCAGTAATCTCTCATGTATTAAGTAGTGGGGAGGAGAGACCAATTGCTTTTGCTTCACGCACTCTCAGTGTCAGTGAGAGAAATTATGCGCAAATTGAAAGGGAAGCTTTGGCATTAATTTTTGGGGTCAAGACGTTTCACAAATACTTGTATGGTCATAAGTTTACCATCGTTATGGACCATAAGCCCCTAACAGCAGTCCTCCATCCAAAGTCCCCAGTTCCAACATTAGCTGCAGCCCGAATGCAGAGATGGGCTTTGATTTTGTCAGCATATACATATGATATTGAATACAGACGATCAGCTGATCACAGTAATGCTGATGCAATGTCTAGATTGCCTTCCCCATCACAGGTTACACCCGATAGGAAAGAAGTGTTTTATTTTTCATACATTGATGAACTACCAGTCACAGCTGAAGAGATTGGTAAAGCAACCAAACATGACCCAGTGATGTCAAAGGAGTATGAGTATATTGCAACTGGATGACTAAACCAGGTAACAGACAAAGATACACATCCATTCTTCATTCGTAGGAATGAATTATCAGTAGATAAAGATTGTTTCATGTGGGGTGCAAGAGTGGTTATACCAAAGAAATTCAGGTCCAAATTATTAGGAGACCTCCATGACCAGCACCTGGGAATGTGCTTGACCAAGAGTTTTGCATGCAGTTATTTATGGTGGCCAGGTCTTGATAAAGATATAGAGTACATTGTGAGTCAGTGTACGACATGTCAATCAGTAAGCAAGCAACCACCACCAGTACCATTACAGCCATGGAAATGGCCTTCCAGGGTGTGGCAAAGGCTACATATTGATTTTGCTGTGTTAAATGGACAACAATTGTTCATTGTAAGTGATAGCCATTCAAAGTAGGTTGAGGTGTTTCCAATGTGGAAAATAACAACAAGTAAAACATTGGACATTTTATGAAAATTATTATCTGCATTTGGCCTCCCTGAAGAAATTGTTTCGGACAATGGACCACAATTTCGTTCAGAAGAATTTACGAGCAAAAATGGTGTGAAAAACTCCAAGGTTCCACGATATCACCCTGCTTCGAATGGTGCAATGGAGCGCACTGCACAAATTGTCAAACGTGCCCTCATAAAACAAATGTTAGATCCAAATCCAAGAAAACGACAGTTGTCATTGGATCACAAATTGGCTAATTTTTTGACTACATATCGAAATACTCCTCATACAACTACTGGTAGAATGCCAGCGGAGTTGTTTCTCAAACGACAGCCACGAATCAGATTCTCATTGTTGAAGCCAAATTTGGCACAGTCTGTAGAAGAGACACAAATTAGACAAAAAGAGAATCATGATAAAGGGAGACTAAAAGAGAGAAGAGTGAATTTAAACCAGAAGGTGAGAGTGAAGAACCATCACCATAAATGGTTAAATTGGTTACCAGGAAGAGTGGTGAAGATATGTGGTCCTCGCACATATTTGGTAAAGATGTTTGATAATGGACAGGTTAGGTTTGTCCATATTGATCATATTTTACCTACAGACATGGAAGGAGTTGAAGGTGGGAATGATTCAATTATTTCTGACTCATCAGATAGTTTTGATATACCAGTAGCAAATCCTCTATCCAATGTACTGGAAACAAATCCAGGAGAGAATCAGAATGAAAGTCTGAGTCCAAGTCAAGGAAACAAAGAGCCTGAAGTTAGAGTGAGTGCAAATGAAAATCAAGGAAATTCCATGGAGGAAAATGTTCCTCAGGATGAGCCTCAAATGAGTGTGAAATCAACACCATGTTTGGAAGGTTCTGTTCGAGAGCGAAGGTATCCTCTTCGAAACAGAAAACAAGTGGTAAAGTTAAGTTTGTAAATATGTATAAAAATGAAGTTATTTATGATGTTTGTTATGATAGCTTTTTCATTAAGGAGGGAGAAGTGTGATGACTGTAAGTGCTGTAAGCTTGTAATGCTTGTAGCTCCACACTGTGATGTGGATGTATTGTGTACTGCAGCTGCAGAGTTATAATAATCAGACAGGCAGCTTCTGGTAGCTTCCAGACAGAGCAGCCTCCATGTTAAGAAGCTGTATATGTGCTGTGCTCTGTAAAGATATGAGACTTCCCAAAAGGACATTGGTTAAACAGTTGGGTTTTTCCAACAATCCGGTAGTTTCATGGTCACCATTACTGATACTAGCTTTTTAATTCCAGATTTATTTAATTAACTAAATTTTTAAAACCCAGCTGCCGTGATGCGATTTGAATTAATGTCTCTGAATTAGTAGTCCAGTAACATAACCACTATCCTACCATATCCCGTTAATGGTCCTTAAAACCTACCTCTTTGACCAAGCTTTTTAGTCTTCTGCCCTAATATTTCCTTATGTGGCTCTGTGTCAAATGTTGTTTTATAATACTCCTGTGAATCGGCTTGAGACATTTTACTTCATTAAAGGCACCATATAAATGCAAACTGTTATTGTTGAAATAGCCCCAGGTGTTATGCCGTGGCTCCAAAAAATAACTTTGATAACCCAGGAGCTACCCTGAGACATGCCTTTGTCGGTCAAATGTTTGTGGGACAGTGCACTGACTGAAAGTGAAGGCATTATGACAGCTGCTTAGGAAGTGCAGATTGACTTGATAATCACAAATAAGTTGAACATTGAAGGAAAAGCAAAATATTGCAGATGCTGGAATTCTGAAATAAAAATAAAACATTTTGGAAACACTCAACGGGTCAGGCTGCAGTTCTGGAGAGGAAAGCAGAGTTAACATTTCAGGTCGATGACCTTTCAACAAAACAATGAAAGAGTCGGCTCCCTTCCTGTTAATGTAAGTACCTTCAGCTGCCTGGGCCCTAAGCTCTGGAATTCCCTCCTTAAACCTCACTGTCTCCCTACCTCTTTCTCCTCCTTTAAGCCACTCCTTAACCAAGTTTTTGGTTACCTGTCCTAATATTTCCTTACATGACTTTTCTTTGATAATGTCCTGTGAAGCGCCTTGAGATATTTTACTACGCTAAAGGTGCTATAAAAATGCAGGTTGATGTTGTTGTAATAGCATTGTGTGACAGTGAAAATAGGGCCATATGGGTGCAATCTATAACCCCTGGAGCTTTGGGATTCCTGACACTCTGCAAAATTGCACAGCCTCTCATGCTGTTGTAAGTTCTTCATGAATTCTTTGAAGAGGTAACATAGAGAGTAATGCAGTGGATGTAATTTATCTAGATTTCCAAAATGCCTTCAATAAGGTTCAATAATAGATGAATGAACAAAGTCAGAGAATGTGGAGTCAGGGGACAAGTAGCAGAATGGATAGCTAGCTGGATTCAAAACAGAAAGCAGAAAGTAGCTATTCACAGTGGAAGAAAATGGGAAGTGAGATCCCACAAGGAACAGTACTGGGACCACCATTGTTCACAAATTATATTAACGATTTAAACTTAAGAATCAAAACACAATTTCTAAATTTGTGGATGACACCAAACTGGGGGGGGGGGGGATAGTCAGTACTGAGGAGGACTGCAACAAATTACAAGAAGACATTAATAAACTTTCAGAATGAGCATATCATTGGCAAATTAATTTCAACATAGATAAATATGAGATATTACATTTTGGTACGAAAAATAAGGAGGTCACATATTACTTGGAAAATAACAATCTAAATGGAGTAGAAGAACAAAGGGATCTCAGAGTACAAATACACGAATCACTAAAAGTAGCCATGCACATTAATAAGGCCATAAAAAAGCAAACCAAGCACTCGGGTTTATTTCTAGAAGGAGAGAGGTTATGCTAAACTTATATCGAACCTGGGTTAGACCACACTTAGAGTACTGTGTACAATTCTGGTCGTTATATTATAAAAAGGATACAGAGGCACTGGAGAGGGTGCAAAAAACATTTACTAGAATGATTATCAGAAATGCAAAGTTATTCCTATCATGAAAGCATGAATAGGCTGGGTCACTTTTCTCTTGAAAAGGGAAGGCTGAGGTGTGACCTAATATAGATCTTTAAAATGATGAAAGGTTTTGATCGAGTAGAATGACGAAAATGTTTCAACTTGTGGGGAAACAGCAAAACTAGAGGCCATCAATATAAGATAGTCACCAAGAAATCAAATAGGGAATTCAGAAGAAACATAATTTTCAGTGGTGAAAATGTGGAACTCGCTACCACAGGAAATAGTTGAGGTGAATAGCATCGATGCATGTAAGGGAAAACTAGATAAGCACATGCGGGTGAAAGGAATAGAAGGCTATGCTGATAGAGTTAGAAGAACAGGGGTGGGAGGAGGCTTGTGTGGAGCATAAACACCAGTTGGCCTGTTTCTGTGTGTAATTCTATTCAGTGCGCTACCAGAGGAAGTTAAACCATCCAAACAACAGTGGTTGAAGCAAATGGTATAGATGCATTTAAGGGGAGGCTAGATAAGCATTGAGCCTAATTGCCTACAGCAAGATGCAGGCCGCAAGCTCGGCGCTGAGCAATGCTCTTTGGTGAGAGATCCGAGGCCTGGCTGGGGGCAGGCATTGGGAAGGTCAGAGGTCCATTTTGTGGAAGGTGGAGAGGTCAGGGTGTTCAGAGTGGAAGGAGGAGAGGTCAGAGTAGTCACAACCATTGTACTCACCACGTACTGGAGGAAGAGAGGCCAGGTTGTCGCTGGAGGAAGAGAGACCAGGTCGCCGTTGGGGGAGGAGAGGCCAGGTAGCTGCAGGAAGAGGAGAGGGGATGGATGGAGGGAGGCCCGGTCGTCGATGGATGGAAGGAAGCCCAGTCGTCGCTGGTGGGTGGAGGCCCGGAGAGAAGGCTCGCACGTGAGGTAGGCCCAAACCTGTTTGTGTAGCTGGTCGAAGGTTCACCGGGGCTTGCTTGGAGCAGCTGAGTTGTCTGTGGGGAGCGAGAAGTGCTGAGCTGGAGGGACTTGGCAGCGAGGAGGTCAGCCTGTAAGGTAGGCCGCAATTGGGGGGGGGGTGTGATGGGCAGTGGGCCCTTGTAGCATGGTTTAAGGGGTAGGTAGAATGCTTTTAGGGTCAGGGTTAGGACCAGAGGGGGTTTAGACAGTGAGGGGGGGGTCGTAGATTTGAGGGAGAGAGGGGTGGAAGATAGTATCAGATGGTCAGATGCGGGCTTGTTTGGGGAGAGCTCCCTAGGGAGCTGCTATCCCATCTGCCATCTTGAAATCACCAGTGCCTGGTCTCCAGTCATCTTAGCCCCCCTTGGCACTAGACCAAGACCTTGCTCAGCTAAGCCCATGTGGTAGCCGGTGTGCAACGGCCACCCCGCATTAAAAGAACTCACGCACAGGCATCTTCCACACTTCAATATAAAGTTCGGGATCTGGAACATCAGGACCCTCATGGACAACTCCAACAGCGACAGGCCGGAATGCCGCACCGCCATAGTTGCCTGGGAATTTAGACTCTACGATGTCGACATTGCCACCCTAAGCGAGATCCGGCGGGCAGGGGAAGGCCAGCTCAAGCAACAAGGTGGAGGTTACACTTTCTTCTGGAAAGGCAAACCAGAGGAAAAATGCCGCCTCCACGGAGTCGGTTTCACTATCAAGAACGAGCTGGTCGACTGCCTCAGAGACTCCCCCTGCGGGATTAGCGAACGTCTCATGACTCTCCGACTCACCCTATCCCGGAACCAGTGTGCCACAGGCATCAGTGCGTACGCCCCAACACTCGATGCAACAGATGAGACCAAAGAGGGATTTTACTCCAGCCTCGAAAAATCCCTGTCCCGCAACCCTACGGATGACAAACTGATCCTTCGGCGACTTCAACACCAGGGTCGGCAAGTACACAGGCGTGATCGACAGAGAGTGGGTAGGGAAAACCAATTCCAGCGGTATCTTGCTCCTCACAAAATGCCTAGATCACGACCTTGTTATCACTAACACCTTGTTCCACCAGAGGGACAAGTACAAGGCATTGTGGCAACATCCTCGCTCCAAACACTGGCACCTGTTCGACTATGCCTTTGGAACCAGGGATTGCAAGAATGTGAGCATCACCCACGCCATGACAGGAGCTGACGACTGCTGGACGGACCACCGCCTAATCCGTTCCATCATCAACATCAACATAGCCCCAAAGCAGCGATGGCAGCAGAAGCAGTGCCGTACAAAAGTCAATGCTGGGGCACTCAAAGACCCAACTATGAGAGCCCTATACAGCCAGCGCCTCACTGCTAACCTGGCGACCCTTGATGACCCCGAGACGCAGAATGCCCACAGCGCTTGATCTGCCTTCCAGGCCACCATAACCAGTGCCTGCGAAGAGATGCTCGGTCACTCAATCAGGAAACACCAGGACTGGTTTGATGAGAATGACCAGGAGATCCAAGAGCTAATAAATCGCAAGCGCAGGGCATTTCTGAACCTAAAACAACAATCTAACTTTGGAGCAGCAAAGCAGCATTACAGACAGCTTAAGGCCGAGGTCCAATAAAAAACCCACGACCTAAAGAATAGATGGTGAGTGGAGAAAGCACAGGAGATTCAGCAGCTGGCCGACAGTCATGATGTGTGAGGATTCTTCACCGCAGTCACAGCCTAAGCATCCAAGGCCCCACCCCACTGCTGGTCAAGAACGGGGAGACACTCATCAAGGACACCGAGGCAGTCAGGATCCGCTAGATGGAGCACTTTGAAGATTTTGTTAACCGAGACTCTGCCTTTGACTCGAGTGTCCTCAACTCCATCCCGCAGCATGCTACCCGCCACCATCTCAGCAAAACCCAGCCCTGCACGAGGTAGAAAAGGCCATCCGCCACTCAAGAACAACAAGGCAACGGGAGCGGATGGAATCCCCGCTGAGGCATTAAAGTATGGCGGAGAGGCACTCTTGGAACGAATGCATGACCCCATCTCTCTCATCTGGAAGGAGGAGAAAATGCTGGGAGATCTCAGAGATGCAGTAATCGTGATCATCTTTAAAAAAGGGGACAAGTCTGACTGCAGCAACTACAGAGGAATCTCCCTGTTATCAGCCACTGGGAAAGTCAGCGCTAGAGTCCTCCTCAACTGTCTTCTCCCCGTGGCTGAGGAGCTCCTCCCAGAGTCACAGTGCGGATTTCGTCCTCCATGGGGTACAACGGACATGATTTTTACAGCGCGACAGCTGCAAGAAAAATGCAGGGAACATCACCAACCCTTGTACATGGCCTTCTTTGAGTTTACACAGGCCTTTGACACTGTCAACTGCGAGGATCTATGGAGCGTCCTCCTCCGTTTCGGCTGCCCTCCAAAGTTCGTCACCATCCTCCGCCTGCTCCACGACGACATGTAAGCTGCGATCCTGACCAACAGATCCATCACAGACCCAATCCATGTCCTGACCGGGGTCAAGCAGGGCTGCGTCATCACGCCAACCCTCTTCTCAATCTTCCTCCCTGCAATGCTCCAACTCAAACTCAACAAGCTCCCCACTGGAGTAGAACTAAACTACAGAACCAGTGGGAGCCTGTTCAACCTTCGTCGTCTCCAGGCCAGATCCAAGACTATCCCAATCTCTGTCGTCGAACTGCAGTACGCTTGCGTCTGCGCACATCCAGAGACTGAACTCCAAGTCATAGACAACATCTTCACTGGGGCGTATGAAAGCATGGGCCTTACACTAAACATCCGTAAAACAAAGGTCCTCCACCAACCTGACCCCACCACACAGCACTGCCCCCCCCAGACATCAAGATCCATGGCGCGGCCCTGGACAACATGGACCACTTTCCATACCTTGGGTGCCTATAATCAGCAAGGGCAGACATCGTCGACAAGATTCAACACTGCCTCCAGCGCGCCAGTGCAGCCTTTGGCCGCCTGAGGAAAAGAGTGTTCGAAGATCAGGCCCTCAAATCTACCACCAAGCTCATGGTCTACAGGGCTGTAGTGATACCGGCCCTCCTGTATGGCTCAGAGACATGGACCATATACAGTAGACACCCCAAATCGCTGGAGAAATACCAACAATGATGTCTTCGCAAGATTCTGCAAATCCCCTGGGAGGACAGACGCACCAAGTTAGTGTCCTTGATCAGGCCAACATCCCCAGCATCGAAGCATTGACCACACTCGATCAGATCCGCTGGGCAGGCCACATTATTTGCATGCCTGACACAAGACTCCCAAAGCAAATGCTCTACTCGGAACTCCTAAATGGCATGCGAGCCCAAGGTGGGCAGAGGAAACGTTTCAAGGGCACCCTCAAAGCCTCCTTGTTAAAATGCAACATTCCCATTGACACCTGGGAGTCCCTGGCGAAAGATCGCCCGAAGTGGACAAAGTGCATCCGGGAGGGCGCTGACCACCTCGAGTCTCATCGACGAGAGCATGCAGAAACCAAGCACAGGCACGGAACCAGTCCCACCCACCCTTTCCTTCAACGCCTGTCTGTCCCACCTGTGACAGAGAGTGTAATTCCCATATTGGACTGTTCAGTCACCTAAGAACTCACTTTTAGAGTGGAAGCAAGTCTTCCTCGATTTCGAGGGACTACCTATGATGATGATGGTGATAAGCATATGGGAGAGAAGGGATTAGAGCGTATGCTGATAGAGTTAGAAGAGGAAAGACGGGAAAAGGCTCGAGTGGAGCATAACTGGTTGGGCCAAATGGTCTGTTTCTTTGCTGTATATCCAATGTAATCCTATGTAATAGGGAATCAAATAAAATTGCTTTCTTGAGCAACCAAAGCATCAGTCGCTTTCGTTACACATCTATGGACAGCTGATTAGCTTATTTAATTGATGTACCCTGGGAAATTTGAAATAATCCTGAAGCATAAAAAGTCAGTGTGGATCCGGTCTTGAAAGCCATCTGACAATCCTATGCCCTTGAAGGAGTTTAACTGCAGAGCTGGTTGGAGCACAGTGACTCTTTTAAATTGCAGTCTTTGCAGATATTGTTTGTCTGATCAATGCAGATATGTACGCTTCTGTCTGTAGATTCTGGTGTGTGTGTCCTAGTGTTTGGGTACACACAGCCTCTAGTGCAGCCTGAACTGCCCAGTATTACCTCCATTTCTCCTCTTTTCTTGTGGGGGCGGGGCCTCCGAGGTGGTTGAGAAACCAGGTAGAATGGGTTTCCCGCAGGCCCTGGCGACTTTACCAGCAAGGCCTGGTTTGCATCTGAAGCCTTTGGGGGAGAAATTCGGCATGTTACCATTCCCAGTTAGTGCTTGGCAGGGAGAATCCTGCACCAAATTCGTCAGCCCCATAGTGCCGGCGATAGCAGTTAGCGCCTCGGCATCTTTTGCCATGCAGATCGTGACATCAGCGAACATGCAATACTCGCTGGGCGCCCAATCTGCAAATTTCAGTAGGGCCCACCTTACCGCCTGGCGCCGACAGCACCAGGGAGCGGAGGTGTGAACCAGCTGGCTGGCGGGATGCACCCCAGCTGTGAAGGAACTTCCGTTCCAGAGTTCAGTTATGAGTGGCAGAGAGCGCACGATGTATCTGCAGCCAAATAAAGGCTGCTAAGTTCCCGGAGTGTTGCGGGCCATTAAAGGACTTTGAGCATTTCGCCGTTCTGCCCTCCTCGAATCATGGGGGGCTGGTCCACAGACACCAGTGATACTCACCTTTAATGGCTGAAAGGCACCTTCGCCAAAGCTCACTCTCGATTACACAACACCTCACATTCGTTATCGCTCGGAGCCTAACGCCACTCACCTACACCATTAGCGCCTGATTTAGCGCTCCTCTGCACTCTTTGAGCACTGAGACTGAATTTATCGGGCACGAGATTGATTAGCAGCTGACGCGAAACTCCCAACTTCTCAAACGTTAGCGCCCCAATCGGGGCGATATCGAATTTCTAGCCCTTTGATTTCTACCCACAGCCAGCCAGATGGAGAGGGCGGCTGGCTGCAGGCAGGTAGATCTGCGGCACCAGGCCACACCGAGGGTGGAGGGAGGGATCGGGTGGGTGCCGTTACTGGCCTCCGGAGGATTGGGGAGGGGGGTGAGAATGAAGATCGTGGCCGTCCTGAGGATCATCGGTAAGGGGGTTCTGGGAAGGCAATCGGAGGTCTCATGAGGGGGTCTGCGATCGCAGAGGGTGGGTTAGCAAGGTCCCTGGATCCAGGAGGTAGGTATAAAGGCACTTACCACCTGGATGCAGCAGTTGTAACTGCCGGGTCTTACGGGGTGTGTAAAACCTGTCCAGCTACAATTAAAAACAAAATGGATTTTAAAGAAGAGGCTTCCAGTCTCATTGTAATATTTAAATTGACCTCCCGCCTCCTGGCAGCGGCTCGGCTGCCCGCACCCATCCCACCTTTGTTAAAACCGTAAGTGGGTGGGTCGGAAATGAGTTCAGGTTGGGATTCCGATTTTTAACAATTTTACTCCATCCCCCCACCTACCCCAACCCCGGTTCCAAACGCACCCTATATTTTAGGTTCCAATTTCCCCCATTAACTCTGTTTCTCTCTCCACAGATGCTGCCTGACCTGCTGAGTATTTCCAGCATTTTTATTTCAGATATCCAGCATCTGCAGCATTCTGATTTTGAACCAATTTCTGCTGACCCTCGGGTGCCGGAAAACAAGCCCAGATTAATTTCTACCCCATATTTTCTTTCCCAACTGTGGTTTAGTGAGATTGCTAAATTGGTGTCATTAGCGCCAATATTTAGATTAGTTCAGGATCTTTATTGAGCAGGAAATGGAGAATTGTTGCTCAAAGTCATTTCAGCTAGGTCATTAAAGGGCTGACTCCCTGATCGGACGTCGCAAGCAAAGAGCGGTGGTGGCAGGGTGTGCTGGTCGGGAAGCTGCAGCACCTGCTTCTCTGTTCGCTTAAATGAATGGTTGGAAAATTAGGTGTGGACGGCACTTCTCACTGGAGCGGCCAGTCAGGGAATTGGCCATCATCATCATCGAGGAGAAACTTCCTTCACTGTCGGATATCCCCTCATACAGAACTAGTCAAGGAAAAGAAAGATTGTTTGATTCACCACCTCCAGTCAATTGATCTTCCAAATATGTTTGTGTGTACATCATTCAAATGTATATACAATGATTTATACATATTTATGCATATCTGTACAGTACACAACGATGTAAGGCCCCGTTGCGTGTCTAATTATAATGCAGTTAGAATTTGTAAGTAAACACTAAAAAGTGACTCATCAACTACTGACTTGTCCTTTGGAAAATAATAAAATGTCAAATAATTAACTGTCAAGTGCAAGAGGGAGTTGAACAGTCAAACATTTTTTTCATAACGCCAGTACTAATATTATTTCTTTCTTCTACGCTAAAGTTTGCAGAAACTGTTCATAGAGAACAAATCCGTCAAGAAAACTATTTTAGAAACTTTACAGCAGTTCATAAGTTTAGATAGCCTAATTTGGATAAGCACATTTCATATTTACGAATTCTGTACTAACAAAAAACTCAGCGGCCAGCATTACCAAATCAGTTTAACAGAATTGTGATTTATTTTCATTGCGGTTATGATGACAAGATGACATTTTATTAATTGCTTTTTCTTACTCTTTCTATTTACAAAATTGCAATGTCTTGTTACCAAAATACTATAAACGTTTACAGCACAGCAGGAGGACATTCAGCTCGCCGTCTCTCTGCCAGCTTTGTGCTCGGGCAATTCAAAAATAATCCCACAGCCCCACACAGTTCACATAGCTTTGTCATCATCATAGGCAGTCCCTCGGAATTGAGGAAGACTTGTGTCCACACTAAAAATTAGTCCTTAGGTGGCTGAACAGTCCAATACGAGAGCCACAGGTCCTGTCACAGGTGGGACAGATAGTCGTTGATGGTAAGGGAGGATGGGACAGGTTTGCCACACGCTCTTTCCTGCACTTGATTTCTGCATGCTCTCGCCGATGAGACTCGAGGTGCTCAGCACCCTCCCGGATGTACTTCCTCCACTTGGGGTGGTCTTTGGCCAGGGACTCCCAGGTATCGATGGAGATGTTGCACTTTATCGCGGAGGCTTATTTACTGAGGCATATGAAAGCATGGGCCTTACGCTAAACATCCGTAAGACAAAGGTCCTCCACCAACCTGTCCTCGCCGCACAGCACTGCCCCTTGTCATCAAGATCCATGGCGCAGCCCTGGACAACATGGACCATTTCCCATATCTCGGGAGCCTCTTAGCAACAAGAGCAGACATTGATGACGAGATTCAACATCGCCTCCAGTGCGCCAGTGCAGTCTTCGGCCGTCTGAGGAAAAGAGTGTTCCAAAACTAGGCACTCAAATCTACCACCTAGCTCATGGTCTACACGGCTGTAGAAATACTTGCCCTCCTGTATGGCCCAGAAACATGGACCATGTACAGTAGACACCTCAAGTCGCTGGAGAAATACCATCAACGATGGCTCCGCAAGATCCTACAAATCCCCTGGGTTCACAGACGCACCAACATTAGCGTCCTCAACCAGGCTAACATCCCCAGGATTGAAGCACTGACCACACTTGATCAGCTCCACTGGGCAGGCCACATTGTCCGCATGCCAGACACAAGACACAACAACTTCATGGCAAACGAGTCAAAGGCGGGCAGAGGAAACGTTACAAGGACAGCTTGAAAGCCTCCCTGATAGCCTTGTATCTTCCTGTGCTTCAAACATTTACCCAATTTTCCAGTAAAAGATGCAATGGTCTCTGCCCCAATCAATCCCTGTGGTATAGAATTCAATGCTTCAACAATCTGTGTAAAAAACATTTCTTCAATCCTCTCTCCTCAATCTCTTAGTTATAATTATAAATTGGTGGCCTCTCCTCACTTTCATCCCATGCAGAGGGAATAGTCTTTCCCTACTCACTCTTTCAAAACATTTCATAATTGTAAAAACCTTGATTAACTCTCTTCCTAGCCCTACCCTGCTCTAGTGGAAGCAATCCCAGTATTTTAAATCTCTTAGACCTGAATTTCCTTGCTATCTTCAGCACTTAAGTTATTATTACGCTGTTATTACACTAAAAAAGACTGAGGAGAGGAAACTCGCCCAAAGCACCTTATTCTACTCAGGTGCCGTAAATGTGCCGGAAGTGAGTTTCTTCGATTTTTTTGGTCAGCTTTGCCGATCTGCCTGCCCTACTCCCTCGGGGATCACAGGAGCGTCACTCACCTGGTGGTACTGTGCTTGGAAATGTCCTGCTTTTGCAGCACAACTGCACCCTGGAACAGTTAGACCCATATAAGACAGGTACAGCTGCCCTCCTGGTCACTGAGTCAGGCAGTAGTGAAGAGATGGAGAGCTTTGAAGAGTCCCCCAAACTTTGCTTGCTGATCTTTGGCTTCATGGATGCTTTTCAATTCTTATTTTCCCCCAGGGTTTTGATCATTGAACCCCCCCCCCATAGTACCACAGTCTTACACCAGCTCTATATTTCCGACTGCCCGCCATGCATCCGGCAGCTCACATACTCAGAACATACTTTGGAGGTGTTGTGCCATCCTTGTGGAGGTAGAGGAGGAACTGCAGTGTGTGGAGGCGAGGAGATTAAGGTAGCATGGGAGAAAATGTTGACAGTGAGTTCCAGGGCCACCTCCCTCCAGGTTGCATGGTAGACAGTCCTGAGTGGCTTGCTGGCTGGCACACCCAGGGGATCTATCCTTCCTCTCTTCCACCACATCCAGGAGGGCTTGCAGGTGTTGCTGTGAAATGTTCACAGACCTTTGGTGAATTGCTGCCCTGTCATGGTGTCTTCTGGGCACAGATGGCTTGTGACTGCTCACGGTGCTGACAAGAGGCCCTTCAGTTGAGGCTGGGAAATGACTTGAGAACCATAAAATATAAAGTGGTCGAGGAAAGAATCTCTGCACCTTCCCCTTGATGTCTCCAAGTGCTCTAATGAAGACTACAAACTACAGAGGCCACACTGCTTCTACACTGAAATTTCTTGAAGCCTAAACTGCTCACTTCTCTTTTACAATTAAATTACAGCAGAATTTACACCACTTCATACAAATGAACTTAGCCAGGAAATTTGCATCCATTTTTCCCTGCTGGTCAATGGCATAACTTTCCGGTATAATAATGATGTGACTATGGTACAACAGGCATCAAGACATTTCACGACTATAGTTTTTCATTCCTGGCATCATCCTGGTGAAGCTACACTGTACGTACTCTATGACTTTAACACCCTTTCTATAATGGGGCGTCCATTAAACTGTGCACTGTAATCTAACAGGGGACGAGCCAAGGTTATGGATAAATTCAACAATCTCTCTTTGTCAGCTGTGGCTCAAGGGGTAGCACCTTGCCTCTGAGTCAGAAGGTTGTGGGTTCAAGGCCCTCTCCAAGAACTTGAGCACATAAATCTAGGCTGACACTCCAGTGCATTGCTGAGGGAGTGCTGCACTGTCGGAGGTGCCATCTTTCAGATGAGACGTTAAACCGAGGCCTCATCTGGTCTTTCAGGTGGACGTAAAAGATCTCATGGCACTATTTAGAAGAAGAGCAAAGCAGTTATCCCCGGTGTCCTGCCCAATATTTATCCCTCAATCAACATCACGAAAACAGATTATCTGGTCATTATCACATTGTGCGAGTTTGCTTTGCGCAAGTTAGCTGCCGTATTCCCACATTACAACAGTGACTACACTCCAAAAGTACGTCATTGGCTGTAAAGCGCATTGAGCTGTCCGGTGGTCGTGAAAGGCGCTATATAAATGCAAGTCTTTCATTCTTTCTTTTACTCTTGTATTCTACGCCCCTATTTATAAAACCAAAAATTCTACTGGCCCTTTTCCTGGGCTTATCAACCTGCACTTGCACTTTCAGGCAACTAATGATTTGAAGCCCTGCAGCCCCGAAATGAATCCTGCCCGCCTGATGGGACTGGGGCAGGCAGCAGTTTAAAATAGTAGTCATCATCATCATCATCATAGGCAGTCCCTCGGAATCGAGGAAGACTTGCTTCCACTCTTAAAATGAGTCCTTAGGTGGCTGAACAGTCCAATATGAGAACCACAGTCCCTGTCACAGGTGGGGCAGATAGTCGATGGGGGAAAGGGTGGGTGGGACTGGTTTGCCGCACGCTCTTTCCGCTGCCTGCGCTTGATTTCTGCATGCTCTCAGCGATAAGACTCGAGGTGCTCAGCGCCCTCCCGGATGCACTTCCTCCACTTAGGGCGGTCTTTGGCAAGGGACTCCCAGGAGTCAGTGGGGATGTCGCACTTTATCAGGGAGGCTTTGAGGGTGTCCCTGTAACGTTTCCTCTGCCCACCTTTGGCTCGTTTGCCGTGAAGGAGTTCCGAGTTGAGCGCTTGCTTTGAGAGTCTCATGTCTAGCATGCGGACAATGTGGCCTGCCCAGCAGAGCTGGTCAAGTGTGGGCAGTGCTTCAATACTGGGAATGTTGGCCTGGTCGAGGACGTTAATGTTGATGCGTCTGTCCTCCCAGGGGATTTGTAGGATCTTGCGGAGGCATCGTTGGTGGTATTTCTCCAGCGACTTGAGGTGTCTACTGTACGTGGTCCATGTCTCTGAGTCATACAGGAGGGCGGGTATTACTACAGCCCTGTAGACCATGAGCTTGGTGCTGTTTTCAGAGCCTGGCCTTCAAACACTCTTTTCTTCAGGCAGCTGAAGGTTGCACTGGCGCACTGGAGGCAGTGTTGAATCTCGTCGTCAATGTCTGCTCTTGTTGATAAGAGGCTCCCGAGGTATTGGAAATGGTCCACATTGTCCAGGGCCGCACCATGGATCTTGATGACTGGGGGCAGTGCTGTGTAGCAAGGACAGGCTTACGGATGTTTAGTGTAAGGCCCATGCTTTCGTATGCCTCAGTAAATACGTCGACTATGTCCTGGAGTTCAGCCTCTGTATGTGCGCAGTCGCAGGCATCATCCGCATACTGTAGCTCGATGACAGAGACTGGGGTGGTCTTGGACCTGGCCTGGAGACGGTGAAGGTTGAACAGGTTCCCACTGGTTCTGTAGTTTAGTTCCACTCCAGCGGGGAGCTTGTTGGCTGTGAGGTGGAACATGGCAGCGAGGAAGATTGAGAAGAGGGTTGGGGCGATGACACAGCCCTTTTTGACCCCGGTCCGGACATGGATTGGGTCTGTAATGGATCTGTTGGTAAGGATCGCGGCCTGCATGTCGTTGTGGAGTAGGCGGAGGATGGAACTTTTGGGGGCATCTGAAATGGAGGAGTACTTAGCGCTGCATTCACCAAGCGTTCCCGCCCACTACCATTTTAACCAAACACTTTTCAGAGTTGGATGACTCTCCCACTGCAGGAAGGTAGGGCCCTCATGTATATATTTAAATCTGGGTCCTACGCTAGAATTGTGCCCCTAACATTAGTTTTATGTAAAATTGTGGAATTCCCACTTATTGCTAAACACAGCAGTAAAACCTGATGATATTGGTCTCTCAGAGCCTCTGAAGCAGTATTTAAAGGGGCACTCAGCTGCAGGTCAGGGGAACACAGCAGTAAAACCTGATGATATTGGTCTCTCAGAGCCTCTGAAGCAGTATTTAAAGGGGCACTCAGCTGCAGATCAGGGGAACACAGCAGTAAAACCTGATGATATTGGTCTCTCAAAGCCTCTGAAGCAGTATTTAAAGGGACACTCAGCTGCAGGTCAGGGGAACACAGCAGTAAAACCTGATGATATTGGTCTCTCAGAGCCTCTGAAGCAGTATTTAAAGGGACACTCAGCTGCAGGTCAGGGGAACACAGCAGCTTTTTGCTGTTCGGATTGTCAGGAGCGCCTCCAGCTTCTTTCTCACTTTGTTGCCCTATTATCCTCAGTAAGCTTGATCTGCTTAAAGTTACCAGTGGGTTTATTTGTTGCCAGTTTCATTTGGGTGGATGAAAAGATGGAGGAAGAGGAGAAGCAGCAGCCTCAGTGACCAGGGGCCTAGGCCTTGTCAAAACCCTTCCTTCCTTTGCCAGTGGCTCCTTTCAGTCTGTTACAGACGACATAAGTCCCTCACCCAGTCTGCAGTATTAAGCAGGTCACCACTGCCCTGTTAGTCAGAGCTAACCAACATATCAGCTTCCCCATTGATGTCGACAGTCAACACAAGAGAACTCAGAAATTTGCAACTCCCAGTGGCTGGCACCTTCACGGCCACAATGTCATCGACTGTGATATATCCTTACTATACAGTATAAATGCACACGAGGCCCATACTTGAGAGAAGGTCACTCTGTGACCAGTTACCTTTATTACCAAGACCTCAAGTGATGAAGGTGAGTGGAGCTTCCCCTTTTATACCTGAAAGTCCAGGTTAGGATTGTCTCCCACAAGTTCACCACCTTGTTCTCAAGGTGTACAACTTAGGTCAGCTTCTACATGGGTTACAATGATGTTGAATACATGACAGACTGCACACATGCTGCCACCAGCGTTCTTTAATAGAAAAGGCTACCATTCCATCGATGTCTAGCTACTGTTTCACCACACAAACAGGATCATGTAAGATCGTACTGAAGTCTTCAACTGGCTTGCCTCAGATCCCGGGACGCTCCCCCCAGCCCCGATCACGGGCCTCGCCCCCCCAGCCCCGATCCCGGGCCTCTCCCCCCAGCCCCGATCCCGGGTCTCTCCCCTCAGCCTTGATTCCGGGCCTCTCCCCCCCAGTCTTGATCCCGGGATGCTCCCCCCAGCCTTGATCCCGGGCCTCTCCCCCCAGCCTTGATCCCGAGCCTCTCCCCTCAGCCCTCCCAATCCCGGGCCTCTCCCCTCAGTCCTCTCGATCCCAGGCCTCTCCCCCCAGCCCTCCCGATCGCAGACCTCTCCGCCCCCTCCCGATTGCTGGGGACCATCCCTCCTGCTGCTGGTGTTTCCTCCCGCCCACTGGCCAGGCTGCCAATTTGGCTGGTTGCCGAGAGGGGAACGGAAAGAAAAATGCTAAGATTGACAGGACCTCCGCGCTCCTCTTCACAGGTTTTAGGCCTCACCCGCACCCTTCCCGCCTCCCTATAACTAACGGGGCCAGATAGTCTGTAAAAACGCTCAGGTTTGAGTTAAAATCAGGGCTGAAAATGACATCATTGGGCCCCGATCTGCATGTTTAAAGAAGGATCCCTTTGGCTTTAGGCGAGTGCCTTTGCCTCCTGCTCTGAAGAGCAGGTTAAAATTGAAGATGGTGCAATCCAGGTGGGAGGATGAGTGGTCTGGTTGATTTTAACTATCTATCCACTCAGTTTCCAACAGGTACGGAGGGTTAAAATCAACCCCGTGATACTAAAGTTTTCAATACTTTTGCTATTCTCTTTTTATTCACGAACATTAAAATATAATTTCACATTACAATTATTGATTTATATTTGAGTCCATTCAAATTTTCCAACTTTACCTCAATATATTGTCTGTGTACCTTTGGGTCTTGCATTTCTTTGTGAACCACCTCCTTCACCACAACCTTATTGGGCTCAGCATTGAAATAGGTGAAGTCACCTTTTATACTTTACTGCAACAGCAACAAACTCTTCCTCACAAGAACCTTTCATCAGTATATATGCTTCATCCCAAATGTGAAAACTATTCAAAGAAGAGTCCAGGGTGGTTATTTTGGCCAAAGGGTGCTATTGTGTATCTGTAAAGCATGCACTCCCATGTTCCGCCACCAGGGAGATCATCCCCTGAAGTCCCAAGGGATCCCATTTTTGACGAAATGTCCACCTATAATGCTAAACGTAAAATTGAATGGCTTACCCATAGCATGGAACTGGACACTCGCGCTAGCCAATCCATCATGAGTAAAAAGATGTTTGAAAGACTGTGGTGCAACAAGGCATTCAGACCAGCTTGGGAGCACTGTATATAAGCCGGCCCCTAAGGCCTGTTCCTCACTCTGGAGTGTCTTAATAAAGACTGAGGTCACTGTTACTTTAACCTCGCTGTGCGCAGCCTCATCTGTGTTAGGAACACAATAACTGGTGACGTGAATACGAATCCAACGCAAAGATGCAGCAAACTGTGGGTATCCTGGAGAAGTTCTCGGAGGGTGAGGACTGGGAAGCCTATGTCAAACGGCTAGACCAGTACTTTGTAACCAACGAGCTGGACGGAGAAGGAAGTGCTGCAAAAAGGAGAGCGGACCTCCTCACAGTCTGCGGGGCACCGACCTACAGCCTCAAGAAGAATCTTCTGGCTCTGGTGAAACCCACAGATAAGTCATATGAGGAGCTGTGTATACTGGTTCGGGAGCATCTTAACCCGAGGGAGAGCGTGCTGATGGCGAGGTATCAGTTCTACATGTGCCAGCGATCTGAAGGTCAGGAAGTGGCGAGCTACATCGCCGCGCTAAGGCGACTTGCAGGACAATGTGAGTTTGATGGATACCTGGAGCAAATGCTCAGAGACTTTTTTGTACTGGGCATTGGCCACGAGACCATCCTACGAAAACTTTTGACTGGAGAGACACCGACCCTCAGTAAGGCCATTGCGATAGCACAGGCGTTTCTGTCCACCAGTGATAACACCAAATAAATCTCTCAACCCACAAGTGCTAGCAATGTTCATAAATTAACTGGGACTATGATTGCAAGCAGAAATGTACAGGGCAGAACCCACAAGTCTGCAACTGCCAGCAGGCCTCAGATGACCCAGATGACTCAGAGTCCCCAACAAAGGATGAATACAAGGCAATTCACACCTTGTTGGCATTGTGGAGGCTTCCATTCAGCCTATTCATGCTAATTCAAAGGGTGTGTTTGCAAGAGTTGTGGAACAATGGGGCACCTCCGACGAGCTTGCAAACGAGCTGCAAGCTCTGCAAAACCTGCTAACCACCACGTGGCAGAGGAAGATCGGTCCATGGTGGATCAAAACAATTTCGAGCCTCAGAGAGAGGAGGCAGATGCTGAAGTACACGGGGTGCACACATTTTCGACGAAATGTCCACCTATAATGCTAAACGTAAAATTGAATGGCTTACCCGTAGCATGGAACTGGACACTGGCGCTAGCCAATCCATCATGAGTAAAAAGGTGTTTGAAAGACTGTGGTGCAACAAGGCATTCAGACCAGCCATGAGCCCCATCCACACGAAACTGAGAACGTACACCAAAGAGCTTAGCACTGTCCTGGGCAGCGCCATGGTCAAGGTCACCTACAAAGGCACGGTGCATGAACTGTCACTCTGGATTGTCCCGGGCAATGGTCCCACACTGCTTGGAAGGAGCTGGCTGGGCAAAATCCACTGGACTGGGATGACATCCGAGCGCTATCACATGTCATGAGGCTTCATGTACCCAGGTTCTTAACCAATTTCCTTCCCTTTTTGAGCCAGGCATTGGAAACTTTTCTGGGGCGAAGGTGCAGATCCACTTGGTCCCAGAGGCACAACCCATTCACCACACGGCGCGAGCGGTAGCTCACATGATGAGGGAGAGAGTGGAAATCGAGCTGGACAGGCTGCAACATGAGGGCATCATCTCCCCAGTGGAATTCAGCGAGTGGGCGAGCCCGATGGTTCCAGTACTCAAAAGTGATGGCACGGTCAGGATTTGCGGCGATTATAAAGTAACTATTAATCGTTTCTCGCTACAGGACCAATACGTGCTACCTAAGGCAGGCGACCTACTTGCGACGCTGGCAGGAGGCAAGACGTTCACCAAGCTCGACGTGACTTCAGCCTACATGACGCAGGAGCTGGAGGAGTCTTCGAAGGGCCTCACCTGCATCAACATGTACAAGGGACTGTTCATCTACAACAGATGCCCGTTTGGAATTCGGTCGGCTGCAGCGATCTTCCAGAGAAACATGGAGAGCCTACTCAAGTCGGTACCACGCACGGTGGTCTTTCAGGACGACATATTGGTCACGGGTCAGGACACCGCCGAGCACCTACAAAACCTGGAGGAGGTCCTCCAGTGACTGGATCACGTAGGACTGTAGCTGAAGAGGCCAAAATGCGTCTTCATGGCAACAGAAGTGGAGTTTTTAGGGAGAAAGATCGCGGCGGATGGCATTCGGCCCACAGACACCAAGACAGAGGCTATCAGGAACGCGCCCAGGCCACAGAACGTCACGGAGCTGCGGTCGTTCCTGGGACTCCTCAACTATTTTGGTAACTTCCTACCGGGGTTAAGCACCGTTTTAGAGTCCCTACATTGCGCAACTGGGTGTGGGGAAAAAAAAACAAGTAATTGCTTTTGAGAAAGCCAGAAACATTTTATGCTCCAACAAGCTGCCTGTATTGTATAACCCATGTAAAAGACTTGTGCTAGCATGTGATGCGTCGTTGTACGGAGTCGGGTGTGTGTGGGCACTCGTGCTATCAGTATCCACCATCCGCCACAGGCCAGGCACCGAGAACTGTGCGGATGCTCTCAGTCGGCTAGCATTGTCCACCACGGGGGTGGAAATGGTGCAGCCTGCAAACTTGTTGATGTTGGCGCAACCTGCAGACTTGTTGATGGTCATGGAAACGTTTGAAAATGATAAATCATTTGTCACGGCCAGACAGATTAGGACTTGGACTAGCCAAGACCCTCTGCTGTCCCTGGTAAAAAACTGTGTACTGCATGGGAGCTGGGCCAGCATCCCCGTTGAAATGCAAGAGCCAATCAAGCCGTTCCAGTGACGAAAGGATGAGCTGTCCATTCAGGCAGACTGCCTGTTGTGGGGTAACCGCGTAGTGCTACCAAAAAAGGGCAGGGAGACGTTCATCTCGGATCTCCACAGCACACACCCGGGTAAATTAATGATGAAAGCGATAGCCAGATCCCACGTGGCCCGGTATCGACTCTGACTTAGAGTCCTGTGTACGGCAATGCAGCGAATGTGCTCAGTTGAGCAACGCGCCCAGAGAGGCACCAATAAGTTTGTGGTCCTGGCCCTCCAGACCATGGTCCAGGATCCATGTCGACTATGCGGACCCGTTTCTCGGTAAAATGTTCCTGGTGGTGGTGGAAGGTTTTGTCAAAATGGATTGAATGTGAAATAATGTCGGGAAGCACCGCCACCACCACCATTGAAAGCCTGAGGGCCATGATTGCTACCCACGGCCTGCTTGACATACTGGTCAGTGACAACGGGCCATGTTTCACCAGTGCGGAATTTAAAGAATTCATGACCCGCAATGGGATCAAACATGTCACCTCGGCCCCGTTTAAACCAGCCTCCAATGAGCAGGCAGAGCGGACTGTACAAACCATCAAACAGAGCCTTAAACGAGTCACAGAAGGCTCACTCCAAACCCGCCTCTCCCGAGTACTGCTCAGCTACCGCACGAGACCCCACTCGCTCACAGGGGTGCCCCCGGCTGAGCTACTCATGAAAAGGACACTTAAAACCAGACTGTCGCTGGTTCACCCCAACCTGCATGATCAGGTCGCGCCACTGTGTCACGGGAAATTGATCTGAATGACCCTGTGTATGTGCTAAACTATGGACATGGTCCCAAGTGGATCGCAGGCACGGTGACAGCTAAAGAAGGGTGTTTGTAGTCAAACTAGACAATGGACAAATTTGCAGAAAGTACCTGGACCAAAGGAGGCTGCGGTTCACAGACTGCCCTGAACAACCCACAGCAGACACCACCTTTTTCGAGCCCACAACACACACCCAAAGGATCAACGACACCACGCTGGACCAGGAAATCGAACCCATCATGCCCAACAGCCCAGCAAGGCCAGGTTCACCTAGCAGCCCTGCAGGGCCAGCAACATGCCAGTCCAGCGAGGGCACAGCTAACACACCAGAACAGACATTTGTACCAAGGCGGTCCACCAGGGAAAGAAAGGCTCCCGACCGCCTCACCTTGTAAATAGTTTTCACTTTGACTTTGGAGGGGAGTGATGTTGTGTATCTGTAAAGCATGCACTCCCATGTTCCGCCACCAGGGAGCTCATCCCTTGAAGTCCCAAGGGATCTCAGCATCCCTTGGGAGCACTGTATATAAGCTGGCCCCTAAGGTATGTTCCTCACTCTGGAGTGTCTTATTAAAGACTGAGGTCACTGTTACTTTAACCTCCCTGTGTGCAACCTCATCTGTGTTAGGAACACAATAGGTGCTGTGTTAAAAGTTCAGATTTAGCATGCAATTTCTGAGCTAATTGATGATTATCCTGATTTGAATGTGCCTGCAGACGCTATGCAGAAACAAACTTGTTTAACACTCAAGTGCTGATTAGATTTAATGTTCATGGAGCAGTATATGTGGGCTCCTCACACCCACTTCCACTGAAGGTGTGGATTGCTCTGGCTAACACACAGCTGCACATTGCAGGATGGCTCCGGGACCGAGGGAGAGGGTGCACAGATTCTCAGGCGCGGTACTAGAGGTCCTGATGGAGGAGGTCCAGAGCGGGAGCGATGTTCTGTACCTGCAGGGAGGAAGGACTCCATCGCATCCTCCTCACTCTTCTGTCCCTCCGCAACAATTGGTGCTGCTTTGCCTGGCCTCATGTCCTCATTCCCTTCCTCACCCAGACCAAGGGGGATCCCTAGCATCATCATCATAGGCAGTCCCTTGAAATTGAGGAAGACTTGCTTCAACTCCAAAGGTGGGCCAGACTGTCGTTGGAGGAAAGGGTGCGTGGAACTGGTTTGCCGCGTGCTCCTTCCGCTGCCTGCGCTTGTTTTCTGCATGCTCTCGGTGACGAGACTTGAGGTGCTCAGCACCCTCCCGGATGCTTTTCCTCCACTTAGGATGGTCTTTGGCCAGGGACTACCAGGTGTCAGTGGGAATGTTGCACTTTATCAAGGAGGCTTTGAGGATGCCCTTGAAATATTTCCTCTGCCCACCTGGGGCTCGTTTGCCGTGGAGGAGTTCCGAGTAGAGCGCTTGCTTTGGGAGTCTCGTGTCAGGCATGTGAACAATGTGGCCCGCCCAATGGAGCTGGTCGAGTGTGGTCAGTACTTCGAATGCTTGGAATGTTGGCCTGATCGAGAACACTGACGTTGGTGTGTCTGTCCTCCCAGGGGAATTGCAGGATCTTGCGGAGTGCCCTAACAAAGTGCCTATGACCAAGCACTCCCTTTCTCCCGGTGTCCAATAAGGTGGAGTAGCACAGCACTTACTCTTTCTAAGTGAAGTCCTCAGAAAATTCCCGGAATAAATGTTTCTCGAGTGTTGGTGAATTCTTGACAAACTCCCAGAAAGTCTCCTGATGTGGTTCAGAGATCCTCTTCATAGCTCCAGCAGCATTGACCATGAAATGGTAAGTATTCCATTAAGTAGTGCTCGAAATCGACATCAACGCCGTTTTTATTCCCAAAGAACTGGTTGCTGTTAGGAGAGGACATTAGGGCAAGCGCTCACCAAAATGCCGTGCAGCCTCTTTAATGAGCGTTAGCTGGCATTTTAAGTGGCAATCAGCTGTTTAACAAACCTCCGGCCAGCCATTCCTAGCGCTGGCTTCAACTCCTTTATCAAGAGGGCATCTTGCGCTAAATGCAAGTTTCACTTTAAGACCTATCTTGATCACCTCTTTACCTCTTTAGTGCTTATTCAGCATAAATCGCCCCCGGGGAGTTCTCCTGGTGTCCTGGCCAACATTCTTTCCTTAATAAATACCACGAGAAACAGATCATTTGGCATTTATCTTACTGCTGTTTGTGGACCTTGCTATGTGCAAACTGGCTGTCGTATTTGCCTATCAAACAACAGTGACTACACTTCAAAAGTAATTAATCAGTTGTGAAGTGTTTTGTGATGTCCTGAGGACATGAAGGACACTATATAAATGCAAAGTCTTTCTTTACACGTGTTTAAATGGTGATTTTCCCATTAAGTTTAAGAGAAAGAAATTTACTCATTCATGATTGCCTGCTAAGCTTTATTTCTGCTTTGAACATGAGAGTTTTATGTTAGCATGGTAAAAGGTCAAAGTGAACGGAAGATAACTTGTAAATCATGTGGTTCTCCTTGAAAGTTTCTCTTGTTCCCATGCAGCCCTAAAAGCACTCCATGCCAAAAAAATCACTTCTCATAATCAAACATAATCTCATCCATTCTGTTAATAAACACGCTGAATTTAATTCATCAATGGTTATATAAAGTAAATTTACATTTGTTGGGAACTTTCAACAGATAGCTAGAAAGACTGATTCATTCTGCTTTATTAAAAAGATTAAGAAGTTAAGATTCCATTAGTATAGTCTTTGGGCCCTATTTTCAAAATGTACTTTTCCTCCAACAATTTCACTGGAAATCACAGCTGTACTGTAGAACTTTCAAGAGTTTAATAAATTTGCTATTTTCCAACATTATAGCGCTGATATTGTGGCCTAGGAACAATTGTGATTGCGCATGCATATGCATCTGGGCCCCTATTGCCAATTTTGTAATTTAAGGCCTGCTCCCTATTTTGAATAGGATACAGGCACGGAGAAAGCTTGCCAGAGAGCTTGGTTGCAGTACACTTGGTTGGTGAGTGTAAAATCTGGCAAGACAGCAGCTTTTAAAGGGCTGCAGCACACCTTAAAGTGGGAGCTGTAGTGATGCCAGAAACATGTAATAATTGTTCATAATTGCACAGCAGAAATATGTAGGCAGCTCTGCTCCCTTTGATGCTGAACATCTAGAGGTCCTGCTGCAAGATCTGCATCCTGAGAGGATAGTCCTATGTGTGACTAAAGCCCATCCTACAGTTGGCTGGAAAACAGGTGTGGGTTAACATGCCATCAGGGTTATAATGATTTGATAACACCCCGGTTTACATAAATTCATAAGGCTTTAGGTCTCACCCGCTGGCAGAAACTTGCAGATTAATATCGCAGACAGCAGGAAAGGAATGAGTTCTGAGCAGGTGAGTAACCTATTTCTTTTTAACTGCCCACCTTTCCCCGGCGTCTGGAGGATGGGTAATGGTAATATCGACCTCTTACTGCTCATATTAGGCTATATTTCATATGAAAGAAAGGATTAAAGAATTTGTATTTATATGGTGTTTCTTTTACATCAGAATGTACCAAAGTGCTTCACAGCCAATGAAGTACTTTTGAAGTTTATTCATTGTTGTATTGTAAGGACACGCTACCAATTTTACACTGTAGTTTATATGGTTGCTGTTTTTATACTGTGAAATACATGATACAGAATCATAGAATGTTACTCGACAGTAACACCTTGTCCAACCCTACTCTCCTGCTTGCTCTCCATGGTCTTTAATATTTCTCTTTTTCTAGCAACTATCTCATTCCCTTTTAAAATTACTTATGGACTCTTTCAACAATGGTTTGTGACAAAAAATTCCCAATTCTAACTGTTGAACTACTTTCTTGTTCTTTTTCGTTTCATTGCTCTAAATGTCAGATGACACACATACTCAGTTGGAGGAATGCAGGATCAGGTCTTTATTGAAATCTTATACTACACAGAACCAGTATGAGAGCTCAAGTCTTTTTCATACCACATCATTCCGGTATGAGTGAGCTACTGAGACACCATACTTTCCGTGATTCCAGTGTGTGCTAGCTGCTTTTGAGACACACATGATCTGAATCCAGTATGTGCTGCTAAAAAGTGTTTCTTTACATTTCTTATACTTAAATTTTGCCTTTCATCACTACATTCCATGCATACTACCAATAAATCGTGGCACCTCAAGGATACATACAATGCCACAATAAAAATTGAAACTAAACAACCAGGCATCCAACTCTCCTAATTGCATTAATACTGTAATAAAACCTGAACAGAGTTAGCAAATTGACACATTCAGATATGGCTGAATGACTCTTACACATCCTACCATTACCTTTCCCCTGAAGACACCCTTTCCCCCAAATCCTCTTAGCCAATCAGCAGGAAACTGTTTGAACATTTAACACAGTATGTACTGATCTCGCTGTTCATTCTGCGCAGTCTACGAGGTATTCGGGTAATACGAACTTTTGCTCCTGCACTAACCATCCTCTGAATAAAGATTTTGTTATAACCTGCCCTTTCATTCATTTTGTGATCATTTTAAATTTGCTCCCTTTCATTACCATCTTGACAGCCAATGTAAACAATCCATCACTATGTACCCAATCATAATACCTCTACTGAGTATAGTGACATAGTGGTTATACTATTGGACTAGTAATACAAAGGCCTAGACTAATGAGTTAAACATCCCACCATAACAGTTGGGGAATTGTAAATTCAGTTAATTAAATAAATCTGGAATAAAAAGCAAGTGGGCCCAACTTTGCCCAATCCCTTTTTTCGGCGCACTTACCTTAAGTGCGGCGACTTTGCGCGCTGGAAAGGGCGCTGGAAAAAAGGGGTTGGGCAAAGTTGGGCCCATCCTGGCTGCTCTTCGGAATCCCCGGAGTCCTGGCGTGGCGTACATTCTGAAATGGGGGGGCGGAGCAACAGGCCAGCGCCGAAAACAGTGCCGGCACCTGCGCGCATGCGCAGTGAAGTCTGCGCGCATGCTCCTGCCCTCCCTGTGTGTCCTGCAGGTTGTGAGCAGGACCCGATGCTCGCAGCCCCTATCCCTGAGCGAAGGGATGCCCTGATCTCACCGTACCCTATCCCTGGCCGAGTGGCCTCCCGCACCGGCCGGCCAGCCCGCTGAGTTCCCGGGCGAGGTAGGACTTAGGTTTTATTTTTTATTTATTGGTTGTGCTTGAGAGTTTTGATTGGGGGGGGGTGAGGAGGAGAGTTTGCGGGGGGGGAGAGAAAGAGTGTATTGGGGGGGAGAGAAAGAGTGTATTGCGGGGGGGGAGAGAAAGAGTGTATTAGGGGAGGAGAGAAAGAGTGTATTGGGGGGGAGAGAAAGAGTGTATTGCGGGAGGGAGGGGAGGAGGAAAGTTTTAGGGGAGGAGAGAAAAAGTGTTTTGAGAGGGGGAAAAGAGTGTCTTGGGGGTGGGGGGAGAAAGAGTGTTTTGTTACCAGCATCTCTCTCTCTCTCTGGCTACCCCTCCCCCCCACCCCCCCCATGACATCGCGGCCAGCAGCTCGCATTTCTCCAGTAGGATGTACTTCATTTTTATTAGTATTTTAATTGTTTGAGCTTTTCCTTGCAATGTTTGATGCTTGGTTGTTGAGGTCCTCTCCAGTTCCCTTCCCTCCCCTGTCCCTGCCCTAAAGTCTGCCAAATGTGTGCTGCTTTTTCTTCACTGCCCGCAAGGTTTTTCAGAGCTGACCACATACGCTGACCTAAGTCGATTTGGAGTAAGTTTTTGCTGGCCAAAGTAGCATAACTGGCCAAAACTGGTGTAAGTGTCTGGGAATGCCCCCTTTTGAAAAAAAAACTGACCTAAAAAAAATCGTACTTAACTGACTTACTCTGGAGCAAAAGTTTTGGGGAAAATGGCATTTTTTAACTTACGCCAGAAAAAACAACTTACTCCAAAAAAATCGATGTAAGTCATGGCCAAAGTTGGGCCCAGTATCAGTAATGGTGACCATGAAACTACCAGATTGTCATAAAAACCCATCTGGTTCAATAATGTCCTTTAGAGAAGGAAATCTGCTGTCCTTACCTGGTTTGGTCTATATGTGACAACAGACCCACAGCAATGTGGTTGATTCTTAACTACCCTCTGAAATGGCCCAGCAAGTCACTCTTGTATCAAACTGCTACGGAAAACAATAACCCTCACCACATGAACTGCAGTGGCTCTCCATCACCTTCTCAAGGGCAATAAATGCTGGCCATGCCAGCAATGCCGACATCCTGCGAATGAATAAAAGAAAGCCCTCAACATTGTTTGCAGCAATTTTAAAAAAGCCTTAACTTTTCAGGGGCCTGAAATTCGCCACCGTAAGGATCGATTTAGCTCAATTCTTTTGAGCTAAAAGCTTTTTTTTAGAACTAAATAAATTTAGGACCGTTTTACTAGTTTCGTCAGAGGTATAACGGCGTCCTTAAAAAATAAGGGGCAATTTTTTTGAGAACCATTTTTGTAACGTCACTCAGGGTCAAACCTAATGATAACGCCATTTTTTGCGAGTTTCCCCAATAAGGATATTTTTAAGGACAGTGCTAAATACCGTTTTTTAAAAAGCTTGCCTTACCTGGTGGAGTTGGATGGAAATCAGTGATTAGGGCGCCATCTTGGGAAACGGAGCTAAAAGTTAAAGCTTTGGGAGGGAACAAAACCTATATTTTATATAAAAACTACTTAAAAATGTGCTGAACATTTGAGGTTTTAAAAGTTAAAGGTCTACTTTGACTACGAAGCAGCCCAAGGACATGAAACTACACGGACATTTCAGTCTCATTTCCAACCGAGGTAGACTTGTTAAAAGGGGTTTAGGGGCTGTGATTACGAGAGAGAGAGAGAGAGAGAGGAGAGAGAATGAAACGAGACAGAGAGAGAGAGAGGAGAGAGAATGAAACGAGACAGAGAGAGATTGAACTCAAAACTCTATGCGGTCAGGCCATGTTTATTTTACAGAACAAGTTTTACTTAAAAGATGCCATTCACCCACATCAAAGCAGAGAATAAGGAATTTTTCATCACAATAATCGCTCCACCTGCACTTTAACTTTAGAGCCTCAAGTATATGCTGTGCTGGGCATGTGCATAACAAGCGTTATTTTTAAGGCAAAAAATTTTAGCTCAGTCCTTTAAAATGGTAGTATTTTAAGGCTACGCCAAAATTTAAAAAACCTTTATTGAAACTTAGGCTTTATTTTTTTGCCGCTATTTCGGCATTAAAAAATCGGCGGTTATTCGTTATTCACAAATAGAAAACGGAGCTATTTTTCAACGTGGAAAGTCTGGTCCCAGGTCTCTATTCATAACTGTCACCTCCATCTTGCAAAAATTCGAGTGAATCCACATTCCATCTTTACCATTGCTTTGTTATCCTTCCAATAATGGGCTACCCAGAACCACATGTAAAACACCAACTGTGGTCTACCCAGAACCTTGTACAAGTTCAACATTATCAAATTGCTTTTATATTCTATGGGCTAGATTTTCCAATTTTGTGCAGATTGCCCAAAAGTGGGCGTTATTTCCGGCGTGGGTGTTAAAAATGGGTTTTCAGATCGCCGGCTTCATGCCCATTCTCAAAGCACCTAGCCTTCATTTTTGAAAATGGGCGTTACCGCAAGCGATATGAAATTGGCGGTAGCATTAAATCTCTGAACTTCTACCGTAAAGTGTCGCCGTCCTTAGCAACGGCATGGCAACGCTCGATTCCCGCGATTCAGGAGGTCAAGGATCAAGCATCTGCAGACCCTGAAGTGATGCTACATGAGTAAAGCTTACACCATTATGTGATGTAATATCAATAGATGCCACACCAACTCATATCTGAACAATCATATGTGATAGATGATTTCTAAAACTGTCATAAAAATAATGCTGGCCTAAAGATAATCATTGCAATGCAAAATGTTGATGGTCATAAAATGTGTTGTCTATGATGATTTTGAGAGTGGTGGTGCTTTTGTCGTGCATGTGCTGTGTGTAGCACTGGACTCAGCTTGTGACCCGAGTACCCCCTTCTCCTCCAATAACCTCATTTGTGTTTTGCAGCTCAGCCAGCAGCGCAGCCCCAGGCAAGACTACAGAGGCCAGAAGGTGGGGGCGCGGGACCCGACTCTCTGGATGATCCTACATCTGGTGTTGAGGAGCTCAGATTCTCGCCTGTCAATCCGCTGGGTCTGTTCTCCATGGATGAAAGTGCCGACTTTGAGGAACCTGCATTGACATGCTCCAGAAGCCATTCCACCCCAAGGCCATCTAGTGGTCCTCCGATCATTTCCACCTCCATTCTGGAGGTACCGGCCCCAAGCACCTCGCCACAGGGTGCCCCATTTGGCCCCAGGACAGCGCCGACCCCGTGGAGGCCTCCTGGATGTGGCAGGTCTGTTCCACGAGCGCTACATGAGAGCGGAGCGATGGTACTGTTGTCCAGGAGGATTGTAGACATTGGTGACCAGCTCATCGAAGCACTGGGGGGCATATCCCGACAGCTAGCCACCATGACCGCAGATGGTGGAGGCCCTGGATGCAATATCCAGGAACATTGCTGGCACAGGCCTCCCAGTGGTCCCAGAGTGCGGCACTCCACCCCTAGGTTCCGCACCACCACTGCGAATGACAGATGAGAGCAAGGACCAAGATCCTGCTTCTACATCAGAGAATGTTGCCATCTCGGCACCCCCCCCCCTCCCGTACCCGTGCAACGACAGCATTTGCTTTCAACCCCCAACCCTAATGAGGCACCACCTGAGGAGCTCCTCGGCCAGGCTCCGTGGAGTGAGGAGAGGAAGTGATAGAGGTGGGGAGAAGAAGAGGAGGGGGGAAGGAACGTGAGGTGCATGTCCGCAGGTGATGGCTGTGTTATATCTTCATCTGGGTGTATGCAATGTATGGGGGAGGTGGCCACCCTCCTGCTTTGCCTTTGTATTCTGTGTTGCTGGATATGTTGAACATTTGATTGATGTCAATGGTGGAAAAAGTGGGGTGTGGGCGGGGTGTTGGGGGTTATTGCCTGTGATACTTATGATTTCAGACCAATGTTGGTATAATTTTTTTTTTATTGAACACAACCTTGTTGCGCATTATCTCCACCACTGCGAATGACAGATGAGAGCAAGGACCAAGATCCTGCTTCTACATCAGAGAATGTTGCCATCTCGGCACCCCCCCCCCTCCCGTACCCGTGCAACGACAGCATTTGCTTTCAACCCCCAACCCTAATGAGGCACCACCTGAGGAGCTCCTCGGCCAGGCTCCGTGGAGTGAGGAGAGGAAGTGATAGAGGTGGGGAGAAGAAGAGGAGGGGGGAAGGAACGTGAGGTGCATGTCCGCAGGTGATGGCTGTGTTATATCTTCATCTGGGTGTATGCAATGTATGGGGGAGGTGGCCACCCTCCTGCTTTGCCTTTGTATTCTGTGTTGCTGGATATGTTGAACATTTGATTGATGTCAATGGTGGAAAAAGTGGGGTGTGGGCGGGGTGTTGGGGGTTATTGCCTGTGATACTTATGATTTCAGACCAATGTTGGTATAATTTTTTTTTTATTGAACACAACCTTGTTGCGCATTATCTCAGATAGCTGGACCGTTAAACACTGGTGATTCCTTAACATGAAAGGGTTAAATAAAACTTAATTTCAATCAACCTAAACTTTAACTGGCACCAAGGTGATGGGCATCATTGATGTCTGAGCTGCACACACACAGCAATGTGTCAGCGATGTCACTCACAGCAACGTTCTTTCAGGCAAATCGTTCAGATATCAGCTCCTCACGTAAGAGTCTTGCAACTATGTAGACACCATAGGCCCTTTCCTGCGGTCTGGAGGAGGTCGTGGGCATGGTTGGATAGCCAGCCTGATTGTCTGGCCCTAGGTCAGCGTCCAGCCCCTCGTCGTTCTCTTCCTCTCTCACCTGAGGTGGAGCCTCAGTCCCTTCTGGAAATTCTTGGCCCATCCTGATAGTCAGGTTGTGCAGCATGGAGCACACGACCACAAATTTACCTACTTGCTCAGGGTTGTATTGTAGCTCCCCTCCTCAGTGGTCCAAACATCTGAAGCGCTACTTAAGTACAGTTATTGTTTTCTGGACCACATTGCGTGTGTCTCTGTGGCTCCAGTTGTATCGCTGATCGGCCTCGGGTGACATACTGGGGGATCATCAGACAGGTGGCTAGGCCATATCGGTTATCACCAAGCATCCAGCATTGTCCTTGTGGCTGACTCTTAAAGATAACAGAGATAGCGCTCTCAAGCAGGAGGTGAGCGTCATCGAAGGTGCCTGGACATTTGGCATTCACTGCCATGATGATTTGGTTGTGGTTGACAACTAGTTGGACCTTCAGGGAGTGAAATCCTTTTCTGTTATGAAAACGTTCCGGGCCCTGAGAAGGTGGTCGCATGGCAGTGTGAGTGCACTGTATAGCTCCCTGCACTATAGAGAACTTAGCAATGCGGTAGAATGCTCCAGCCCTGTAAGTCTGAGCCTCCGTGGTCATTGGTAAGCTGATAAAATCCTTCTCGCATACAGGGCTTCCGTGACCTGTCTAATGCAGTGATGGGTTGTGTCATGTATCTTAAATTATTATATATAAAACTGTATCCTAACATGCTATACATGACTGTAATAAGATATGACCTGTAACCACCAGCATACCTTACCACCAGGGGTGCACTTGTAAGAGACAGGTATATAAGGACAGGTCTCAGGCAAGTGCAGCATTCCAGAGCTATGAAATAAAGGTGCAGGTCCAGAGTGACCTTGACTTCACTACATGCCTCGTGTGAATCTATACTGAGGGGACAGGACTTTACAGTGGCGACGAGTTACGGGATTACAGAATCTACAGAATGGCGAACAACGGATCAGATGAAAAGTACAATGCGGGAGACAATTGGGAGGACTTTATAGAAAGGCTCCAGCAAAGCTTTGTAACCAAAGACTGGTTAGGCGACGATAAGGCAGACAAGAGAAGAGCCCATCTCTTGACCAGCTGTGGCTCGAAAACATACGCTTTAATGAAGGATCTGTTGTCACCCGAGAAACCAGCAAGCAAGTCGTTTGAAGAATTGAGCATACTGGTAAGAGACCACCTGAAGCCAGCGAGCAGCCTATACAAGGCCAGACACAGGTTCTACAACAACAGACGCTGTGTGGGCCAGAGCATACCCGACTTCGTGGCGGAACTTCGGAGGTTGGCTAGTTTATATGAGTTCTCTGATGAACTGAGGAGAGAAATGCTGAGAGACTTTTTCATTGAAGGAATAGGCCACGCAGGCATATTCCGAAAGCTCTTAGAGACCAAGAACCTGACCTTAGAGGCAGTAGTACTGGTTGCACAGACATTCTTGGTAGGGGAAGAAGAAACGAGGTTGATTTACAATGCAGGTACGACAACTAACAAAATATCGGAACAAGAAATTCACAGCACTAAACAAGCTGCTACCCCCACACACAGACAAAACTGGGAGAACAGGCTCTCGACAGCAGGCAGAAACCATCAACGGCCACAGGAATGGCCGTTCACACCTCATCAACCCACAATGCGAGCAATCAACTACAAACTGAGAGAAGCTCAAGAGAGATCAGCCAGACGCAGCTCATTCTTTGGGAACACATTGAACAATGGAACAGGTCTGCACTGGAGGTGTGAGGGTGTGCACTCGTCAAGGGGTTGTCGATTTCAGCAGGCTGTTTGCAGAAATTGTGAATATACAGGGCATTTGGCCCGCATGTGCAAAAAAACGGCAGCTCGGCTGGTATACGAATCGGATGGCGGACCAGAAGATGGTGGGGACAGTACCCGGGACACCGATGTACAGCGGGTCAACACGATCAATGGCCGCTGCTCCTACAACAGGATGCCTCCAATAATGATGAGGGTCCTACTCAACGGGATATCTGTCAACATGGAGCTGGATACGGGAGCGAGTCAATCTCTCATGGGCGCTCAACAATTTGAACAACTGTGGCCGCATAAAAGAGACAGACCAACACTCACAAGGGTCGGCACCAAACTAAGGACCTATACCAAAGAAATCGTACCAGTCCTTGGCAGCGCCATGCTCTCTGTCACACACAAAGGGACAGTGAACCGACTTCCCCTATTGATTGTCCCCGGAGACCCCCCAGCACTGCTGGGGAGAAGCTGGCTGGCAAAACTAAACTGGAAATGGGATGATGTCCATGCTATGTCATTAGAGGAACAGACCTCCTGCTCAACAGTTATAAAGCAATTTGAACATCTCTTTCAGCCAGGTGTGGGCACTTTCAAGGGGGCCAAAGTCAAAATCTACATCACACAGGATGCTAGACCGGTCCATCACAAGGCCAGAGCTGTACCCTATGTGATGAGGGAAAAGATTGAACATGAACTAAACAGGTTTCTGCGGGAAGGCATTATATCACCTGTGCAATTTAGCGACTGGGCAAGTCCCATCATCTCAGTCATGAAGCCTGATGGATGCATACGAATCTGTGGGGACTACAAATCTACCATAAACAGAGCCTCCCTTCAGGACCAGTACCCGCTGCCCAGAGCGGAGGACTTATTTGCCACATTGGCTGGAGGTAAACTTTTCTCAAAATTAGACTTCACATCTGCATATATGACGCAAGGATTGACCGAGGAATCCAAGCTACTCACCACCATCAACACACATCGAGGCCTTTTCATGTACAATCGATGCCCATTCGGCATCAGGTCGGCAGCTGCCATATTCCAGCGCAACATGGAGAGTCTGCTCAAGCCCATCCCGGGGACGGTTGTATTTCAAGACGACATACTTATCCCGGCAGGGACACCGACTCCCATCTCCGTAATTTGGAGGAAATACTAAAGCGGTTGCATCGGGTAGGCCTACGAGTCAAGAAATCCAAGTGCCTGTTTCTCGCACCCGAGGTTGAATTTTTGGGCAGAAGGATTGCCGCTGATGGAATCCACCCAACAGAGTCCAAAACAGAAGCAATTCACCTGGCACCCAGGCCCCGGAATGTCTCAGAACTGCGCGCCTTTCTCGGGCTACTCAATTACTTTGGGAACTTTATGCAGAACTTAAGCACACTGCTGGAGCCTCTCCATGTGCTACTCAGGAAGGGGTGCGATTGGTTTTGGGGGGACGCCCAGGAACGCGCCTTCAATAAGGCATGCAACCTTCTGTGTTCCAACAGTGTTTTGACTTTCTTTGACCCAGGTAAAAAGTTAGTTCTCACATGCGATGCGTCAGCTTATGGGGTCGGGTGCGTTTTGCAACATGTGAATAGTGTGGGCAAATTACAATCCATAGCTTATGCCTCCAGGTCATTTTCGCGGGCCGAGCGCAGGTACGGAATGGTAGAGAAGGAGGCGCTCGCGTGCGTGTACTGTGTCAAAAAGATGCACCAATACCTTTTCGGGGCCAAGTTCGTGTTAGAAACTGACCACAAGCCCCTCACGTCCCTCCTATCCGAGAGCAAGGCAATAAACGCCAACGCCTCGGCGCGAATTCCATGGTGGGCACTCGTGCTGGCGTCCTACGACTATACCATAAGGCACAGACCAGGCACAGACAACTGTGCCGACGCGCTCAGCAGGCTACCCCGGCGACCACGGAAGGGTCTGACGAACAGGACTGTCAGATAGTCATGGCAATCAATGCTTTTGAGTCCACAGGTTCGCCCATGACGGCTCGCCAAATCAGAGCCTGGACGGCCAGCGACCCCACGTTATCCTTCGTAAAAAGATATGTCCTAACCGGTGACTGGGCAGAGACTCGCGATGTCTGACCCGAGGAATTAAAACCCTTTCACAGGCGCATGCATGAGCTATCACTACAAACAGACTGCCTGATGTGGGGCAGCCGAGTAGTCATGCCTCTGCGAGACAGAGAGGCATTTGTCCAGGAGCTCCACCGCGAGTACCCGGCGTTCGTTCTCATGAAGGCTATAGCCAGATCCCACGTCTGGTGGCCTGGTATTGACGCGGACTTGGAGCTCTGCGTCCGAAGGTGCACCATTTGTGCCCAACTCAGCAATGCCCCCACTGAGCCCCTGGCCCTGGCCTACCAAACCGTGGTCGAGGGTGCACGGAGATGATGCGGGCCCATTCATGGGCAAAATATTTTTCGTAGTTGTCGATGCATTTTCAAAGTGGATCCAATGCACCATTTTAAACTTGAGCACAAACTCCACCACTGTGGAGAGCCTCACAACCATGTTTGCAACGCACGGAATCCCTGACATATTGGTCAGTGACAATGGTCCGTGCTTCACCAGCGCAGAATTCCAAGACTTGATAATTGACCACGACATAAATCACGTTAAGATGGCACCGTTCAAGCCGGCGTCTAACGGCCAGGTGGAGAGAGAAGTGCAAATCATTAAACAAGGCATGCTTAAAATCCAAGGTCCCACGCTACAGGGTCGCCTGTCGCGACTGCTGCTGGCATACAGATCTCGTCCGCACTCACTGACTGGGATCCCCCCTGCGCAACTGTTGATAAAAAGGACTTTGAAAACAAGGCTCTCATTAATCCTCCCAGACATGCACGAAATCATTGAGGCAAAGCGCCGTAAGCTGACTGAGTACCATGACAGAAATTCGAGGGGGAGATGGAATGAGATAGGGGACAAAGTGTTTGTACTAAACTATGGCAGGGGTCCCAAATGGCTTGCAGGGACAATAACGGGCAAGGAAGGAAACAGGCTACTGGTAGTACAAATGGATAATGGCAAAACCTGCCGGAGGCATATAGACCAAGTCAAAAGCAGATTTACCAACAGCACTGCGGAACCAGAGGCAGACTACAATGTGGAACTTGCACCACACCTGGTGGAAGACAGAGGGAACAACCTGAGGAAAGGGCAATCCCAGCAGACAGCCCATGCGAGTCAACAACAATCACACTAATCAAAACAGATAGCCCAGGCGAGATACCAGCAACCACACCCAAAGAAAAACAGACACCAAGGCAAAACAACTGAACCACAACTCAGACGCTACACGCGAGAGCGTAGACCACCTGAGAGACTGAACTTATAAAGACAATAAGACCTTGGGGGAGGGTGATGTCATGTATCTTACATTATTATATATAACTGTATCCCAACATGCTATACATGACTGTAATAAGATATGACCTGTACCCACCAGCATACCTTACCACCAGGGGTGCACTTGCAAGAGACAGGTATGTAAGGACAGATCTCAGGCAGCATTCCAGAGCTGTGAAATAAAGGTGCAGGTCCAGAGTGACCTTGACTTCACTACATGCCTCGTGTGAATCTGTACTGAGGGGACAGGATTTTACAGGTTGCATGGTGAGACAGAGGGGAAATCTCGACCGTAAAGTCCCGAAAGGAACCGGATGCGTTGAAAGACATTGCTGCGGTCATCTTGACCTCGACCGACACTGATGTCCTGAAGGCAGGCTGCATATGTGGCCTGATGAGCTCACTTATTTCATTATTCACCACCTTGTGGAAGCGCAGTCTCCGAAGGCAGGTGTGCTCGGAGACGTTCAGATAAGAGCTCTATTCCCTGTACGGGCAGGGTTTGTATGGTCTGGCCCTCCTCCTCAATCTTGCACGTTTTAAATTGGTGATGTAATGATGTGCATCACTCATTGAGCCATCTACACTGTGCAGCATCTGCGTATTAATCGATGCAGGCTCAGAAATGACTGGCCCCATTTGCAATGAAAGTATAATAGCGATTGATCAGAAGCAATGATTTCCTCACTATAATACACCTAGAGCAAACCCCCAATAGTCCAGAGTCTGAAACTATGTCTTTTGAGATGGTCACTTCACCTAAGAAGAACTCCAGATTCAATGCAAACTCCCCCGAAGTTGAAGCAGCCTTTTGAATGAAGCGACCTGCAATTTTAAAAATGGTAGCCATACCACTGTTCAGAACAGTTCCACTTTTTCTGGTTGTTTTTTTGGGCGAGCGATATTGTGGCCGATTGTGTGCGAGGTGGTGAAAGTGACGCTGGGTGTTAGTTTCACCAAATGTGGTCTTTACAACAAAAAAAAGTGGGCAGGCAGTATTATTTTTTCTCGGCGTTAAGCACATGGGGAAAGTAACACTCGGTGATAAGTTTCCGAAAAATGTCTGTCAGTTTCCATTTTGTGGCTAAATGGGCGATATATGGGCGTTATATGTCATTTCAGTGGTAAAATGGACGTTAAGAGGGCGGTAATGATGCAAAAAACATGAAAAGTCTAGCCAAAGCCTGTAGATATAAAACCAGGGCTGTTGTTTACATTTTTAATGACCTAATTACTTGGGCTGCTACTTTTAATAATATTGTATATCTGCATTCTGGATTGGGGTGGAGTTTTCCCGAGGCATGTCATGGAGATGTGCTGCTCTGTAGGGTTGCAGGAGGAAAAAAGGTGATGTTGGACGTATGGTTTCCAAAGCTCTCCACCACTGGGGTTTTTCTTGTGTCAAATCTGGGTCTGTTGTAAACTAATTGAATGAGATTGATTGCTATGATTAGTCAACATCTCTATCATTACTATTTCATGCAACTACCAGGATGGGAGCAAAAGTGCAGATCCACCTAATTCCGGGGGCATGACCCATCCATCACAAGGCAAGAGCAGTACCGTACATGATGAGAGAAAGGGTAGAGACCAAGCTACACTGGCAGCAAAGAGAGGGCATCATTTCACCGATCGAGTTCAACGAGTGGGCCAGTCCTATAATCCCAGTCCTCAAGGGAGACGTCACTCTCAGAATCTGTGGCGATTACAAAGTAACTATCAATCGTTTCTCCCTGCAGGACCAATACCCACTACCAAAAGCCGACGACCTCTTTGCAACGCTGGTGGGAGGAAAGACATTCATGAGGCAGGATCTGAATTCAGCTTATATGATGCAGGAACTGGAGGAATCATCGAAGGCCCTCAGCTGCATCAACACGCACAAAGGTCTTTTTGTTTCGAACAGATGCCCGTTTGGAATCCGATCAGTGGTGGCGATATTCCAGAGAAACATGGAAAGCTTACTGAAGTCGGTCCCGCACACCGTGGTCTTCCAAGACAACATCTTGGTCATAGGTCGGAACACAGTCGAGCATCTGCAGAACCTGGAGGAGGTTCTTAGTCGACTCAACAGCGTGGGACTCAGGTTAAAACACTTGAAATGCATTTTCCTGTGCCTGAAGTGGAGTTCCTGGGAAGGAGGATTGCGGCAGACGGCATCAGGCCCACCGACGCGAAGACGGAGGCAATCGATTATGCACCGAGGCCACAGAACGTGACGGAACTGTGGTCGTTTTTGGGACTCCTGAACTACTTTGGTTACTTCTTACCAGATCTCAGCACACTGATAGAACCACTACATGTCTTGCTATGAAAAGGGGGTGAATGGGTTTGGGGCAAAAGCCAAGAAAATGCCTTTGTAAAAGCGAGAAAATTGTTATGTTCAAACAAATTGCTTGTGTTGTATGGTCCATATAAGCGTTTGGTACTAGCATGTGATGCATCATCATATGGTGTCGGGTGTGTATTGCAACAAGCTAATGATTTTGGGAAAAGGCAACCGGTTGCTTATGCGCCCAGGAGTCTGTCTAAGGCTGAGAGAGCCTACAGCATGATTGAGAAAGAAGCGTTAGCGTGTGTCTATGCGGTAAAAAAAAATGCATCAATACCTGTCTGGGCTAAAATTCGAATTGGAAACCGACCATAAGCCACTTATATCCCTGTTTTCCGAGAGTAAAGGGATAAATACCAATGCATCAGCCCACATCCAGAGATGGGCGCTCACGTTGTCTGCATACAACTACGCCATCCGCCACAGGCCAGGCAGAGAAAACTGCGCCCATGCTCTCAGTAGGCTGCCATTGCCCACCACGGGGATGGAAATGGCGCAGCCTGCAGATCTAGCCATGGTTATGGAAGCATTTTAGAGTGAACAATCACCCATCACTGCCCAGCAGATCAAAACCTGGACAAGCCAGGACCCCTTATTATTTCTAGTCAAAAGCTGTGTGTTTCACGGGAGCTAGTCCAGTGTCCCAGTGGAAATGCTGGAAGAGATAAAGCCGTTCCAGCGGTGCAAAGATGAAATGTCTAAATAAGCAGACTGCCTTCTGTGGGGCAATTGAGTAGTGGTCCCCAAGAAGGGCAGAGACATCTTCATCAATGACCTCCACAGTACCCACCCAGGCATCGTGATGATGAAAGCGATAGCCAGATTCCATGTGTGGTGGTCTGGTATCGATGCGAACTTAGAGTCCTGCGTTCACAGATGTAATACATGCTTGCACTTAAGCAATGCACCCAGGGAGGCGCCGCTAAATTTATGGTCTTGGCCCTCCAAACCGTGGTCTAGGGTACACGTAGACTATGCAGGCCTGTTCTTGGGTAAAATGTTCCTTGTGGTTGTAGACGCGTACTCCAAGTGGATTGAATGTGAGATAATGTAGGCTAGCACGGCCGTTGCCACGACTGAAAGCCTGAGGGCCATGTTTGCCACTCACGGCCTATCCGATGTCCTGGTGAGCGACAACGGGCCCTGTTTTACCAGTGCTGAGTTCAAAGAATTCATGACCCGCAACGGGATCAAACATGTCACATCTGCCCTGTTTAAATCAGCGTCCAATGGTCAGGCAGAGAGAGCAGTGCGAACCATCAAGCAAGGCTTGAAGAAGGTAACTGAAGGCTCACTGTAGACTCGCCTATTCCGAGTCCTGCTTAGCTACCGCAAGAGACCCCACTCGCTCACTGGGATCCCACCTGCTGAACTGCTCATGAAAAGACCACTTAAGACAAGGCTTTCGTTAGTTCACCCTGATCTATATGAACAGGTAGAGAGCAGGCGGCTTTAACAAAGTGCATACCATGATAGCGCAAATGTGTCAGGTGAGATTGAAATCAATGATCCTGTATTTGTATCGAATTATGGACAAGATCCCAAGTGGCTTCCTGGCACTGTCATGGCCTGTAAAGTCCTGTCCCCTCAGTACAGATTCACACGAGGCATGTAGTGAAGTCAAGGTCACTCTGGACCTGCACCTTTTATTTCACAGCTCTGGAATGCTGCACTTGCCTGAGACCTGTCCTTATATACCTGTCTCTTGCAAGTGCACCCCCGGTGGGAAGGTATGCTGGTGGTTACAGGTCATATCTTATTACAGTCATGTATAGCATGTTGGGATACAGTTATATATAATAATGTAAGATACATGACATCACCCTCCCCCAAGGTCTTATTGTCTTTATAAGTTCAGTCTCTCAGGTGGTCTACGCTCTCACGTGGAGCATCTGAGTTGTGGTTCAGTTGTTTGCCTTGGTGTCTGTTTTTCTTTGGGTGTGGTTGCTGGTATCTTGCCTGGGCTGTCTGTTTCGATTGGTGTGATTGTTGTTGACTCGCCTGGGCTGTCTGTTGGGATTGCCCTTTCCTCAGGTTGTTCCCTCTGTTTGTCCACCAGGTGTGGTGCGAGTTCCACATTGTAGTCTGCCTCTGGTTCCACAGTGCTGTTGGTAAATCTGCTTTTGACTTGGTCTACATGCCTCCGGCAGGTTTTGCCATTGTCCATTTGTACTACCAGTAGCCTGTTTCCTTCCTTGCCCGTTACTGTCCCTGCAAGCGATTTGGGACCCTTGCCATAGTTTAGTACAAACACTTTGTCCCCTATCTCATTCCATCTCCCCCTCGAATTTCTGTCATGGTACTCAGTCAGCTTACGGCGCTTTGCCTCAACGATTTCGAGCATGTCTGGGAGGATTAATGAGAGCCTTGTTTTTAAAGTCCTTTTCATCAACAGTTGCGCGGGGGGGATCCCAGTCAGTGAGTGCGGACGAGATGTATGCCAACAGCAGTCGCGACAGGCGACCCTGCAGCGTGCGACCTTGGATTTTAAGCATGCCTTGTTTAATGATTTGCACTGCTCTCTCCGCTTGGCCGTTGGAGGCCGGCTTGAACGGTGCCATCTTGACGTGATTTATGCCGTGGTCAATTATAAAGTCTTGGAATGCTGCGCTGGTGAAGCATGGACCATTGTCACTGACTAATATGTCAGGGTTTCCGTGCGTTGCAAACATGGTTGCGAGGCTCTCCACAGTGGTTGAGTTTGTGCTCGAGTTTAAAATAGTGCATTCGATCCACTTTGAAAATGCATCTACAACTACGAGGAACATTTTGCCCATGAATGGGCCCGCATAGTCTACGTGCACCCGCGACCACGGTTTGGTAGGCCAGGTCCAGGGGATCAGTGGAGCCTCCCTGGGGGCATTGCTGAGTTGGGCACAAATGGTGCACCTTCGGACGCAGAGCTCCAAGTCCGCGTCAATACCAGGCCACCAGATGTGGGATCTTGCTATGGCCTTCATGAGAATGATCCCCGGGTGCTCGCGGTGGAGCTCCCGGACAAATGCCTCTCTGCCTCGCAGAGGCATGCCTACTCGGCTGCCCACATCAGGCAGTCTGCTTGTAGTGATAGCTCATGCATGCGCCTGTGAAAGGGTTTTAATTCCTCAGGACAGGCATTGCGAGCCTCTGCCCAGTCACCGGTTAGGACACATCTTTTTACCAAGGATAACGTGGGGTCGCTGGCCGTCCAGGCTCTGATTTGGCGAGCCGTCATGGGCGAACCTGTGGACTCAAAGGCATTGATTGCCATGACTATCTCACAGTCCTGTTCGTCAGACCCTTCCGTGGTCGCCAGGGGTAGCCTGCTGAGTGCGTCGGCACAGTTGTCTGTGCCTGGTCTATGCCTTATGGTATAGTCGTAGGATGCCAGCATGAGTGCCCACCATTGAATTCGTGCCGAGGCGTTGGCGTTTATTGCCTTGCTCTCGGATAGGAGGGATGTGAGGGCCTTGTGGTCGGTTTCCAACGCGAACTTGGCCCCGAAAAGGTATTGGTGCATCTTTTTGACACGGTACATGCACGCGAGCACCTCCTTTTCTACCATTCCGTACCCGCGCTCCGCCTGTGAAAGTGACCTGGAGGCATAAGCTATGGGTTGTAATTTGCCCGCACCATTGACATGTTGCAAAACGCACCCGACCCCATACGCTGACGCATCGCATGTGAGAACTAGCTTTTTACCTGGGTCAAAGAATGTCAAAACACTGTTGGAACACAGAAGGGTGCATGCCTTATTGAAGGCGCGTTCCTGGGCGTCCCCCCAAAACCAATCGCACCCCTTCCTGAGTAGCACGTGGAGAGGCTCCAGCAGCGTGCTTAAGTTCTGCATAAAGTTCCCAAAGTAATTGAGTAGCCCGAGAAAGGCGCGCAGTTCTGAGACATTCCAGGGCCTGGGTGCCAGGTGAATTGCTTCTGTTTTGGACTCTGTTGGGCGGATTCCATCAGCGGCAATCCTTCTGCCCAAAAATTCAACCTCGGGTGCGAGAAACAGGCACTTGGATTTCTTGACTCGTCGGCCTACCCGATCCAACCGCTTTAGTACTTCCTCCAAATTACAGAGATGGGAGTCGGTGTCCCTGCCCGTGATAAGTATGTCGTCTTGAAATACAACCGTCCCCGGGATGGACTTGAGCAGACTCTCCATGTTGCGCTGGAATATGGCAGCTGCTGACCTGATGCCGAATGGGCATCGATTGTACATGAAAAGGCCTCGATGTGTGTTGATGGTGGTGGGTAGCTTGGATTTCTCGGTCAATTCTTGCGTCATATACGCAGATGTGAGGTCTAATTTTGAGAAAAGTTTACCTCTAGCCAATGTGGCAAATAAGTCCTCCGCTCTGGGCAGCGGTTACTGGTCCTGTAGGGAGACTCTGTTTATGGTAGATTTGTAGTCCCCACAGATTCGTACGGATCCATCAGGCTTCGAGACTGGGACGATGGAAGTTGCCCTGTCGCTAAATTGCACAGGTGATATAATGCCTTCCCGCAGAAACCTATTTAGTTCGTGTTCAATCTTTTCCCTCATCACATAGGGTACAGCTCTGGCCTTGTGATGGACCGGTCTAGCATTCTGTGTGATGTAGATTTTGACCCCTTTGAAAGTGCCCACACCTGGCTGAAAGAGATGTTCAAATCGCTTTATAACTGTTGAGCAGGAGGTCCGTTCCTCTAATGACATGGCATGGACATCATCCCATTTCCAGTTTAGTTTTGCCAGCCAGCTTCTTCCCAGCAGTGCTGGGGGGTCTCCGGGGACAATCCACTGGGGAAGTCGGTTCACTGTCCCTTTCTGTATGACAGAGAGCATGGCGCTGCCGAGGACTGGTACGATTTTTTTGGTATAGGTCCTTCGTTTGGTGTCGACCCTTGTGAGTGTTGGTCTGTCTCTTTTATGCCACAGTTGTTCAAATTGTTGAGCGCCCATGAGAGATATGACTCGCTCCCATATCCAGCTCCATGTTGACAGATATCTTGTTGAGTAGGACCCTCATCATTATAGGAGGCGTCATGGTGTAGGAGCAGCGGCCTTTGATTGTGTTGACCCGCTGTACATCGGTGTCCCGGGTACTGTCCCCACCATCTTCTGGTCCACTTTCCGACCCATCTGATTCGTATACCAGCCGAGCTGCTGTTTTTTTGCACATGCGGGCCAAATGCCCTGTATATTCACAATTTCTGCAAACAGCCTGCTAAAATCGACATCCCCTTGACGAGTGCCCACCCCCACACCTCCAGCACAGACCTGTTCCATTGTTCAAAATGTTCCCAAAGAATGAGCTGCGTCTGGCTGATCTCTCTTGAGCTTCTCTCAGTTTGTAGTTGATTGCTCGCATTGTGGGTTGATGAGGTGTGAACGGCCGTTCCTATGGCCCTTGATGGCTTCTGCGTGCTGTCGAGAGCCTGTTCTCCGGTTTTGTCTGTGTGTGGGGGTAGCGACTTGTTTTGTGCTGTGAACTTCTTGTTCCATTATTTTGTTAGTTGTCGTACCTGCATTGTAAATCAACCTTGTTTCTTCTTCCCCTACCAAGAATGTCTGTGCAACCAGTGCTGCTGCCTCTAAGGTCAGGTTCTTGGTCTCTAAGAGCTTTCGGAATATGCCTGCGTGGCCTATTCCTTCAATGAAAATGTCTCTCAGCATTTCTCTCGTCAGTTCATCGGAGAACTCACATAAACTAGCCAACCTCCAAAGTTCCGCCACGAAGTCGGATATGCTCTGGCCCACACAGCGTCTGTCGTTGTACGACCTGTGTCTGGCCATGTGTAGGCTGCTCGCTGGCTTCAGGTGGTCTCTTACCAGTGTGCTCAAATCTTCAAACGACTTGCTTGCTGGTTTCTCGGGTGCCAACAGATCCTTCATTAAAGCGTATGTTTTCGAGCCACAGCTGGTCAAGAGATGGGCTCTTCTCTTGTCTGCCGTATCATCGCCTAACCAGTCTTTGGTTACAAAGCTTTGCTGGAGCCTTTCTATAAAGTCCTCCCAATTGTCTCCCGCATTGTACTTTTCATCTGATCCGTTGTTCACCATTCTGTAGATTCTGTAATCCCGTAACCCGTCGCCACTGTAAAGTCCTGTCCCCTCAGTACAGATTCACACGAGGCATGTAGTGAAGTCAAGGTCACTCTGGACCTGCACCTTTTATTTCACATCTCTGGAATGCTGCACTTGCCTGAGACCTGTGCTTATATACCTGTCTCTTGCAAGTGCACCCCCAGTGGTAAGGTATGCTGGTGGTTACAGGTCATATCTTATTACAGTCATGTATAGCATGTTGGGATACAATTATATATAATAATGTAAGATACATGACATGGCCAAAGAGGGGAGCAGGGTGTTTCAGGTCAAACTTTCAAATGGACTCATTCACCGGAAACACTTGGACCAAATCAAACTCAGATTTATGGACTATCCTGAGCATTCCACCTTGGACCCTATCTTATTTGATCCCCTAACACACACACCAGTGGCAAGCGGCACCACAGTTGACCACAAAGCAGAACCCATCATCCACAGCAGCCCAGCAGGACCCAACATACCAGGCAGCCCAGCAAGGCCAGCTGCACAGCAGCCCAGCGAGGGTCCAACAAATGATTCAACAATACCAGCTTTCACACCGAGATGGTCAACCAGGGCAAGAAGGGCCCCAGATCGACTCACATTGTAAATAGTTACACTATTGACTTTGGGGGGTGGAGTATTGTTATGTATGTAAACTTGTATTTACTCTGTACAGCCACCAGCGGGCTCATCCCCTGGAGTCCCAAGGGATCACATAATCCCTTGGGAGCACAGTTATTTAAGGAGGCCTTACAGGTTAGAGTGGCACTCTGGAGACCTGCAATAAAAGACTAAGGTCACACTTTACTTTAAGCTCACAGTGTTCAGTCTGACTCTTTCTCCATAAATAACAAGAAGGTGAACTAGATGGACCATGGCCTTTGCTTGTCTGGAAATTCCTATGTTCCTAAACATTTGTCTGTCCCTGTGTACAGTCCTAGGCTCTGAAATTTCATACGGGTTCCAGTAGTCTCCTGACGTAACTCTGCAGAACTCCCAGGAAAAGAGCGGAGAACCAGCTGTGCCAGGCTGCAGCCATTTCCTCGACTTCCTTGTTAGCTCATAAGGGGCAGAACCTGTATTCGCCCTTACAAGGCAAATAATGGAGCTGTAATAGAACTGGAGTGCAAACGTCCTACGCCAGGGTTCCTGCTCCTTAAGCTCATTTGGGACCTCTCAAAATGCCAGGTGAGTTAAGACATACCAGCCTCCACAAAGGGCACGTGTGGGCCAGCCAAGCATCCTGGAACCCCAAAGAAAGGAATTAAAAAACAATTATGGACATATCACCTCTCTTATCAAGGGGGTCATGGGGTATCATGGCCGGTGTCAGAGGGCAGGTCCTGGGTAACCCCAATGCTCATGGGTAGGTGGGCACTGGAGCATCCGGAAACCATGGGCAGGCAGGTGGCACCGTGTCACTTGTGGCATTTGTGTCTGGCTGTTCCATGGTAAGTAGATACGCGCCCACTGACCCTGTAAACTGTGGCGGGGTCACTGCTGGTGAGCACTGGTGGGCATGACCCCAGTGTAACTGCCAGGATCATGACCTGCAGATTTGTGCCCCTTATTATTTAAAACAAAGTGGTGAAAAACGTTTGCTTATAAAAGTTGAAAAAACAAACATACACGAATGCAACTCAAGAATTCCCAATAGAACAAATGTATTTCGATTAGCAATTATTGCAGGAAGTGCTAGAAAGCACGAAATATTACACATCAACCTAAAGCATAATGTGAAAATAAAATTGAATCCAATAACAAGCTCCCTGCAAAAATCACTAACAATCAGATATCACCCTATTCTATTTTCATGTACTTTTTCTTTTGATTCCCACAGAGTTCATGACAAGTTTAAACTTGCTTAAGTCACTTTCCCACATACTGTTAAACTGTGGTCATTTATGGCTTTGAATATTGTACCTAGTACTATAATTGTACAGAAAAATTAAAGAAAACCTTTCCAGATTTTTGACAGTCTCTGAGATGGAATCACAAAACTTATGGTTTTAAAAGTATTATCGGGAAAAGTCTATAATACTACACTAAAATAAAACAATGGCTGTCGGACTACAAATGATAAATAAAAACTGGATCCTTGTAAGCTTGATTCACTGTCTGCAGATAGTGTGGAATTAAAGGGCTGATTTTCTAAGTTCACCACATGCAGACAGATTGGAGAGCTCATCTAAAACCTTTATTTCCTTCTGACGAGAGGACAGTAGAGAATCTGAGACTGGAGGCAATTCAGGGATTGTGGGAAGAAGAACTTGGAGGTCTCCCTTAAGCTCATAGCTAGTATCACCCTTTGTTTTTAATTCTTTATCTCTGTACTAACTGAATGGCTGGAATTTTAAGTTTTTGGCCCGCTGGGAGCCGGGGTGCCCCGTAGAGATTGAGAAACATGCAAGTTCCGATTTCCCTGTAAGCTGTGAAGCTTTAACTCCATAGTGTGCATGTGATGTGACAGACATCTTCCCACCCGGACGTCGGCCTGCTTGGCTTCCAGTTGGGCCGGGAACGCTGGACAAGAGGCCGTAGCCCCTGATGTGGGAAGGGGCTTGGGGGGCTGGGGGAAGGCCGAGGGGGTCTAATTCGGTGGTTTAGATCCTGGCCAAGGGTCCGATCTCTGACCCTTTATATGGGGGGGGGGGGTTGAGGGGGGAGGGCAGGGGAAAGCACTCCTGATTCAGGGGTGTCCGATCCTGATGGGCTTCTTATGGGTAGCTTGGAGGGTGGGGGGGGCAAGAGGAAGCACTGCTGCACCTTCCGGCCTGCAAGGATTGCTCCCCGAGGTTGTCCTCATCTCGCAGCAACTGTCGGGAGTCCCGCAGCCTAGGAACCCCGGCCAGCTGCCGTTACATCTGCACAGCAGGTTAAATCCGAGGCTTCAAGCCTCATTATCATATCTAAAGTGCCAGCCTGCCTCCTGGGAGCATGGTTAGTTGCCTGCTCCCACCTCTGTTAAACCTGGATGTGTTCGGGTTCGGTTGGGATTCACATTTTTAACACTTTATTCTCCTACTGAGATTAAAACTCCCCCCATTCAGACATACTCTGCAGTGCTGCAGCGTGACATATGAGAATGTTTCACACTGTAAGCTTTGTTTCAAGGGGTGTCTTACAGGCAGCATTCTAGAAACCATCTATAATGAAAGCTCTGGCCCAGGAAAACAAGGCATGTGTCACCTGCGTAATAATGTTTCAGACAGGCGTGCTTGCACCCATTTTGATGCTTGATCTCATCACTTACTCCATGGCTGGCTTCTAGAATGCTGGTAGTAAGACACAGACACAGAGCTTACAGTCGGAAACATTCTTTTATGTTACGCTGCAGCACTGCAGTGTATGAATGTACGTGCGGATTGAATGATTGAGTGAGTACAGAGATAAAGAAGTAAAAACAAAGGGTGATACTAGCTATGAACTTGGGGGAGACGTCCGGTGGGCCTTGGTCAGCCAGTGAAGGGTAGTCTTATTTTACTACTGTTTTTCAGAGTGAACGGGGCAGTAAGCAGACAAAAAACGCCTCCATCATAACATATTCTTTGTAAAGTGTCGCATTACAGTTATCTCAAAAAATATTCACCGTACAATGTAACAAGGACAATTCCATTAAGAAGGGCGGACATAAGGATTAATCTGAACTTCAGATAAAGATTTCAATGGCACAGCAATCTGAGTGCAATTAGCCAATGTCCAAATTTTAGAACTGAAAAAAGTGTTGTTAAGTGGATGAGGAAAACTTTATTAAGACCGGCAAGTAAATCAAATGCAGACTGTCAAATATTGAAAAGTCAATTAATCATCGTCTACTCAGGAATTGGATGCACACCAATTAGGCTGCCAGGAAATGAGCCAGACCAATAGACATTAGATCACAACATAAAGTAGATGATTACCCAAGTACATAGATAAAGAGTTGAGGGACGGGGAGCCAATAAAGATAATCACGAGGGCTGACAAACACAGAATGCAGAGGTCTTAGATTCTTCTGCTGTACATCCTAATGAGTCGACTCCTACATAGAGAAATGATGGCAAGTGTGGGAAATATGGGCTAATCCATTTTCGGACAAGGTAGGCCCGAATTTTCTTTTTGGGGCACATCAGACAGGCATTAGGCTAAGTGATTACTTCATTTGCCCGATGGTACCAGTGGTGGCCTAAGCCTATTTCATAGCAGGGCTTTAGTAGAATACTTTTGGCAAGCTGCCTGGAAAGAGTGGGCGGGGGTGGGGGCAGCAAAATCAACGGTTCCTTCGCAGAGACGAGCCTGAAGTAGGCCCATAAATGGGGAGGTGGGGGGGAGGCGGCGGGGGAGACTATCCTGGGGATGTGCGTTGAGGTGCCAGCAGCAGATGGGAAGAATTTTATGGACAGGGGGAGCATTCATTAATCAGAAATCAGAGGCATGGCTTTTTATTGAGGGTCCTTTTTGGAGCTGCCTGCAGTGGTCTCTTTAAGGACCTCTTACTCAACTGGTGTGAGGGGTGTTGGAAAGCTCCTCCTGGTCAACCAACAAAATTGCATTGGGGTCCTACAGATGGCATAAGACCCTTATTCGCATACATAAGTAGGCACTTCCCTGTTTCAGGGTAGGCGCCTCTTGCCTGTTTCAGGTTGGGGCACTTGAATATTTAAAAAAATAGAAACAATTGGCAGTTAAAAAATTTCAAAACCTCAGAAATTGTGATGTCTCACAAATCAAATAATTTACTAGCATCATCCTTTAAAAACTCAAGCTCGCTGACACTTGATCAATGGCCCAGAAATCCCGGTCGGCTACTTCCCACGGGCGATCGAGAAAAAAACTTTAAAAAGATGCGCACCTACCTGAAGCTGCTGCGCCCACACGAGTTCCCGGTCCTGAGGCCTCCACTGACTGCGCGTCGCAGTGCGTACATGTCAGGACGTGCGCAGGGCTGGAGCTGCAGTCACATGGCTCTGGGCACCCAATCAAGGTAAAGTATGTTCTCATTCATAATAATGGGAACTCCGTAAGTTGGAGTTCCCATTAATATGAATGAGAAACCCCCCACAAACACTCAAAACACTAATAAAAAAATAGAAAAAGTACACCATTTTTATTAATTTAAATTAAAGTTATTTATGTATTATAAAAAATATATATTTTTCTGATTTTTTTTTTTTAAACGTTTTTTTAATTCTGGTTTAAAATAAACTTCATCTTCATCATAGGCAGACCCTTGGAATCGAGGAAGACTTGCTTCCACTCTTAAAATGAGTCCTTAGGTGGCTGAATAGTCCAATACAAGAGCCACAGTCACTTTCACAGGTGGGACAGATAGTCGTTGAGGGTAAGGGAGGATGGGACAGATTTGCCGCATGCTCTTTCCACTGCCTGCGCTTGATTTCTGCATGCTCTTGACGATGAGACTCAAGGCGCTCAGCGCCGTCCCGGATGCACTTCCTCCACTTAGAGCGGTCTTTGGCCAGGGACCCCCAGATGTCGGTGGGGATATTGCACTTTATCAGGGAGGCTTTGAGGGTGTCCTTGTAATGTTTCCTCTGCCCACCTTTGACTCATTTGCCGTGAAGGAATTCCGAGTAGAGCGCTTGTTTTGGGAGTCTCATGTCAGGCATGCGGACAATGTGGCCTGCCCAGCGAAGCTGATCAAGTGTGGTCAGTGCTTCAATGCTGGGGATGTTGGCCTGGTCGAGGACGCTAATGTTGGTGCATCTGTCCTCCCAGGGGATTTGTAGGATCTTGTGGAGACATCGTTGGTGATATTTCTCCAGTGATTTGAGGTGTCTACTGTACATGGTCCATGTCTCTGAGCCATACAGGACGGCAGGTATTATTACGGACCTGTAGACCATGAGCTTGGTGTCAGTTTTGAGGGCCTGGTCTTCAAACACTCTTTTCCTCAGGTGGCCGAAGGCTGCACTGGTGTACTGGAGGCGGTGTTGGATCTCCTCATCGATGTTTGCTCTTGTTGATAAGAGACTCCCGAGCTATGGGAAATGGTCCACGTTGTCCAGAGCCGCGCCTTGGATCTTGACGACTGGGGGGCAGTGCTGTGCGATGAGGACAGGCTGTTGGAGGACCTTTGTCTTACGGATGGAAGTGGGGAGGGTTTTTAACAATAATATGTGTTTTTATAATTTTATTTTAAAATGTTTTTGTGTTTATTAAAACTCTAAAGCCTGTAAAAGTAGGCTATGCGCCTGCTTTTATCAGGCGCAAGAGTTTTCAGAACATTTGCTGGGCAAGATATGGGTAAATCCTACAATCTTGCCCTTGCAAATGTCCTTTCTCCCGATATATGGAGGATCTGTCAAGCTCCAGCTTGACAGATCGGAAAAGCCGGTTTTCAGCGTATGCGCATTGTGCACTGAAAATCGGCTTTTGCGATGTCTTCCCGGGTGCAGACCCGGAAGGTAGGAATTTCTGGGCCAATATTTTCTAAATTATCTCTGCTTCTGTTTTAGTGTTTTCAACTTGGTGCTGTCCAATACAATGAGGCCTTCAAAAGGGCACAATCTTAAAATTAGACATTGGCCATTTAGGACTAAAATGAAGAAGCTCTTTTTTACACAAAGAATAATGGAAATCTTAAATTCTCTGGAGGCGAAGTTGACGCTTTTCAAGAGACTTTTTTCCCGGGGGAAGGGGGTGCTTCCGGGAAATTGTCCTGGAGTTGGCGGAGACACTGTTGGGCTGCTACATAACCAGCGATGACCACCCTCACCGCCTCGCTTAAAGGGAAGGGCCACTGCGCACTCTGCAAGGCCTCTGATGGCCTCCACGAGGCCACCAGGGTAGTGTGAGACCAGGCCTGCAGCCCATCACCCAAAACAGAGTGCAGGGCTGCATGATGGCAGCTTGGAGCACGCTAGGGTTTGTTAGCTTTCATAATAAATGGTGAGACTGAGTACTAATGAGTAAGTGTGACCTTAGCTCCTTTAATTAGATTCCAGAGTGCACGTACTTCGTGGAGGGCCTGCTAATATACTGTGCTCCCAAGGGATGCTGGGATCCCTTGGGTCTCCAAAAAGTAGGCCCTCTGGTGGTCAGCTGTAATGCAGGTTACAAAGGGTTAAATACATAACATCACTCCCCCGTGAAGTCAGCAGTACACTTATTTACAAGGTGAGATGATCTGGGGCTTTGCGCTCCCTTGTCGATCGTCTCGTTACAAATGCTGGTGTGGGTGGGTTGGTCAGTTCTTCACTGGGCTGTTGGGCAGCCAGCCTTGCCGGGCTGCTTGGGATGATGAGTTTGGTTTCATGGTCAACTATGATGTCAGTTGCCAGTTGTGTGTGTGTTGGAAGGTCAAATTTGATGGTGTCCTATTCGGGTTGTTCGTAGCTGTTGGTTAACCGCAATTTGATTTGGTCCAAATGTTTTCTGTGCGTTTGTCCATTGGCCAGTTTGACCTGAAATACCCTATTCCCCTCTTTGGCTGTGACCGTGCCAGTGAGCCATTTGGGACCATGTCCATAATTGAGCACAAATACAGGATCATTGATCTCAATATCGTGTGCAAAATTTGAGCGGTGATGGTATACACTTTGTTGATGCCGCTTGCCCTCCACATGATCATAGAGATCAGGGTGGACAAGAGAGAGCCTTGTTTTAAGCGCCCTTTTCATGAGCAGTTCAGCTGGGGGAATCCTGGTGAGTGAGTGGGGTCTGGTGCGGTAGCTGAGCAGAACTTGGGACAACCGGGTCTGCAGGGAGCCTTCTGACACACATTTCAAGCTTCGCTTGATGGTCTGAACTGCCTGTTCTGCCTTGCCGTATGATGCGGGGCAGATGTAACATATTTGATCCCATTGCGGGTCATGAATTCCTTGAATCTAGCACTGGTGAAGCACGGCCCATTGTCGCTGACGAGGACATCAGGCAAGCCGTGCGTGGCAAACATGGCTCGTAGACTTTCAATGGTGGCCGTGGATGTGCTGACAGATATTATTGCACATTCAATCCATTTTGAGTAAGCGTCCGACAACCAAAACCATTTTGCCTAGGAATGGGCCCACATGGTCTGCCATTTCTTTGTTCCCCATTATAAATTCACCTGATTCTGACTACAAAGGACCTACATTGGTCTTCACTAATCTTTTTCTCTTCACATATCTATAGAAGCTTTTGCAGTCAGTTTTTATGTTCCCTGCAAGCTTCCTCTCAAAAGCTATTTTCCCCCTCCTAATTAAATCCTTTGTCCTCCTCTGCTGAATTCTAAATTTCTCCCAGTCCTCAGGTTTGCTGCTTTTTCTGGCCAATTTATATGCCTCTTCCTTGGATTTAACACTGTCCCTAATTTCCCTTGTTAGCCACCGTTGAGCTCCCTTCCCCATTTTATTTTTACTCCAGACAGGGATGTACAATTGTTGAAGCTCATCCATGTGATCTGTAAATGTTTGGCATTGCCTATCCACCATCAACCCTCTAAGGATCATTTGCCAGTCTATTCTAGCCAATTCACACCTCATACCATCAAAGTTACCTTGTGATGTGATTGGGATTACGGAGACGTGGCTCCAGGATGAGCAGGGCTGGGAACTCAACATCCAGGGGTATTCAACATTCAGGAAGGATAGAATAAAAGGAAAAGGAGGTGGGGTAGCATTGCTGGTTAAGGAGGAGATTAAGGCAATAGTTAGGAAGGACATTAGCTTGGATGATGTGGAATCTATATGGGTAGAGCTGCAGAACACCAAAGGGCAAAAAACGTTAGTGGGAGTTGTGTACAGACCTCCAAACAGTAGTAGTGATGTTGGGGAGGGCATCAAACAGGAAATTAGGGGTGCGTGCAATAAAGGTGCAGCAGTTATAATGGGTGACTTTAATATGCACATAGATTGGGCTAACCAAACTGGAAGCAATACGGTGGAGGAGGATTTTCTGGAGTGCATAAGGGATGGTTTTTTAGACCAATATGTCGAGGAACCAACTAGGGGGGAGGCCATCTTAGACTGGGTGTTATGTAATGAGAAAGGATTAATTAGCAATCTCGTTGTGCGAGGCCCCTTGGGGAAGAGTGACCATAATATGGTGGAATTCTGCATTAGGATGGAGAATGAAACAGTTAATTCAGAGACCATGGTCCAGAACTTAAAGAAGGCTAACTTTGAAGGTATGAGGCGTGAATTGGCTGAGATGGATTGGCGAATGATACTTAAGGGGTTGACTGTGGATGGGCAATGGCAGACATTTAGAGACCGCATGGATGAACTACAACAATTGTACATTCCTGTCTGGCATAGAAATAAAAAAGGGAAGGTGGCTCAACCGTGGCTATCAAGGGAAATCAGGGATAGTATTAAAGCCAAGGAAGTGGCATACAAATTGGCCAGAAATAGCAGCTAACCTGGGGACTGGGAGAAATTTAGAACTCAGCAGAGGAGGACAAAGGGTTTGATTAGGGCAGGGAAAATGGAGTATGAGAAGAAGCTTGCAGGGAACATTAAGACGGATTGCAAAAGTTTCTATAGATATGTAAAGAGAAAAAGGTTAGTAAAGACAAATGTAGGTCCCCTGCAGTCAGAATCAGGGGAAGTCATAACGGGGAACAAAGAAATGGCGGACCAATTGAACAAGTACTTTGGTTCGGTATTCACGAAGGAGGACACGAACAACCTTCCGGTTATAAAAGGGGTCGGGGGGTCTAGTAAGGAGGAGGAACTGAGGGAAATCCTTATTAGCCGGGAAATTGTGTTGGGGAAATTGATGGGATTGAAGGCCGATAAATCCCCAGGGCCTGATGGACTGCATCCCAGAGTACTTAAGGAGGTGGCCTTGGAAATAGTGGATGCGTTGACAGTCATTTTCCAACATTCCATTGACTCTGGATCAGTTCCTATGGAGTGGAGGGTAGCCAATGTAACCCCACTTTTTAAAAAAGGAGGGAGAGAGAAAACAGGGAATTATAGACCGGTCAGCCTGACATCGGTAGTGGGTAAAATGATGGAATCAATTATTAAGGATGTCATAGCAGTGCATTTGGAAAGAGGTGACATGATAGGTCCAAGTCAGCATGGATTTGTGAAAGGGAAATCATGCTTGACAAATCTTCTGGAATTTTTTGAGGATGTTTCCAGTAGAGTGGATAAGGGAGAACCAGTTGATGTGGTATATTTGGACTTTCAGAAGGCGTTCGACAAGGTCCCACACAAGAGATTGATGTGCAAAGTTAGAGCACATGGGATTGGGGGTAGTGTACTGACATGGATTGAGAACTGGTTGTCAGACAGGAAGCAGAGAGTAGGAGTAAATGGGTACTTTTCAGAATGGCAGGCAGTGACTAGTGGGGTACCGCAAGGTTCTGTGCTGGGGCCCCAGCTGTTTACACTGTACATTAATGATTTAGATGAGGGGATTAAATGTAGTATCTCCAAATTTGCGGATGACACTAAGTTGGGTGGCAGTGTGAGCTGCGAGGAGGATGCTGTGAGGCTGCAGAGCGACTTGGATAGGTTAGGTGAGTGGGCAAATGCATGGCAGATGAAGTATAATGTGGATAAATGTGAGGTTATCCACTTTGGTGGTAAAAACAGAGAGACAGACTATTATCTGAATGGTGACAGATTAGGAAAAGGGGAGGTGCAAAGAGACCTGGGTGTCATGGTACATCAGTCATTGAAGGTTGGCATGCAGGTGCAGCAGGCGGTTAAGAAAGCAAATGGCATGTTGGCCTTCATAGCAAGGGGATTTGAGTACAGGGGCAGGGAGGTGTTGCTACAGTTGTACAGGGCCTTGGTGAGGCCACACCTGGAGTATTGTGTACAGTTTTGGTCTCCTAACCTGAGGAAGGACATTCTTGATATTGAGGGAGTGCAGCGAAGGTTCACCAGACTGATTCCCGGGATGGCGGGACTGACCTATCAAGAAAGACTGGATCAACTGGGCTTGTATTCACTGGAGTTCAGAAGAATGAGAGGGGACCTCATAGAAACATATAAAATTCTGACGGGGTTAGACAGGTTAGATGCAGGAAGAATGTTCCCAATGTTGGGGAAGTCCAGAACCAGGGGTCACAGTCTAAGGATAAGGGGTAAGCCATTTAGGACCGAGATGCGGAGGAACTTCTTCACCCAGAGAGTGGCGAACCTGTGGAATTCTCTACCACAGAAAGTTGTTGAGGCCAATTCACTAAATATATTCAAAAAGGAGTTAGATGAGGTCCTTACTGCTAGGGGGATCAAGGGGTATGGCGAGAAAGCAGGAATGGGGTACTGAAGTTGAATGTTCAGCCATGAACTCATTGAATGGCGGTGCAGGCTAGAAGGGCCGAATGGCCTACTCCTGCACCTATTTTCTATGTTTCTATGCTTAAGTTCAGACCCTAGTCTCTGAATTAAATGTGTCACTTTCCATCTTAATAAAGAATTCTACCATATTATGGTCACTCTTCCCCAAGGAGGCTCGCACAACAAGATTGCTAATTAGTCCTTTCTCATTACACATCACCCAGTCTAGGATGGCCAGCCATCTAATTGGTTCCTCGACATATTGGTCTAGAAAACTATCCCTAATATACTCCAGGAAATCCTCCTCCACCGTATTGCTACCAGTTTGGTTAGCCCAATCTATATGTGGATTAAAGTCACCCATGATAACTGATATACCCTTATTGCATGCATCCCTAATTTCTTGTTTGATGCTGTCCCCAACCTCACTACTACTGTTTGGTGGTCTGTACACAACTCCCACTAGCGTTTTCTGCCCTTTGGTATTCCACAGCTCTACCCATACAGATTCCACATCATCCAAGCTAATGTCCTTCCTTACTATTGCGTTAATTTCCTCTTTAACCAGCAACACTACCCAACCTCCTTTTCCTTTCTGTCTATCCTTCCTGAATGTTGAATACCCCTGGATGTTGAGTTCCCAGCCTTGGTCACTCTGGAGCCATGTCTACGTAATGCTAATTACATCATATCCGTTAATAGTTGCCTGCGCAGTTAATTCATCCACCTTATTACGAATATTCCTCGCATTGAGGCACAGAGCCTTCAGGCTTGTCTTTTTAACACACTTTGCCCCTTTAGAATTTTGCTGTAATGTGGCCCTTTTTGATTTTTGCCTTGGGTTTCTCTGCCCTCCACTTTTACTTATCTCCTTTCTATCTTTTGCTTCTGACCTCATTTTATTTCCCTCTGTCTGCCTGCATCGGTTCCCATCCCCCTGCCATATTAGTTTAACGCCTCCCCAACAACACTAGAAAACACTCCCCCTAGGACATTGGTTCCGGTCCTGTCCAGGTGCAGACCGTCCAGTTTGCACTGATCCCACTTCCCCCAGAACCAGTTCCAATGTCCCAGGAATTTGAATCCCTCCCTCTTGCAACATTCCTCAAGCCATGTATTCATCTTAGCTATCCTGCAATTCCTACTCTTGACTAGCACGTGGCACTGGCAGTAATCCTGAGATTACTACCTTTGCGGTCCTACTTTATAATTTAACTCCTAGCTCCCTAAATTCAGCTTGTAGGACTTCATCCCGTTTTTTACCTATATTGTTGGCACCTATATGCACCGCGACAACTGGCTGTTCACCCTCCCCCTCCAAAATGTCCTGCAGCCGCTCTGAGACATCCTTGACCCTTGCACCAGGGAGGCAACACACCATCCTGGAGTCTCGATTGCGGCCACAGAAACGTCTATCTATTCCCCTTACAATTGAATCCCCTATCACTATAGCAATCGCACTCTTTTTCCTGCCCACCTGTGCAGCAGAGCCTCCCATGGTGCCATGAACTTGGCTGCTGCTGCCCTCCCCTGGTGAGTCATCCCCCCCAACAGCACCCAAGGCGGTCTATCTGTTTTGGAGGGGGATGACCGCAGGGGACCCCTGCACTACCTTCCTGCCTGCTCTGCCTGATGGTCACCCATTCCCTATCTACCTGAGTAATCTTTAGCTGCGGTGTGAACAACTCACTAAACATGCTATTCACGACATCCTCAGCATCGCGGATGCTCCAGAATGAATCCATGCTCAGCTCCAGTGCCGCAATGGAGGGCACAGTTTATTACCAATTACAGTAAAGAATCCTGGCTGGTCCAGGTCCTGATCTGGCAGGCCATAACGGGGGACTTCTCGATCTCAAATGCCTCCATGACCATGATCAAGACCTCTGGCTGTGCCATTTCCACCCCGGTGGTGGGCAATGGTAGCTGACTGAGAGCATCTGCGCAGTTCTCTGTGCCCAGTCTGTGGCAGATTACATAGTTGTATGCTGACAGCGTGAGCACCCATCTTTGGATGTGGGCAGAGGCATTGGTATTAATCCCTTTGCTCTCCGTGAATAGCGATTTGAGTGGCTTATGGTCAGTTTCAAGCTCGAACATGAGGCCAAATAAGTACTGGTGCATTTTTTTTACTCCGTAAACGCACGCCAGAGTCTCTTTTTCACCCATGCTGTAGGCCCTTTCGGCATTGGACAAACTCCTGGGTGCATACACAACCGGTTGCAAAATCCTTGATTCGTTAGCCTGTTGTAACACACATCTGACCCCGTATGACGACGCATCGCAAGCTAACACTAATCGTTTACATGGGTTATACAGGACAAGCAGTTTGTTAGAACACAATAAATTTCTGGCTTTCTTAAAGGCAGCCTCTTGTGAATTCCCCCATACCCAGTCGTCTTCCTTGCGCCGCAGCGCATGTAGAGGTTCTAGCAGGGTGCTTAACCCAGGTAGGAAATTACCGAAATAATTAAGGAGTCCCAGGAACGACTGCAGCTCCGTCACGTTCTGTGGTCGCGGTGCGTTCTTGATGGCTTCATTCTTGGCGTCGGTGGGTCTGATGCCCTCTGCTACGATTCTCCTTCCTAAGAATTCGACGTCCTTTGCCAGGAAAACACACTTCAAGCGTTTCAACCTGAGCCCCATGCGATCCAACTGACTAAGAACTTCCTCCAGATTCTTCAAGTGCTCCATGGTGTCTCGACCTGTAACGAATATGTCATCCTGGAAGACCACTGTGAAAGGAATCGACTTTAGCAGACTCTCCATGTTCCACTGGAAGATCGCCGCTGCCGACTGAATCCCGAACGAGCACCGGTTGTAGATAAAGACCTTTGTGCATGTTGATGCAGGTGAGGCCTTTCGAAGACTCCTCCAGCTCCTACATCATGTAGGCCAAGGTCAGGTCCAGCTTGGTGAACATCTTCCCTCCAGCCAGGATCGCAAATAGGTTGTCTGCCTTGGGTAGCGTGTACTGGTCCTGCAGGAAAAAACGGTTAATCGTTACTTTATAGTCCCCGCAAATTCTAACCGTACCGTCCTCCTTGAGTACCGGGACAATCGAACTGGCCCAGTCGTTGAATTCGATGTGATGATGCCTTCATGTTGCAGCCTGTCCAGCTCAATTGCCACTTTTTCACGCATCATTTACGGTACCACCCGAGCCTTGTGGTGAATAGGTCGCGTACCGGGAACCAAATGGATCTGCACTTTCGCCCCCAAGAAGCTTCCAATGCCTGGTTCGAATAATGATGGATTAGCTAGTCACATTTGCTCATTACACACAGTACTCAGTCTCAACATTTATTATGAGCGTAACAATTGGTGACGAGATAACGAACAATCGCGCGAAAATGCAAAGAACAGTCGGCATCCTGGAGAAGTTCTCAGAAGGGGATGATTGGGAGGCCTTTGTAGAGAGACTCGACCAATACTTTGTGGCCAATGAGCTGGAAGGGGCGAGAACGCTACCAAACGAAGGGTGATCCTCCTAACTGTCTGTGGGGCAACAACCTATGGCCTCATGAAGAATCTCCTGGCCCCAGCAAAACCAACAGAGAAATCCTACAAAGAATTGTGTATGCTGGTCTGGGCGCACCTAAATCCTAAGGACAGTGTTTTGATGGCGAGATATCGGTTCTACACATGTCAACGATGGAAGGGCCAGGAAGTGGTGAGCTACGTCACCGAACTAGGGCGCCTTGCAGGACATTGTGAGTTTGAGGGATTCGTAGAACAAATGCTCAGAGACTTTTTTGACTTGGCATTGGACATGAGACAATCCTTAGCAAACTGTTGACCGTAGAAACTCTGAATCTAAGTAAAGCCATAATGATAGCCCAGGCATTTATATCCACCAGTGACAACACCAAGCAGATTTAGCAGAACAAAGAAGTTTCGGCCAGTACTGTGCATAAAGTAACGTGGGTTTTGAGCAGAAATGTACATGGCAGAACGTACACACTGGCTGTTGTGGCCCGACCTCAATTGACCCAGAGTCCGCCATCATCTGTTAATGTGAAGCAGTTAACACCCTGTTGGTGCTGCGGAGGTGATCATCGGTCCCATCAATGCCGCTTTAAGCACTATGTGTGCAATGGTTGCAGAACAATGGGACACCTCCAACGAATGTGCAGGCGAGCTGCAAATCCTGCAAACCCTGCAAACCCCACGTTTCAGAGGAAGATCGATCCACAGTGGACCAGACTGAATTGGAAACTCGTACCGAGGAGGCAGAAATATGCGGGGTACCCATGTTCATGACGAAATGCCCACCAATAATGTTGAAAGTTGAACTGAATGGTATTCCAGTATGTATGGAGCTGAACACGGGGGCAAGTCAGTCCATAATGAGTAAAAAGGCCTTCGACAGGCTGTGGGGAAAGAAGGCACACAGGCCCAAGCTCAGCCCCATTCATACCAAACTAAGGACTTACACCAAGGAACTAATCCCTGTAATTGGCAGTGCAGAAGTCAAAGTCTCCTGCGACAGAGCAGTACATGCACTCCCACTGTGGATTGTACCAGGGGATGGCCCCACATTGTTTGGCAGAAGCTGGCTGGGAAAAATCCACTGGAACTGGGATGACATCCGAGCGCTTTCAACCGTCGACGATGCCTCATGTACCCAGGTTTTAAGCAAGATCCCATCCTCGTCGCCAATTGTTACGCTCATAATAAATAGTGAGACTGAGTACTGTGTGTAATGAGCAAGTGTGACCTTAGCTCCTTTAATAAGATTCCAGAGTGCAGGTACCTCATGGGTGGCTTGCTTATATACTGTGCTCCCAAGGGATGCTGGGATCCCTTGGGACTCCAACAGGTGAACCCTCTGGTGGTCAGGTGTAATGCAGGTTACCAAGGGCTAAATACGTAACAGGGTCGGCAATCCAAAAAAAGATGGTGGCCCGGGGTGCTGGCACCCTCCTCTTTAAGTAGCACCTTCCAATCCAACATGCTGCCTCCTCTCCCAATGGCTGAGACTGCCCCTGCACAGGTGTTGGTGGAGTGGTCTTTGATGGGGTCCTCACGGGCTCCAAAACCCAGAGGACGTTGGCCAAGAGCATCTCAGCTGTCAGAGCAGGGATCTGAGCAGCCTCCCTCTACCTCTGCTCAAGCCACAGGGGTTGCACCAGGTAAGTGTGGTAGGGAAAGGAAGAGAATAGCTTTGTAGTTCATCAAGGGTGTGAGACAAAATGTTATGTTGTTAAAGTTCTGTTCTTTAGTAGAATCAGGTAAAATGTATGGGGTGGAAATTCAGTTGCGCCTCTGTTGCACCTTTAACCCAGGCAGAGCGGTAAATGTTGTGCCGGGAAATGGTTTGCGTCTCCAGCCACAAAATTTACCAGCTGAGTATGGAGTGCAGCGCTCAGGGAGGCATTCCACACCTCTTTTAGGGCGCGAGGCCGGCTGAGCAACTGAAAATCCTGAGGTAAACAGCCAGCCTCGGAGCACACTAAGAGAGGCTTCCGCGGAAAAAAAATCTAAAAAAACCCCACCAAAAACATTCCCAATACATTACTGACACTACATTCACATGAATCGCTATAATCAAAAAATAAAAAGCAATCACACTTACTTAGGTACACATTCCTTCCCACACTGCGCTTGTTACAGCTCGGACCACCAGCTTTCACAGGCGGTCCCACAAGGGTGTGCTACAGGGTGCTATGGATCAGGTGCGTTTGAAATTTCGAGCCAGTGTCGCAACCAGGGGCGTTGCCCATCGGCTTGCTTCTCCCGGACGGTACTGCTCCGTGTCCCCGCAAACCCGACACCGAATGTCCCGGCGGGGTGCTGGAAACTGGTCATCTGCCCGGAAATGCTTTCAGCCGCCATTACCGCCCCTCCGGGGCAAAAATAGAGACAGCAACGAACAGAAGACTCCACCCTATTACTTTGTTCCATTTTCCTGTGTTACCCATTCTTGGTTGCTGGGTGGCAACTCACCTTTTCATTTGTTTGTGGATGAATGGGAAGGCATGAATTGATGAGGACCAATGGGGGGATGTGCAATGGGTGGTTAGTTGATAGCAGGACTGCTTTGTATCAGTGGAATTGAAGGGGGAGGTGGGGAAGGTTCTGGGAATGGTGGCTGTTGGATGTGGTTGTTACATGGGCCCAGTGGTAGTAACTAACTGAACCATACAGCTATAACGGAATCCCTGGCATCCTAGCCAGCAATGTGAGAAACTGGTGCTGCGATGGGGTTTCCATCTTCTTCCTCCTCCTTCTCCTCAGAACCTTCTGCGGATGATGGATGCTCAGCGCCTTGTACCTCCTGCAGCTCGAATCCTCGCTGCTGCGCAATGTTGTGCAGAGTGCAGCAAACCACAATTATCTGGTGACCCTGAATGGCGAGTACTGAAAGGTGCCTTCAGATCTGTCCAGGCGCCTGAAGTGCATCTTGAGCATGCCAATTGCTTGCTCATTGCTCATTGGTTATCATATAGCTTTCGTTGTACCACTCTTGGGCTTCATTGGTTGGATCCCTCACGGGTGTCATCAGCCAAGTTTGAAGTGGCTATCCTTTGTCTTCGAGCAGCCACCACTTAAATGTGTTTGCAGGTTCAAAGAGATCAGGGAGCTTGGACTGCTGCAGGATGAATGCATCATGGCAGCTCCCCAGGAATCGGGTGCACACCTGCATAAACCTTGTCTTGTGGTTGCACACAGGCTGCTGGAATGGATCCCTTGAGGTTTACAAATATTCCTGGTTGATCTAGCGGTGCATGATTTAGCACACGTGTGCAGTCGATGATGCCTTGCACCTGTGGGAAGCCAACCAGAGACGCAAACCCCAGCGCCTGCTCATTCTGACTGGCATCACTGCAGGTGAAGTTCACATAATTGCCGGCCCTGGAACATATCCCACCAGTGATATCACCAGCAGGGAGCGGGTCTTCCTCGAGGAGGCTGCAGATGCCTCCTGATGTGACAAACTCAGCCTCCGGAGGCTCGATTGCTCTTCCGAGAGGACTAGGAAGCTGAGCTTCTGACTGTACACTACTGTGTCACAGGTATTGCCCCCTGTGAGTGGCATCCCTCTGCTGCTCCCCTCTTTGCTCACCACCTGCAGGTCTCAGCAGTAGGCTGCTCCTGCTCCTGATCGACATCTTGATCCTCGTCCGAGGTCCAATCTAAGGCAGCCAAGGCGCCATCCATCCTAACCTGAGTCTTAAAACAGCCAAAGTGTAGAAACTAACCTCTCACCACAAGTACTCTCAACAAACCCTTCCCCAGTGGTAGGCAAGAAAGCAGCTGTGAGCACTGTTGAATATTGTTGTATTTGCCTGATTTTTAATGAGCCCCACGAATATGCTTTGTGTTCTCACCGTGGTTTCAATGGCAAGTTTCAGGAAACCCGTGGATGCAGCGTTAGGGCGCAAGCAGTAGATCACAACCAAGTTAAACCCAGAAGTCGGCGGGTTGGAGCTGGCTTCTGTACGTGTTCGCATTTTTGGTGAACTTAATGCTTGACCCCGCCACCCACATCTAAACCATACCCTCTTCAACATTAAAATTCTCCCCATAGAATCATACAGCACAGAAGGAGGCCATTCAGCCCATTGTGCCTGTGCCAGCTCTTTGAAAGAGCAATCTAAGTAGTCTCACTCTCCTGCTCTTGCCCCATAGCCCTGCAAAATTTTCCTTTTCATGTATGTAGGATGTAGGTTTGATGTAAATAATTTAAATGCTTGAACTGAATTTAATCAAAAGACAAGTAAAGGAATAGCACCGTGTCGAGGTACTTCGTACCTGTAGTAATCTGAGGGAGGTCAATCTCAAAAGGTAAGCATCCAAGCACTGAACCTTTACAAAGCTTTATATGAAGTCTACAAAGCTTTTTCTTGAGGTTTTACATCCTGATCTTAATGCAGCATTTCAAAATGTCAAGAAGTTAGACAAACTTGATCCCTTCCTCAGAGGATTAACCCTCCCACTATCAATTAAACCCAATAATCATGTGAGGGATGTGGAATGACCTCTACCACCTGGTTACCATTGACAAATCTTTATGCACCCTCAGAGACCTGAAAAAAAAAAATCAATTGATCTGTTAGCTCTGTCTTGGGCTGTTAGAGTTTCTAAATGTTAAGCATCCAAATCTCAAAACCGTAGCTGAAGGATACCCCAAGGGAAGATCATATTCTTTTAAATGGATGCTCAGACACAAGAGTCCAGGAACAGAGAGATCTAGCGGGCCAATGCATAGGGCAACAAATATGGTAATGCAGGTAGAAAAAGCAATACAAATGTTTGGTTCAATCGACGTTGCAAACACTATTATATTTTTAACTTAATTTGAACAACTGCACCCTGTCCTTTGAAGTTCTGAACTGAATCACAATCCTCACCTGCCGTAAACCACTGAAGATCTTGGTCTTCAGGCAAATGCTGGTTTTGGCATGGATAGAGGATTGGCTAACTAACAGAAAACAGAGAGTCAGGATAAATGATTCATTCTCAGGTTGGCAATCAGTAACTAGTGGGGTGCCGCAGGGATCAGTGCTGGGACCCCAACTATTTACAATCTATATTAACAACTTGGAAGAAGGGACCGAGTGTAAAGTAGCCAAGTTTGCTGACGATACAAAGATGGGCGGAAAAGCAATGGACACAAAAAACCTGCAAAAGGACATAGACAGGCTAAGTGAATGGGCAAAAATTTGGCAGATGGAGTATAATGTTGGAAATTATGAGGTTATGCACTTTGCAGAAAAAAATCGAAGAGCAAGTTATTATTTAAATGGAGAAAAATTGCAAAGTGCTGCAGTACAGCAGGACCTGGGGGTACACCAAGTGATCAGGAAGCCCAATGGAATCTTCGCCTTTATTGCAAAGGGTATTGGTGAGGCCACACCTGGCATACTGCGTACAGTTTTGGTTTCCAAATTTAAGAAAGGATATACTTGCTTTGGAGGCAGTTCAGAGAAGGTTCACAAGGTTGATTCTGGAGATGAGGGGGTTGACATATGAGGAAAGGTTGAGTGGGTTGGACCTCTACTCATTGGAATTCAGAAGAATGAGAGGTGATCTTATCGAAACGTATAAGATTATGAGGGGGCTTGACAAGTTGGATGCAGAGACAATGTTTCCACTGATAGGGGAGACTAGAACTAGGGGGGCATAATCTTAGAATAAGGGGCCGCCCATTTAAAACTGAGATGAGGAGGAATTTCTTCTCTCAGAGGGTTATAAATCTGTGGAATTCACTGCCTCAGAGAGCTGTGAAAGCTGGGTCATTGAATAAAGTTAAGAAAGAGTTAGACAGTTTCTTAACCGATAAGGGAATAACGGGTTATGGGGAGCGGGCAGGGAAGATCAACCGTGATCGTATTAAATGGTGGAGCAGGCTAGAGGAGCCATATGGCCTACTCCTGCTCCTATTTCTTATGTTATGTTCTTATAGACTAGAACCTGCATTTTTTTTGCCAACTTAACGCCCACTTAATGACCATTTTATTGCTGAAATGAAGTATAGCGCCCAGATATCGCCCATTTTGGCAAAAAATGGAAATTGACGGGCTTTTTTAGGAGACTTATCGCTGAGCGTTATTTTCCCAATGGGCTTAGTGCGGAGAAAAAATATTACCTCCCGCCCACTTTTTTGGGGCAGTATCAGCAGAATTCAACACCCATATTATCGCCCAACATTACTTTCCCCATGGAATTAATGCTGAGTTTCAACATTACGCCCGGCGACTGTTTTTATCGTAAAGAGCATATTTACCCAAACCAGCGGCCATGGAGATCTACACCGTCAATTTCACCACCTCGCACACATATAGCCCACAATATCGCTCGCTCAAAAAAATGCTCACGAAAAGTGGAACGAATCACAGCGTTATGGACGCCATGTTCTAGATCACATGTCGCGTCCTTTAAAAGGTTGCTGTGCTTCAACCTCGGCGGAGTTCAGATGTACTCTGCAAGTCATTGGAGTTGATGTGAACATCTCTGAAAACATCTTGACCACACTGTGACTGATTGGAGTTGAATAGGTGTGCTCGTCGGGACATTCCTTGTTTGTGTGCAATTGGTGGCAGACAGGGAGCTACTGCAAAGGGGCCTGTCCTTTCTCACCTTCTCTTGGTGACCAAATACATGCAGCAGACTTAACATCGCCGAAGGATGCTGCACTGCATTATGTGCCCAATGGATGAAGTGACAGACAGCTGCGGAGCACCAGATGTTACATCCCCTGCAAGTACAAGGAGAAGCATTCTTACCTCGACTTGCCCGACACCACCTGCCTTCAGAGACTGCGCTTCCACGAAGAGGTTATCACTGAGGTATGCCAGCTGATAAGGGCAGACCTGCAGCCTGCCAGCACCATCAAAACTACACTATCCGTTGAGTTCAAAGTCACCGCTGCATTAGACAAGTCACTGAAGCCCTGTATACAAGCAGGAGGGACTTGATCAGCTTCCATATGACTAGGGAGGCCAGGGAGGCACAGAGAGAAATGGCTCTAGGATTCTCCAGAATTGCAAACTTCCCCAAGGTGCAAAGAGCAATAGACTGTATGCACATCGCGATGCGAGCATCTTTTCAGGATGCTGAGGTTTTCAGGAACTGCAAGGGATGCCACTCCCTGAATGTCCAGCTGGTAGTTGACCACCAGCAAATTATACTGGCAGTGAATGCTCAATTTCTGGGCAGCATCCATGATGCGCACATCCTGTGTGAGAGCACTGTATCTGACTTGTTTAACAATGAGCCACAAGGTCAATGCTGGATGCTTGGGGACAAAGGATATGGCCTCACCACTTGGCTGATGACCCCCCTGCGTGACACCCACACCGAGGCCAAGAGGCGATACAATGAGAGCCACAGAGCAACTCGCAATATCGAGGAGAAAACCGTTGGAGTGCCTGGACCACTCAGGAAGCGAACTCCAAAACCCCCCTGAGTAAGTAGCTCAATTTGTGGTGGTGTGCTCCATGCTACACAACTTGGCTATCAGGAGGGGACAAGAATTGCCTGTTGAGTCTGACAGGCCACCTCACCAGAGAGAGGACGAGGAGGTCAAGGAGGCGGATGCTGACATCGGCCCAGACAATCAGGCTGATGCTGAAGCCATGCCCCCGCCCCCCTGTAGACTGCATGAAAGGCCTATGGTGGCATGATAGCTGCAAGAGCCTTATGTCAGGAGCTCATCAATGATCACTTTGCCTGAAAGAACATTGGTGTTATTTCCATGGCTGACACACTGATGGGTGTGCAGGTCATACATCAATGGTGGGCATCACCTTGGTGACCGTTAAAGTTTACGTTGATTGAAGTTAACTGTGGTTATATCCTTTGATGTTAAGGAATCACCAGCATGTAATAGTACAGCTATCTGAGCCAATGTGCTGCAAGGTTTTGTTAAATAAAAAACATTTAAACTGAACATTAGTCTGAAATCATCAGTATTTCTGTACAAACCAACCTTCACCCCGCTTCTCCTCCCCACCTCTACCCCTTACCCTCCTGACTCCAAGCCGCCTGGCCGAGGAGTTCCTCAGGCGATGCTTCATGGGGGGGTGGGGGGGCTGATGGCCGAAGCGCTGCTTGGATGGATACAGAAGAGGACAGTCCCAAGGTGGGAACGTGCTCCAAGCCAGAAGCAAGATGTTGCTGCTGGCTCTCATGTGATGTTGGCAATGGGGGTGTGTCACCTGGGGGTGCGTCACCTTGGGGTGCAGTGTGGCGATCTGGAACCACTGGGAGCCCTCTGCCACCAGTGTTCCTGGCTACCAGTTCCAGGGCCTCCTCCATCCCTTCCATTTTATATTTTATTTGTTGGACAAAAACTCGGTGCCAACTATGTTCTTGGTGCTTAGTTGGCTTTTTGCTGCTGGTGAATCTCCCTCGATCCTCCCACAACAGCCAAACAAGCACACACCACAGCCACACACGCTTTCAGTGCCTCTGAGCTCCCTCTCTCTCTGTCTCCTTTTCTGCGCATTTGATGGTGACTCTTGACCTCAAGAATCGCCGGTATCGAGCATTGCCATGCCGTTGCTAAGGATGGCTACACTTTACGGCAGAAGGTCAGAAAAACTTAACGCTACCACCCATTTGATGTCGCTCGCGGTAACGTCCATTTTCAAAAATGTAAACTAGGTGTTTTGAGAATGGATGAGAAGCCGGCGATCTGAAAACACTTTTTTAACACCCACACCGGAAATAACGCCCATTGTACCTTGTCAAATGCCTTCTGGAAAGTCCAAATGCACCACATCCACTGGTTCCCCTTTATCCATCCTGTGTGTTACATCCTCAAAGAATTCCAGCAAATTTGTCCATCATGACTTCCCCTTCATAAATCCATGCTGACTGCCTGACCGAATTATGTTTTTCCAAATGACTTGCTACTGCTTCTTTAATAATGGACTCCAACATTTTCCCAACCACAGATGTTAGGCTAACTGCTCTATAGTTTCCTGCATTTTGTCTGCCTCCTTTTTTAAATAGGGGCATTACATTTGCAGTTTTCCAATCTGCTGGGACCTCTCCAGAATCCAGGGAATTTTGGTAAATTACAACAAAAGCATCCACTATCCCTGCTGCTACTTCTCTTAAGACCAAGCTACTAAGAAAGCCACACAGGTAGAGTTTCTGCATGCCTAATATGCGTGCACATTCTTTCTTCATGAGGGCTCACTCCGCTGGCCTCAGTCTGGAGAGTTCAGGCTTAGGAGCCCCAAGTGCACAGAGGTGTAAAGCTGGAGTTTAAACTGTTTAATCTGGGCAGTTTACTGGTGTAGAGCATTGATAAGTTTGCTGTTGCTTACCAAGTTGGTAAGAAAAAGCTTGCATTTATATAGCACCTTTCATAACCTCAGGACATCCCAAAGCATATACAGCCAAGATAGGACCAATCTTTTCTTTAGGGCGTTAGCTTGCATTGTTACTTGGAGCCAAAGGGGACGATTACCAGGTCTCAGAGACAGGGCTACTCATCCAGGTTAAGGCTGGCCTATCAATCACCAGCAGTACCTTGGAGTACTACAAAACTTCCTGACTTAACTATCCAATTACCAAAACTGCAACAGAGGATTGACATGATTCTGAACTTCTTTCATCAGGTACGTCATCTTGGAACTATCTTGCACCCAAAGAGACCCCACTTCCTCCTTTTGTGCTACGACAAGCTGAGGCCTTGTTCCCTGGATAGGAATTTCTTATAAGCAGCACATTGGGCAGTACAACTCCTCATAAAACATATATGAGTATATTGCCATTGTTATATATGTAAACTTGTATTTACTCTGTACAGCCACCAGAGGGCTCATTCCCTGGAGTCCCAAGGGATCCCATAATCCCTTGGGAACACAGGTATTTAAGGAGGCCTCACTCTGGAGACCTGCAATAAAAGACTATGGTCAAACGTTACTTTGAGCTCACAGTGTTCAGTCTGACTCTTTCTCCAAACATAACAACTGGCGACAAGGTACAGATAGCGAACACAAAGATGCAGAGAACAGTGGGCATCCTGGAGAAATTCTCGGAGGGAGATGATTGGGAAACTTTTGTGGAGTGACTCGACCAATACTTCATGGCCAACGAGCTAGATGGGGAAGAGAACACTGCCAAATGAAGGGCGATCCTTCTCACCATCTGTGGGGTACCAATGTATGGCCTCATGAAGAATCTGCTCACTCCAGCGAAACCCATGGAGAAATCGTATGATGATTTGTGCACACTGGTTCGAGAGCATTTGAACCCAAAGGAAAGCATTCTGATGGCGAGGTACTGGTTCTACACCAACAAAAGGTCTGAAGGCCAGGAAGTGGTGAGTTATGTCGCCGAGCTAAGACGCCTTGCAGGACATTGCGAATTTGAAGGACATTTGGAGCACATGCTCAGAGACTTTTTTGTACTTGGCATTGGCCACGAAACCATACTTCGCAATCTTTTGACTGTGGAGACCCCAACCTTGAGTAAGGCCATAGCGATAGCCCAGGCATTCATTGCCATCAGTGACAATACTCAGCAAATCTCTCAGCACACGAGTGCTGCTACAAGTACTGTGAACAAAGTGATGTTGTTTTTGAATCGTAATGTACAGGGCAGGTCACACATGCCTGCAGCTGCACGTTGGCAGATGACTCAGAATCCACCATCAAGGGTGATGAATGCAAGGCCATTAACACTTTGTTGGCGCTGCGGGGTGATCATCATTTCCATTCATGCCGATTCAAAGGGTACATTTGCAAGGGCTGTGGAACAATGGGAAACCTCCAACGTATGTGCAGGTGAGCTGCAAATCCTGCTAAACCTGCAAACAACCATGTTGCAGAGGAGGACAGATCCACGGAGAATTACCACGAACCAGAGCCTTAGACCGAGGAGGCAGAGGTACATGGGGTGCACACATTCACCACGAATTGTCCCCCGATAATGCTGAATGTTGAACTAAATGGACTCCCGGTGTCAATGGAGCTGGACACAGGCGTGAGCCAGTCCATCATGGGCAAAAAGACTTTCGAAAGATTATGGTGCAACAAGGCCTCAAGACCAGTCTTAAATCCAGTTCGCACGAAACTAAGAACTTACACAAAAGAACTGATTCCCGTAATCGGCAGTGCTACTGTAAAGTACTCCTACGATGGAGCGGTGCACAAGCTACCACTTTGGGTGGTACCAGGCAATGGACCCACGCCGCTCGGCAGGAACTGGCTGGGAAAGATACGTGGGAACTGGGACGATGTCCGAGCGCTATCGCCCGCTGACGATACTTCATGTGCCCAGGTCTTAAATAAATTTCCTTCACTGTTCGAACCAGGCATCGGGAAATTCCAAGGAGCAAAAGTGCAGATCCACCTAATTCCGGGGGTGCGACCCATTCATCACAAAGCGAGAACAGTACCGTACATGATGAGAAAAAGGGCATTGATCGAGCTAGACTGGCTGCAAAGAGAGGGCATAATTTCACCAATCGAGTTCAATGAGTGGGCCAGTCCTATTGTCCCAGTCCTCAAGGGAGATGGCACCATCAGTATCTGTGGCGATTACAAAGTAGCTATCAATCGTTTCTCCCTGCAGGACCAATACCCACTACTAAAGGCTGACGAACTCTTTGCAACGCTGGCGGGAGGAAAGACATTCACAAAGCTGGATCTGACTTCAGCCTACATGACGCAGGAACTGGAGGAATCATCGAAGGGCCTCACATGCATCAACACGCACAAAGGTCTATTTATTTTTACTAGATGCCCCGTTTGGAATTCGATTGGCGGCGGCGATATTCCAGAGATACATGGAAAGTCTACTGAAGTCAGTCCCGCACACTGTGGTCTTCAAGGATGACATCTTGGTCACAGGTCAGAACACAGTCGAGCATCTGCAGAACCTGAAGAAGGTTCTTAGTTGACTCAACCGAGTGGGGCTCAGGTTAAGACACACTAAATGCGTTTTCCTAGCGCCTGAAGTGGAGTTCTTGGGAAGGAGGATTGCGGCGGATGACGGTTTACTATTTGGAGGTGGAAGAGCAACTGTTTGCCTCTCTGTAACACTATCATTGGTATTTCCACGGGTCGAACCAGCAGCATAGACATTTGCATATCATCCATAATTTTCAGCTTGTTTCAGCTTTTAATAAAGAAATCCACATACAGCTTAGCAAACCCATTAGCTGCCCTTTTATAATAATAGTTAACATTGCTGTACAAGAACATAAGAACATAAGAAATAGGAGCAACAGTAGACCATTTGGCCATTCGAACCTGCCCTGCCATTCAATAAGATCATGGCTGATCTGATTATGAACTCAGCTCCACTTCCCTGCCCACTCCCCATAACCCTTTATTCCCTTATCGCTCAAAAATCTGTCTATTTCCGCCTTAAATATATTCAATGACCCAGCCTCCACAGCTCTCTAGGCCAGAGAATTCCATAGATTTACAACCCTCTGAGAGAAGAAATTCCTCCTCATCTCAGTTTTAAATGGGCCGCCCTTTATTCTGAGACTATGTCCCCTAGTTTTAGTTTCCCCTATGAGTGGAAATATCCTCTCTGCATCCACCTTGTCGAGCCCCCTCATTATCTTATATGTTTCAATAAGATCACCTCTCATTCTTCTGAACTCCAATGTGTATAGGCCCAACCTACTCAACCTATCTTCATAAGTCAACCCCCTCATCTCCGGAATCAACCTAGTGAACCTTCTCTGAACAGTCTCCAATGCAAGTATATCCTTCCTTAAATACGGAGACCAAAACTGTACTCTAGATGTGACCTCACCAATACCTGTACATTTGTAGCTGTCCTTTTATAATAGTAGCTAACATTAACAATGCTAACATCCCCAGCATTGAAGCACTGACCACACTCAATCAGCTCCGCTGGGCAGGCCACATAGTTCACATAGAAGTGGAGCTCCTTCATGGCAAACGAGCCAAAGGTGGGCAGCGGAAGCATTACAAGGACACCCTCAAAGCCTCCCTGATAAAGTGCGACATCCCCACTGACACCTGGGAGTCCCTGGCCAAAGACCGCCCGAAGTGGAGAAAGTACATCTGGGAGGGCACTGAGCACTTCGAGTCTCAATGTCAAGAGCGTGCAGAAATCAAGTGCAGGCAGTGGAAAGAGCGTGCAGCAAACCAGTCCCACCCACCCCCTCCCTCAACAACTATCTGTCCCACCTGTGACAGAGTCTGTGGCCCTCGCATTGGACTGTACAGCCACCAAAGAACTCACTTCAGGAGTGGAAGCAAGTCTTCCTCAATTTCGAGGGACTGCCTATGATGATGATAACATTGCTGTACAAGATGGGGGTGAATTTTCTAATCCCCCAGGAATACCAAGATCATTTCCATCAGGTGGGCAAATACCTCCCCATTTATGAGAACCTCCCTACAACTGATGCAGTAATGACATGGTGATACTTTACTTCCTATCTGCACCCCATTCACACCAGCTGAATTCCTTGTCCATATAAAATGGACATTTAGGGTTCCTGAACACTGCAGAAAAGGTGGATGGATATTTGAAGAGCCTAGTAGATATCTATGAGGGAATTGGGGATTATTTAGTTCCTGTTTGACTTTGTTGATTTTGTTTTGTTCTTTTTGCTATGGAAACAATTTTCCCTTCGACCTTTTTGCCGTTTGCTGTGGGGCTGTTATTTACCCTCCTTCCCCATTTCAGAAAGGGCACAATGAATTCCCATCAGTAACTCTCCTGTAGTTTTGATTTTTGGAAGAAGAGAAGAAACAATGGGCAGATGCCAGGCTGGTCATGTAGCACCAAAGTCACATGGCACCCACCCATCCATACCACCACATTAGCAGTGTGACAAAGGAGTTGCTATCTCTGGGTGTGCCGGGAGCAGTGCTTGCTGAGGCCGTGCTTTCCTATGCAAATCACCACTGAGCTGTGCCATTTGTTGCAAGCTGGTGAACAAACCCCTATGAAGTATTTTTGCCCAGTCTCGGCTTGGTGCTTGTCCCTTTAACTCAGTCACACGTCACACGCAGTTTAAAAAGGAGTCAGTCAAAATCATGTCCCCAGTCTAACTCAATTCAAATGTTATAAGAATTTGTTGGTTCTCTTCAAGGAGCTGGAGGCTTGAGGGGAGAAGCCAACGCACAATTCAATGAAAACACACTGTGCTATTTGTTCAGTTAAGTGTGTATGACTGGCAATTCCTTTTCAACTGAGTTGATAGTTATTTAAATACAAGGGGTATTTAAATCGATGTAACTATTTGTAATGCACTTCTTTTGACAGATAGGAGAGAGAGGCTGGGGGAGGGTGAGAGAGACTGGAGTAGAGAGATAGAGCCTGACGAGAGGGAGAGTCTGGGGGGAGAGAGGCTGGGAGAGGGTGAGAGAGACTGGGGTAGAGAGATAGAGGCTGGGGAGAAGGAGTGTCAGGGGGGGAGAGAGGCTGGGAGAGGGTGAGAGAGACTGGGGTAGAGAGATAGAGGCTGGGGAGAGGGGGAGTCTTGGGGGAAGAGAGGCTGGGGGAGATTTGCAAAGTCAGTGAGACCTTGGGATGGGCAGTTCCTGTGACACATTCCTATGAAACTTGAGGGTGTGGTTATCCTCCAAGGGGACCAATCATAGACAAAGGGTGGAGCATGGTGGCCATGTTTGCAATAGGAATAGGCACGTCCTGTTTAAATAGGTTAAACTTGTTCAAATCATTGAGTCAAGATGGTTGGAACTTTCAGAAAGACAGGTTAGGTCAGTTAGCTCCCATAGTTGAAAAGATTAAAGGAAGAGAATACTGCATTTTGAAAGTTATGTACAAAATAATAGCTCAGCATATATTGCAGCCATTTATTGTTTTCATCAAGGAGATGATAAGTACGTATATATCAACTTTCCTTCATTGTCACTGGATCAAAATCCTGGAACTCACTACCTAATAGCACTGTGAGAGCACCTTCACCACACGGACTGCAGCAGCTCACCACCACCTTCTTGAGGGCAATAAATGCTGACCCCAGTGACACCCACATCCCAAAGAATGATAGTATGTGTATGTGTGTGTGTTTAATACATTACCGCTTCATATTCATGTTCATCTTTTTCAATAAATTTGGAAGTCCAAAATGAGGTCTGATGTTGTGATGCTCTGCTGTTTCTCGAAGATGGAGGAAAGTTCCTGTGGAAGCACAGGGATAGATTTTGTAGCTAAAACAACTTACAGCAGGTTTCTGTTCATTATCAGGGTAAGAAGGGTAAGAAGGGCTGAAAGGATCCAAAAATATAACACCCACCTGTGAGCTTGTAATGTTTGTAGCTCCACACTGTGGATGTGGACGTATTGTGTACTGCAACTACAGAGTTAATAATTAAATAGAAGCAGCAGTTCCGGAGGCTTCTGACCGAGCTGCCTGCCATGTTAGAAGCTGTGTGTGCTTGTGCTCTGTGAATATATCACATTTGGCGGCGAGATGGGATTTTTTGGATGATTTAAAGCTGAAATTTTGTTGGTGAAGGATTCAGCCAGCTGACAGAAAGACTTTGGAAGCTTCTGTCTTTGGAAAAAGCTACAAAATCCGAGGTAAAATACAGCACACTGTGTGAGCAGCTAGAAATTAAAATGGCAGCACCCGCAGGTGTAATGGGACATTTGGGGGAATATAGACACGACCGGGAACGTTTTAAAGCGTATGTGGATTGGCTAGAAATGTATTTCACTGCAAATAACATAATTGAAGTTCCAGACAATGCAGTCCAGAATCAGGCGATATTGGAATGGAAGCAAGCGATCTTCTTATCTGCAGCTGGACTGGAATGGTATGAAACATTGATAAATCTGCTTGTGCCTGACGAGCCAAAGGACACAACGCTTGAAGAGATTTTAACAAAGCTGGAGTAGCACTATAATCCCAAACCGTTAGAAATTGCTGAAAGCTATCGTTTAGGTATACAAAATCAAAAAGCTGATGAAAGTATCAGTGATTACATTGTAGCATTAAAAAAGCTATCTATTCACTGTAATTTCGGAAACTTTCAAAACCGAGCATTGCGGGATCGTTTTGTTTGTGGGGTGAAAAATGATGCGATCAGAAGAAAGTTATTGACGATGGATTACTTGACTTTTGAGATTGCTTGTCAGACAGCAAGGTCGATGGGCATGGCCGAACAATATTCCCGAGAATTAAATAATAATTTCGGTCGTCAGTCAACCGAGGTAAATCGCCTGCAGGTTCAAAGTAAAAGGCGGCGGGGGCCCAAAGTCTCAGAAACTGGAAATTCTAACGGAACGTCGAAGTCGTGCTATAGGTGCCTGGGACAACACATTGCTCAAAGTTGTCCATACATGAAGGCAGAGTGTTTCTTCAGCAGAAAGACTGGGCATCTTGCGAAGGCATGCTGACTGAAGGATAAACCAGTATTCAAAGCTATGAGTAGAAATCCCCAGAGACTACATAGCATGGAAGAACAACAACAGATGCAGAGATGTTAGAGTTACCCGTCATCAGGAGCACGAGGTTAACTAATAGCGATTCGGAAAGTATCAAAATTCACATAGATTCTGCGGGATTCAAGGTACCCATGGAAATTGGCACGGGTGCATCCATGAGTGTAGTACCGGAGTCACTATACCTCAACAAATTGCGTGATTTCCCATTGGAGAAAGCCAAGAGAGAGCTGCGAGGCTACTCGGGAGAGAAAATTCCTGTGGTAGATCGTATCACCGTACCGGTGAAATATAAGGATCAATTCCAGAACTTGACTCTAATAGTAGTGAAAGGAGACAAGCCTGCCTTACTAGGAAGAAATTGGTTGAAATCACTGAAGCTGGATTGGAGTGAAATTTTCTGCGTGGAAATGAGATTTGCATCAATGGATGATGTTATCAAGAAGTATCCAAAGGTGTTCTGCGAAACAGGCAGTCCGATCCAAGGCTTCAAGGCGAGTGTCAGGGTACAGAAGGATGCTAGATTGGTTTACTACAAGCCATGTTCTGTACCATATGTACTCAAGGAGAAAGTTGAGCAAGAACTCAAAAGACTAGAGACTGAGAACATTATTTGTAAGATAGATTGATGTAATTGGGCTACACCCATTGTTGTTGTACCGAAGTCTGATGGTAAGGTAAGATTGTGTGGTGATTCTAAAGTAACCGTAAACCAGATTCAAGAGAGTAATATCCCCAATACATTGCCAAATATAGAAGATTTGTTCACAGCACTGACAGGTGGTCAGATCTTCTCAAAATTGGACCTTACGAATGCCTACTTACAGCTTGAACTAGATGAGGAGTCCATGTTATGCTTGACTATAAATACTCATCTTGGCCTATATCAATTTAATAGGCTACCATTTGGAGTGTCTTCCGCCCCTGCTATATTCCAAAGGGTGATGAACCAGATTTTGCAAGGTATTGAAGGGGTAATATGTTATTTGCATGGCATATTAATTTCAGCATCAAATAGGCAAATTCATAATAACATATTGAATGAAGTCCTCAAACGGCGAGAGAAGCACAGAGTATGAGTGTCTGCTCGTAAGTGTGAGTTATTTAAAAACTCAGAGGAGTACTTAGGGTACAGAGTAGACAAAGATGGTTTACATCCAACCAAGCGAAAGCTGGATGCAATCAGAAATGTACTCACTCCCAGGAATGTCACTGAATTTCGTTCATTCTTGGGTCTTTAGAATTATTATGGGAAGTTCCTATCAAATTTGGCTACATCCACTGAATGAACTATTGAAAAAGCAGGTCCATTGAAAGTGGTCAGAAGAATGCGATACAGCATTCAAGGAGTGTAAAAGCAAATTGGGAGAGAGCGTCATGTTAATTCACTATGACATATCTAAGGAGATTAAGCTAGCATGTGATGCCTCTCCATATGGAGTTGGGGCAGTGATCTCTCATGTATCACGTAGTGGGGAGGAGAGAACAATTGCTTTTGCTTCACTACACTCTCAGTGCCAGTGAGAGTAATATGCGCAAATTGAAAGGGAAGCTTCGTCGTTAATTGTTGGAGTCAAGAATTTCCACAAATACTTGTATGGTCGTAAATTTACCATACTTATGGACCATAAGCCCCTAACAGCAATCCTCCATCCAAAGTCCCCAGTTCCAACATTAGCTGCAGCTCGAATGCAGAGATGGGCTTTGATTTTGTCAGTATATATATATGATATTGCATACAGACGATCAGCTGATCACAGTAATACGGATGCAATGTTTAGATTGCCTTCTCCATCACAAGTTACACCCGATAGGGAAAAAGTATTTTATTTTTCATACATTGATGAAATAGTCACAGCTGAAGAGATTGGTAGAGCAACCAAACATAACCCAGTGATGTCAAAGGTGTATGATTATATTGCAAATGGATGGCCAAACCATATAGCAGACAAAGATATTCATCCATTCTTCATTCGAAGGAATGAATTGTCAGTCGATAAAGATTGTATCATGTGGGGTGCAAACTTGGTTATACCAAATAAATTCAGGTCCAAATTATTAGGAGACCTCCATGACCAGCAGCTGGGAATGTGCTTGACCAAGAGTTTTGCATGCAGTTATTTATGGTGGTCAGGTCTTGATAAAGATATAGAATACATCGTGAGTCAGTGTACGACATGTCAATCAGTAAGCAAGCAACCACCATCATAGAAACATAGAAACATAGAAAATAGGTGCAGGAGTAGGCCATTCGGCCCTTCAAACCTGCACCGCCATTCAATAAGATCATCGCTGATCATTCCTTCAGTGCCCCTTTCCTGCTTTCTCTCCATACCCCTTGATCCCCTTAACCGTAAGGGCCATATCTAACTCCCTCTTGAATATATCCAGTGAACTAGCATCAACAACGCTCTGCGGCAAGGAATTCCACAGGTTAACAACTCTCTGAGTGAAGAAGTTACTCCTCATCTCAGTCCTAAATGGCCTACCCCTTATCCTAAGACTATGTCCCCTGGTTCTGGACTTCCCCAACATCGGGAACATTCTTCCCGCATCTATCCTGTCCAGTCCCGTCAGAATCTTATAAGTTTCTATGAGATCCCCTCTCATCCTTCTAAACTCCAATGAATAAAAGCCCAGTTGATCCAGTCTCTCCTCATATGACAGCCCAGCCATCCCTGGAATCAGTCTGGTGAACCTTCGCTGCACTCCCTCAATAGCAAGAATGTCCTTCCTCAGACTAGGGGACCAAAACTGAACACACTATTCCAGGTGAGGCCTCACTAAGGTCCTGTACAGCTGCAGTAAGACCTCCCTGCTTCTATATTCAAATCCCCTAGCTATGAAGGCCAACATTCCATTTGCCTTCTTTACCGCCTGCTGTACCTGCGTGCCCACTTTCAGTGACTGATGAACCATGACACCCAGGTCTCGTTGCACCTCCCCTTTTCCTAGTCTGCCGCCATTCAGATAATATTCTGCCTTCCTGTTTTTGCCCCCAAAATGGATAACCTCACATTTATCCACATTATACTGCATCTGTCATGTATTTACCCACTCACCTAACCTGTCCAAGTCACCCTGCAGCCTCTTAGCGTCCTCCTCACAGCTCACACCGCCACCCAGTTTAGTGCCATCTGCAAACTTGGAGATATTACACTCTATTCCTTCATCTAAATCATTAATGTCCATTATAAAGAGCTGGGGTCCCAGCACTGAGCCCTGTCGCACTCCACTTGTCACTGCCTGCCATTCTGAAAAGGACCCGTTTATCCTGCCTGCCAACCAGTTCCCTATCCACATCAGTATATTACCCCCAATACCATGTGCTTTGATTTTGCACACCAATCTCTTGTGCAGGTCCTTGTCAAAAGCCTTTTGAAAGTCCAAATACACCACATCCACTGGGTCTCCCTTGTCCACTCTGCTAGTTACATCCTCAAAAAATTCCAGAAGATTCGTCAAGCATGATTTCCCTTTCATAAATCCATGCTGTCTTGATCCGATCCTGTCACTGCTTTCCAAATGTGCTGCTATTTCATCCTTAATGATTGATTCCAACATTTTCCCCACTACTGATGTCAGGCTAACTGGTCTATAATTACCCGTTTTCTCTCTCCCTCCTTTTTTAAAAAGTGGTATTACATTAGCTACCCTCCATAGGAACTGATCCAGAGTTGATAGACTGTTGGAAAATGATCACCAATGCATCCACTATTTCTCGGGCCACTTCCTTGAGTACTCTGGGATGCAGACTATCAGGCCCCGGGGAATTATCAGACTTCAATCCCATCAATTTCCCTAACACAATTTCTCGCCAATAAGGATATCCTTCAATTCCTCCTTCTCACTAGACCCTTGGTCCCCTAGTACCTTCGGAAGGTTATTTGTATCTTCCTTCGTGAAGACAGAACTGAAGTGTTGGTTCAATTGGTCTGCCATTTCTTTGTTCCCCATTATAAATTCACCTGAATCCAACTGCAAGGGACCTACGTTTGTCTTTACTAATCTTTTTCTCTTCACTTATTTATCGAAGCTTTTGCAGTCAGTTTTTATATTCCCTGCAAGCTTCCTCTCATACTCTATTTCCCCCCTCCTAATTAAATCCTTAGTCCTCCTCTGTTGAATTCTAAATTTCTCCCAGTCCTCAGGTTTGTTGCTTTTTCTAGCCAATTCATATGTCTCTTCCTTGGCTTTAACACTATCCTTAATTTCCTTTGTTAGCCATGGTTGAACCACCTTCCCAGTTTTATTTTTACTTCAGACAGGAATGAACAATTGCTGAAGTTCATCCATGGGATCTTTAAATGTTTGCCACTGCTTATCCACCGTCAACCCTTTGATTATCCTTTGCCAGTCTATCCTAGCCAATTCACGCCTCATACTATCGAAGTTACTTTTCCTTAAGTTCAGGACCCTAGTTTCCGAATTAACTTAGTCACTTTCCATCTTAATAAGGAATTCTGCCATATTATGGTCACTTTTCCCCAAGGGGCCTCGCCCAACAAGATTGCTAATTAGTCCCTTCTCATTACACATCACCCAGTCTAGGATGGCCAGCTCCCTGGTTGGTTCCACGGCATATTGGTCTAGAAAACCATCCCTAATACACTCCAGGAAATCCTCCTCCACCGCATTGCTACCAGTTTGGTTAGCCCAATCAATATGTAGTTTAAAGTCGCCCATGATAATTGCTATACCTTTATTGCACACCTCCCTTATTTCTTGTTTGATCCTGTCCCCAACCTCACTACTACTATTTGGTGGTCTATACACAACTCTCACTAGCGTTTTCTGCCCTTTGGAATTCCGCAGCTCCACCCATACCGATTCCACATCATCCAGGCTAATGTCCTTCCTTACAATTGCATTGATTTCTTCTTTAATCAGCAACGCCACCCCGCCTCCTTTTCCTTTCTGTCTATCCTTCCTAAATGTTGAATACCCCTGGATGTTGAGTTCCTAGCCTTGGTCACCCTGGAGCCATGTCTCCATGATGCCAATCACATCGTATCCGTTAACTGCTACCTGCGCAGTTAATTCATCCACCTTATTCCGAATATTCCTCGCATTGAGGCACAGAGCCTTCCAGCTTGTTTTATTACCACACTTTGTCCCTTTAGAATTTTGCTGTAATGTGGCCCTTTTTGTTTTTTTCCTTGGGTTTCTCTGCCCTCCACTTTTACTGTTCTCCTTTCTATATTTTGCTTCTGACTCCATTTTGTTTCCCTCTGTCTCCCTGGATAGGTTCCCATCTCCCTGCCATATTAGTTTAACTCCTCCCCAGCAGCACTAGCAAACACTCCCCCTCAGACATTGGTTCCGGTCCTGCCCAGGTGCAGACCGTCCGGTTTGTACTGGTCCTACCTCCCCCAGAACCAGTTCCAATGTCCCAGGAATGTGAATCCCTCCCTTCTGCACCACTGCTCAAGCCACGTATTCATCTGAGCTATCCTGCGATTCCTAATCTGACTAGCACGTGGCACTGGTAGCAATCCTGAGATTACTACCTTTGAGGTCCTACTTTTTAATTTAACTCCTAGCTCCCTAAATTTGTCTTGTAGGACCTCATCCCGTTTTTTACCTATGTCATTGGTACCTATATGCACCACGACAACTAGCTGTTCACCCTCCCTTTTCAGTACCATTACAGCCATGGAAATGGCCTCCCAGGGTGTGGCAAAGGCTACATATTGATTTTGCTGAGCTGAAAGGACAACAATTGTTCATTGTGATTAATAACCATTCGAAGTGGTTTGAGGTGTTTCCAATTTGGAAAATAACAACAATTAAAACATTGGACATTTTGCGAAGTTTATTTTCTTCATTTGGCCTTGTAGAAGAAATTGTTTCGGATAATGGACCACAATTTTGTTTCAAAGAATTTGCACAGTTCACGAGCAAAAATGGTGTGCAACATACCAAGGTTCCACCGTACCATCCTGCCTCAAATAGTGCAGCAAAGCGCACAGAACAAATTGTAAAACGTGCCCTCATAAAACAAACGTTGGATCCAAATCCAAAGAAACGATTGTTGTCATTGGATCACAAATTGGCTAATTTTTTGATTACATATCATAATACACCTCATACAACTACTGGTAGAACACCAGCAGAATTGTTCCTAAAATGACAACCACAAACGAGATTCTCGTTGTTAAAACCAAATTTGACACAGTCCGTAGAAGAGACATAATTAAGACATAAAGAGAATCATGATAGAGGTAGAGTAAAAGAGAGGAATGTGAAATTAAACCAGAAGGTGAGAGTGAAGAACCATCACCATAAATGGTTAAAGTGGTTACTAGGAAGAGTGGTGAAGATGTGTGGTCCTCGCACATATTTGGTCAAGATGTTTGATAGTGGACAGGTTAGGTTTATTCATATTGATCATATTTTACCTACAGACATGGAAGGTGTTGATGGTGGGAATGATTCAATTATTTCTGACTCATCAGATAGTTTTGATATACCAGTACCAAATCCTACATCTGATGTACTGGAAACAAATCCAAGAGAAAATCAGAATATAATCTGGGTCTGAGTCAGGAAAACAAAGAGTCTGAAGTCAAATGAAAATCAAGGAAATTCCGTGGAGGAAAACGTTCCTCAAGATGAGCCTTGAATGAGTTTAGATTTGATACCATGTTTGGAAGATTCTGTTCGAGAGCGAAGGTATCCTCTTCGAAACAGAAAACAAGTGGTAAAGTTAAATTTGTAAATATGGAAAAAAATAAGTCTATATTCTGTGTTATGTATAAACATGCAAGTTATGTATGATGTTTGTTATAATAACTGCTTCATTAAGGAGGGAAATGTCTGTGAGCTTGTAATGTTTGTAGCTCCACACTGTGGATGTGGACGTATCGTGTACTGCAACTACAGAGTTAATAATTAAACAGAAGCAGCAATTCTGGAGGCTTCCAATCGAGCTGCCTGCCATGTTAGAAGCTGTGTGTGCTTGTGCTCTGTGAATATATCACAGTTCCTGTGGAAGCATAGGGATAGATTTGGTAGCTAAAACAACTTACAGCAGGTTTCTGTTCATTATCAGGGTAAGAAGGATAAGAAGGGCTGAAAGGATCCAAAAACATAGCACCCACCGACACCACGTGCACCACACTCTCAGTGGTTGTTAAGGTCACAACTGCCCTCAACCTTTATGCTACAACATCATTCAGCCTGGTACTTAGTCAACTATTATACGAGATAAAAATTGCAATCATTTTTTTAATGCCCCATGATAGAGCCACTGAGACCAGCAACTGAGGAACTGATAGTTATTTCGTAATGAGTGAAGTATATTGTAGAGTGAATTCATTTTAACCTAACTGACTTCTCCCTCCAGGTGCTGGATTTTCATCTTTTGCAAGTGAGAGCACAGCTGGACATTAAGGTTTGAAATTTAATTGTACCTATTTAGTTTGGTTCCAGACAAGAACGTATTTCGGGAGTGGGATGGAGGTTGGTAGCTGGATAGGGTTTTTGAGCTGATCCACATTTTTTTAGGGTATAGTGCCCTCTAGTGTATGGATATAGATTGTGAAAACTAATAACTGAGGTTGCCCATTACCTGATTAATAATTCTCAATAAGCTCGGTACAATTATTTAATAACCCAGATATTTCAATAGCCTGAACGCAATTATAGCAATTATGCTGTGTTTGATATTCATTTGTCCTTTTTGGAATATTTTTATTGCAAACCTATAATACGTTATACTCTGTCTACAGAATTCGATGTACACATATTTGATCAAAACACAATTTAGACCCAAGCCTAGAATACACATGAACTATTTCCATTACAATCTTATTTCAGTGGAGCCCTTAATCCAGGCTTAGAATTTGACACAAGTTATATAAGCATGAATCAGGATTCCACACTATATTAATCATAATGAGAGGAATTTAACAACAACAACTTGCATTTATATAGCGCCTTTAATGTAGTAAAATATCCCAAGGTGCTTAAATACATAAAAATTGGGGGGGGGGGGGGTGGTTAGGTTCAGATCAGATGTTAAAATTTAAAAAATCTGAACCCTGACCCCAACCCGCCAACTTTTGGGTTTTTTGGAGGCGGTACAAGGGGCAGGCAGCCAACCCACTCCCAGGAGACGGGTTGGTAATTTAAATATTTTACAAAGCCTGGCAACCTCCGATTTAACTTGCTTTGCAGGATTTACAGTGGGCGACCGGGTTTTCCAGTCCTCGGGAAACCCGGCAGCTGTAGTGAAGCGAGGACAGCTTTGGGATGAAGGTAAGTGCCTTCACAGCACTGGTTATAGGCTAGGAGGAGCAGAGTGCTTCCCTCTGGCCCTCCCAAGCGTCCCTCCCCCTCCACATCACACCTCCTCCTACACAAAGGTTTCTGGGGTCGGGATCGGACCACCCTCAGGATCAGACACCCTCCCGGGGTCAGAGTTCGCACCCGCTCAGGATTGGATTCCAAGGATCGCACCCTCCGAGATCAGACCCCGCTAGGATCAGACCCCCCCGGGATCGGACCTCCCTGGGATCAAACCCCCCTGGGATCACATTCCAGGGGTCAGGGGTCGGATCTACCTGCTCCTGCGCCCTGTTCAGGAGACTGCACCATCTGACTGGAAGCCAAGCCTGTCAATCAGGCCAACTTCTGGGCGGGGACCCTGTCAGGGCCAAAAGAGACATGCTGTGAAAACTCCACAGCATGTGGGGAAACCCTCCCACCACCCCCCCACCCCCATGTAACCCACCCCTGCTAATATCCAGGCCAATGAAAATGTTTTTAATTGTTTTTCATCTGTCCCCTAAGTTGAACAGGTAGATGTTACAGCAGCTGCATGCTTTATGAGAATATTAATACTGTGCAACACACCATTACTGTTTCCTGTCAGGAAATATCTAACAATATTTTCAGTTGTAATCAAAGAATTCACCAATAATATTGCCACAGAGTTTACGTAGAACTGTGCTTGACCACATGGCAACACTTCATCAGTAATCCATTTTTTTCAAAGTGCTTTGGGATGTCCTGAGGACATGGTATGATATTATATAAATGCTTCTTTCTTTCTTTCTTTCTTTCCTTCTTTCTACTTTCCCATCCGACCAGACTGCTCCACCTTTCCTACATTCGCTCAAATCCATTTATACCTGTAGGCCACTGCTTCCTCCCTCAGCAGCAACATTGCCAGTTCCAAGGCCTCGCTGCAGTCCAGAATTTGCCCCGCGGTTCCACCAGTCTTCCAACACAATTCCATCTGAAGACCAGGAGAATCCCCAGGAAATGGCGCAGACCCGAGTCTCTGTTGTTTCTCTTTAGTTGTTCTGTTTTGCCTCTTTCTTTCATTAGTTTATAGATGAATTTTAAAATGATAGCAAGGGACAGAGCGAGCGACGGGAGCTGAGGGGTAGCAACTTCCATAAGGGTAGCTGCGGGTCTCACCATTGTGCTTTAGGCCAGGCAAGTGACTTATATCACATGGAATGACATAGAATTTGCAGCATAGAAACAGGCCCAACTGGTTCATGCTGGTGTGTAAGAAATCGTGGATTGGATGGAATAATAGTCTGTGACGGGTTCCTAGCTCAGCAGTTTGCCTAAGTTGGGGACACAGAATGATTCCAGTCATGTCAGGAAAAGGGTTGTACAAAGAGCTGAGTTGCGAGGTCAAAACAGAATGACAGGCTTTCACGGCATAACTATGCCGATAAAGGATTTTAGCAAGGAGCCTTAAAGATAAACAAGCTGTTTCTTGAAAGGGCAACATGACACTCAGACAGAGATAAGGAAGAAAATGATCTGATAGGTACCCTCTCCCCTGTAATTGGACAATTGAATGGGTAAAAAAATGATTGACGTAAGATATCCACCGGCCCACCGAAATAAGATATAAAAATGGGCAACTGAGAGAGAGAAAAACAGGCAGACTGAGGACAGAGTTTCCTGTCAGGTCAAGCTCAAACCTCTGAGATGGACATCCCATGCTAGCTTCGGCCAAACACCTCCACCAGCTCGGGATCTGTTCAGAGACCACCGTTCCAGGGCTGTAGATCGTTCTCCTCTCCAGCAGTTTGAAGAATTTAAGAACTTATCTACAGATATCGGCAGTCATAACTTGGACACAAGTGGGAACGTTTGATCTATATTTTCTATCTTAAATATTGTATTGGACAGTAAAGTTCCTCCAGGACTCAGGAATGAGATATAATCTGGTATTAATGAGAATTTCCATTCTAGTGAAAGTCAGGAAAGTGTAGTTGTGAATAGTAAATTGTGTCCTTGGCTATGTACCTTTTAAGAAAACTGCATTGATAACCTGGCCACTACCCAAGACATCGGGACCATGCAGTGGGAGATGAGCAAAGAGCTCCAGGCAACTACAATCTATTGATAAGATAACCTGGAAGCCCAAGAATGGCTTGTATCGGATGACACGTGTGACATGGTATTGAGATACCAGTATGAGTGTGTAAATGTGATTTGCACTGAAGAACGGGTCTCCGACATGTTCAGTTACTTGACAACAGCAAGACATGAAATGGTTAATGGGGCTCAGGAGAGTGAGACAATTTTTAAAGCATTGACACATACTCCATTGAGAAACTATCTAATTAATGAAACAATCAGGATCGAATTAAACACACTGGTACCTATTAAAGGGATTGAAATTGAAGTTGAAGTGGAGAGTTACATGGAATTTGGATTGGAACAATTGAAGGCTAGGGAGAAATAAATTTAGCAAGAATTATTCACAAGATGGAAATGAGTAAAAGTGAAATCCGGAAAATCTTTTAAGTCCATGACGTTGATTAGATGTTAAACTGTAGTGTCGCTTGAAATGATTGTAAGACTGAATTTAACTGTGATTGTAATAATTGTGTTTTGTAGGTAACAGAGTGTGGGAAAAGCCAGTACGAATCCAGTTTGAGGTGGTTTTGGTGGTGTATGCTGTGTCACTGCTACCGCAACTAACAGGGTCTAACATGACCTGTCACATTAATAGCCCCAATTTATGATTCACACCACATCTGTTTTGGAGCAAGACAACTCGAGAATAGATATTGAAATTGACAGCATAGAGGACAACTCACATTGGTGGGATATTGGGCTTAATATATCAGCACACCCTTAGGTTCATATTATTTCACACGCTCTGGTAGTTCTCCAACTTGTAATGATAATGTATTTGATATATGTATCCCGTGTAGCAAGACTTTGATGCACAAACCAGTTGTGTACTTATGTCTGTGACTAACCAGCACCAAACAACATGTTATTAACTGAGCACACCGAAAGAGAATATCTGAAGCAATGTAGAGGAGACCCCAGGCGGGGTAAGATCAGGAAAGGTAGAGGAAACAGAGGATACCCCAGGCGGGGCAGAATTGGAACAGTGAACAATGAGTTAAATTTGAGTAGGGGGTCAGAGCCTGCTCCTCCCACTCAAAGGAATGGACTGTAAGAAGCTTATTTTCTGAGTCTCCCGACTAACTAATGCCCAAGTTGAGAAAGCAATATGCAAATTAGTCAACAGCCGATTGTGAGAAGTCAATAAGGATATTTCCTTTTCAAGAAATCATGGATTGGACGGAATAATAGGCTGTTATCGGTTCCTAGCTCAGCAGTTTGCCTAAGTTGGGGACACAGAATGATTCCAGTCATGTCAGGAAAAGAGTTGTACAGAGAGCTGAGTTGCGAGGTCAAAACAGGCCTTCACGGCATAACTATGCTGATAAGGGGTTTAGCAAGGAGCCTTAAAGATAAACAAGCTGTCTCTTGAAATGGCATCAAGACATTCAGACAGAGATAAGGAAGTAAATTACCTGATAGGTACCCTCTCCCCTATAATTGGACAATTGAATGGGTAAAAAAATGATTGATGCAAGGTATCCACAGGCCCAGCGAAATAAGATATAAAAACGGATAACTGAGAGAGAGAAACAAGCAGACTGAGAAGAGAGTTTCTACAAGGTGGATCTTATGCTGGCTTTGGCCGAACAACTCCGCCAGCTCGGGATCTGTTCAGAGACTACCGTTCTGCCTCAACATCCGTCCGTTCCATTCCGGGGCCATAGATCGTTCTCACCTGTCACAGGTTGTATGTCTACCGTATCCATCTTAATCACGTGCTGTATCTGATTATGCTTATAACTGCCGATCTTTAATAAAACAACTCCTTATGACTCCTAAGACCCTTTAGGTAATCTGCATGTGACATGTGATCCAAATCTTACAGGCATTTATGTTCCTCATGCGCCTCCTCCAATAACTCTTCATCTAACTCTATCAGCATAACCTTCTGAACCTTTCTCCCTCATATGTTTCTCTAACTTTCCCTGATATCGGCAAGAAGAGGATTATTTAAAAAATTTATGTATCGATTATCCCCCTTGCTAAGGGACAGAGGGAACAACGGCAGGGTTTTGGGGGACGGGGGAAGTGGTCCAGACCTAACGGGTAGCCGGGCATTGAACTTTCCAGTGACCACAGGCAGGTGGCACCAGGATATGCCTGAAGTGGCGCTTGTACCCATCTGTTCCATGGTAATGAGGTGCCCACACTCCGATCCTGCCAGCTCCATTGGAGAGGACACTGATGGGCATGATCAGTAACCGTGGATCATGATCAGTAACTGCCACCTGTGGATTTCCCATTTGGTTCACTATCCTTTCATAGAACAGTGATTAAATTCTCAGAAATTGGCCTTGCTTCTTTTGCTAAATTTCTGTAAGTTATCTTCTCTGCTTTTCCCTTAAATTCTCCCTGTGTCGTGCGCCACCCCTGACCAAGAAGCAGGCCCACCAAATCTTCAACATCCGGTGGGAGATCTCCAACCTGTGGGCACTGCTGCCATTAAAATAGACTTCTTGCTTCAGGGAGATTAAATGTCCCCAGACTCATTTTTGCCCCTCGGTGAAGGGTTAGTGCAGGTTGTAAAGGAGTGAAGACAGGGTAAATCAAGGAATAGCGGCTACACCAAACCTAGATTTGAAAATCTTAGGAGTAGGGAAGGTCTGAGGGAGGTAACGCTCAGAATGAATGAGAATGAATGAGAATGAGAACAAGAATGAGAATATTTTTGCATCCCCTTCTCTAACTCATTCTTTCCTAGTTTGAGGTCTCTAAGGGAATGTGTTATGGTAGGAGATGTTAGAGTTAGTCACATTTGTAATGAGTTGGAGGAAGTCACCTTTACAACACAATAGGGTTATTTTTCGCTGCCTTCACCCGGCGTTAAAGGGGCATTAACAGCCATGCTGCCCCATTAGCAGCGCCGATATAGCCTGCTCCATTTTGAAAGGGCTTGACCACAAGGTGTCCAAAGTGCCTGCCTGTTTCAGCCGATAGGCCACCTTTATAGTCCTATGACTCAAATAGGACCCCAGTTGCCATTTTTGGTTGGAACTGCACTGAGCAGGCCCACAGGCCCGCCAAAGGTAGGTGTCGAATTATTTTTGTGAGCCCTGGTGGAGCCAAAGTAATCCTCCGGGGCCCACAAAGATAATCTGGGCCACTGCCACACCGGAACCCCCGCCCTCCGTGATCGCCCCCCACCCCCCGCCCAAGCCCTCCCCACTCCACCTACCTTCCTGGTGCCCACCCCAGCTCGATCTTGAAGCTGAATTCTAGCAAGTTGTTTCAGGACACTTGCTTGGCAGCCTGCAACTTGGCTGCCAAATTTAAACGGGGCCAGGACCTCAGAATTGCTGGGGCTTCTAAACCGCTGGAGCAAATAGCCGGCTGGCTCGCTCCGCCAGTTAGTTGCACAAAAGTCAAAATCGACCCCAGTGACATTGCGAGGAGGATATTTTCAAATATATATTCTTGATGAGTGCAAACAAAAAAAAATAACTTCAGAAATATACTTAACAAATGTAGAAGTAACAATTCATCATGATGTTTGAACTGACATTCAGTTTGGATTCTTAAATCCATACTTTTTACCACAAGCCACACTGCTGTGCCTCATTACCAAATCACAGCGGCATCAGGTCATTGCCTACCATTCCCACAAGATGGCAGCACTGCATCACAGCTGAGCTGAAACGACCTGGGACTGGAGTGTAAAAAACATAAAATAAAACTGCTAAAAACATATCAGCAGGTTTGAACATGAAAGGTTAGCAATGCCACAGTCAGTTGAACATGTTACATTTTGGTGATTTTTATGTGTCTGGCCGCCTGTTCTGGCCATGAATAGGCCCCTATGGTTTTGAGGTCCTGGCCTCATGTCTGAGGCTGAGCCGGACCATTCGCAACCTTGGTGTCATATTTGACCCTGAGATGAGGTTCCACATATCCGCTCCATCAACAAGACCGCTTAGTTCCGCCTCCATAACATCGCACGACTCCGCCCCTGCCTCAGCTCATCTGCTGCTGAAAGCCTCATCCATGCCTTTGTTACTCGAGACTTGACCATTCCAACGCTCTCCTGGCCGGCCCCCCATCTTCCACCCTACATAAGCTTGAGCTCATCCAAAGATCTGCTGCCTGTATCCTAACTCGCACCAAGTCTCGTTCACCTATCACCCCTGTGTTTGCTGATCTGCATTGGCTCCCAGTCGGCAATGCATCAATTTAAAAATGCTCATCAGTGGACTGAAATTGCCCCTTTTGTGCCCTGTTAGTGCCTCCGCTAAAGGGGCGCAATGGCCTTTCCTCCCGCGGGGCGGGCGGCAGAAGCGCTTCGGGCGAGATTTTGGGTGCGATTTGCCGGTAGTGCGCGTCTGCGGTGCTCTACAGGCGATGATGTCACCGCCGTGCGTCCCAAACCCTTTGCGCCCCGCGGGGGAAATCACCACGCGGGCTGCGAGGCTGGCACAAGCCGATGCCAGAGCCAGTTTTGCGGGGCGCTGACATCCGCCTGGGGCCCCCCTTAAAGTGGAGGCCGTGTGCACCCCGGGCCGCCATTTTATATTCTCGGTCAACTCTTTGGTTGGCCCGACGATGGCGGCCGCTACCTCAACCGGGCTGCCATCATTCAGCCCGGCACTGCCTCTTGGGTGGCAAGCCCGGTTAGGCACATCCCTGGTGGCCTTTCACTGAAGGGGAGGGCATCAGCACTATGCAGAGCTCGGGAGTATGCTATCTCTTCAGCATCACGATGGATTCAGCGCGGCGCTGATGCCCTGGGAGTGCCCCTCCAACGAGTCGGAGCTGCCTGAGACAGTGCTCCGCCTTGTTTGAGGGACACAAAGCCAAATTGCACGCCGGGGGCAGGACTTCTGGTCCGGGCAGTAAAAGTTCCGGGCTCGGAAGGCTACCATCCCTAAATGAGGCACGGGGCAATTTCAGTCCCCTTGTTTTCAAATCCACCATGGTTTCGTCCCTCCCTATCTTTGTCAGCTCCTCTAGCCCTACAACCCTCCATGATCTCTGCGCTCCTCCAATTCTAGCCTCATGCACATCCCTGATTTTAATTGCTCCACCATGCCTACAGCTGCCTAGGCCCTAAGTTCTGGAATTCCCTCCCTAAATCTCTTCGCCTCTACCTCTCTCTTCTCCTTTAAGACTCTCTTTAAAATCTACTTCTTTAACCAAGCTTTCGGTCATCTGCCCGAACATCTCCTTATATGGCTCAGTGTCAAATTTTCTTTGATATCTCTCCTCCGAAGTGCCTTGGGACATTTTACTATGTAAAGGCGTTGTATAAATGCACGTTGTTGTTTGGATGGTTTAACTTCCTCTGGTAGCGCACTGCATAGAATTACACACAGAAACAGGCCAGCCAACCCAACTGGTGTATTCCAGTAGTTATGCTCCACACGAGCCTCCTCGCACCCCTCTTCCTCTAACTCCTTTCCTTTCTCCCGCATGTGCTTATCTAGCTTTCCCTTAAATGCATCTATGCTATTCACCTCAACTGCAGCCTGCGGTAGCGAGTTCCACATTCTAACCAATAAATCCAATAGGGTAAAGAAGTTCCTCCTGAATTCCCTATTGGATTTATTGGTGATTATCTTATGATTATGCTTAATAGCCCCTATTTTTGATTCCCCAACAAGTGGAAACATTTTCTCTATGTCTACCCTATCAAACCCTTTCATTATCTTAAAGACTTCTACCAGGTTACCTCTCAGCCTTCTCTTTTCGAGAGAAAAGAGCACCGACCTGATCACTTTTTCCTGATAGGTATAATCTCTTAGTTCTGGTAGCATGCATTGCGTACGGTTTTGGTCTCTGTATTTAAGGAAGGATACACTTGCATAGGAGAAGGTTCACTCGGTTGATTCCGGAGATGAGGAGGTTGACTTATGAAGATAGGTTGAGTAGGTTGGGCCCATACTCATTCAGAAGAATGAGAGGTGATCTTATTGAAACGTATGAGATTATGAGGGGGCTCGACAAGGTGGATGCAGAGAGGATGTTTCCATTCATAGGGGAAACTAAAACTTGGGGACATAGTCTCAGAATAAAGGGCCGCCCATTTAAAACTGAGATGAGGGGGAATTTCTTCTCTCAGAGGGTTGTAAATCTGCGGCATTCTCTGCCCCGCAGAGCTGTGGAGGCTGGGTCATTGAATATATTTAAGGCGGAGATAGACAGATTTTTGAGCGAAAAGGGAATGAAGGGTTATGGGGAGCGGGCAGGGAAGTGGAGCTGAGTCCATGATCAGATCAGCCATGATCTTATTAAATGACGGAGCAGGCTTGAGGGGCCAAATGGCCTACTCCTGATACTATTTCTTATGTTCTTATGTTCTTTTAAATATTTTTTACACCTTCTCCAGTGCCTCTTTTTAATATATGCACAGAACTTAGTGTGGTCTAACCAAGGTCTTCCTCCCCTGGTGGGAGAAGTCCAAGACAAGGGGATAAACATTCAAATCAGAGCCAGACCATTCAGGAGAGAAGTTAGGAAACACTTCTTCTGGCAAAGGGTGGTGGAAATGTGACACTCTCTCCCACAAAAAGCAGTAGATGCTAGCTAAATTAATAATTTTAAATATGAGATAGCTAGATTTTCTTTTTATAGATAAAAGGATCTGGAGCCAAGGCAGGTGGATGGAGTTAAGATGTAGATCTGCCATGATCTCACTGAATGGTGGAATAAGCTTGAGGGGCTGAATGGTCTACTCCTGTTCCTATATTGCTATGTTGTGCAACTTTACCCCTAGATCCCTTTCCTCCTCTACCCCATTCAGACATTTCAAAGGTTCTGACACAATTATAGTGGAGTCGTGCGATTCATGGCCATGTATGAATGAGGATATGCAGTTTTAGAAACATAGAAACATAGAAAATAGGTGCAGGAATAGGCCATTCGGCCCTTCGAGCCTGCACCGCCATTCAATGAGTTCATGGCTGATCATTCCTTCAGTACCCCTTTCCTGCTTTTTCTCCATACCCCTTGATCCCCTTAGCCGTAAGGGCCATATCTAACTCCCTCTTAAATATATCCAATGAACTGGCATCAACAACTCTCTGCGGCAGGGAATTCCACAGGTTAACAACTCTCTGTGTGAAAAAGTTTCTCCTCATCTCAGTCCTAAATGGCCTACCCCTTATCCTAAGGCTATGTCCCCTGGTTCTGGACTTCCCTGACATCGGGAACATTCTACCCTCATCTAACCTGTCCAGTCCCGTCAGAATCTTATACGTTTCTATGAGATCCCCTCTCATCCTTCTAAACTCCAGTGAATAAAGGCCCAGTTGATCCAGTCTCTCCTCATATGACAGTCCAGCCATCCCTGGAATCAGTCTGGTGAACGTTTGCTGCACTTCCTCAATAGCAAGAATGTCCTTCCTCAGATTAGGAGACCAAAACTGAACACAATATTCCAGGTGAGACCTCACGAAGGCCCTGTACAACTGCAGTAAGACTTCCCTGCTCCTATACTCAAATTCCCTAGCTATGAAGGCCAACATACCATTTGCCTTCTTCACCGCCTGCTGTACCTGAATGCCCACTTTCAGTGACTGATGAATCATGACACCCAGGTCTCGTTGCACCTCCCCTTTTCCTAATCTGCTGCCATTCAGATAATATCCTGCCTTCGTGTTTTTGCATCCAAAATGGATAACCTCACATTTATCCACATTATACTGCATCTGCCATGCATTTTCCCATTCACCTAATCTGTCCAAATCACACTGCAGCCTCTTAGCATCCTCTTCACAGCTCACACCACCACCCAGTTTAGTGTCATCTGCAAACTTGGAGATATTACACTCAATTCCTTCATCTAAATCGTTAATGTATATTGTTAAGAGCTGGGGTCCCAGCACTGAGCCCTGCGGCACTCCAATAGTCACTGCCTGCCATTCTGAAAAGGACCCGTTTATCCCGACTCTCTACTTCCTGTCTGCCAATCAGTTCTCTATCCACGTCAGTACATTACCCCCAATACCATGCGCTTTGATTTTGCACACCAATCTCTTGTACGGGACCTTGTCAAAAGCCTTTTGAAAGGCCAAATGTTTTATTTTTACTCTAGACAGAGATGTACAATTGCTGAAGTTCATCTATGTGATCTTTAAATGTTTGCCATTGCTTATCCACCGTCTACCATTTAGATATCCTTTACCAGTCTATTCTAGCCAACTCACGCCTCATACCGTCAAAGTTATCTTTCCTTAAGTTCAGGACCCTAGCTTCAGAATTAACTTTGTCACTCTCCATCTTAATAAGGAATTCTACCATATTATGGTCACTCTTTCCCAAGGGGCCTCACATAACAAGATTGCTAATTAGTCCCTTTTCATTACACATCACCCAGTCTAGGATGGCCATTCTCTGGTTGGTTCCTCGACATATTGGTCGAGAAAACCATCCCTAATACATTCCAGAAAATCCTCTTCCACCACATTGCTACCAGTTAGGTTAGTCCAATCAATATGTAGATTAAAGTTGCCCATGATTACTGCTGTACCTTTATTGCACACCTCCCTGATTTCTTGTTTGATGCTGTCCCCAACCTCACTACTACTATTTGGTGGTCTGTACACAACTCCCACTGGCGTTTTCTGCCCTTTGGTATTTTGTAGCTCCACCCATACCGATTCCACATCATCCAGGCTAATATCCTTCTTTACAATTGCATTTATTTCCTCTTTAACCAGAAATGCCACCCAGCCTCCTTTTCCTTTCTGTCTCTCCTTCCTAAATGCTGAATACCCTTGGATGTTGAGTTCCCAGTCTTGGTCCCCCTGGAGCCATGTCTCCGTGATGCCAATCACATCGTATCCGTTAACTGCTATCTGCGCAGTTAATTCATCCACCTTATTCCGAATACTCCTCACATTGAGGCACAGAGCCTTCAGGCTTGTCTTTTTAACACATTTTGCCCATTTAGAATTTTGCTGTAATGTGGCCCTTTTTGTTTTTTGCCTTGGGTTTCTCTGCCCTCCACTTTTACTATTCTCCTTTCTATCTTTTGCTTCTGACTCCATTTTATTTCCCTCTGTCTCCCTGCATAGGTTCCCATCCCCCTGCCATATTAGTTTAACTCCTCCCCAACAGCACTAGCAAACACTCCCCCTAGGACATTGGTTCTAGTCCTGCCCAGGTGCAGACCGTCCGGTTTGTACTGGTCCCACCTTCCCCAGAACCGGTTCCAATGTCCCAGGAATTTGAAACCCTCCCTTTTGCACCACTCCTCAAGCCACGTATTCATCTGAGCTATCCTGTGATTCCTACTCTGACTAGCACGTGGTACTGGTAGCAATCCTGAGATTACTACTTTTGAAGTTCTACCTTTTAATTTAGCTCCTAGCTCCCTAAATTCGTCTCGTAGGACCTCATCCTGTTTTTTACCTGTATTGTTGGTACCTACATGCACCACGACAACTGGCTGTTCACCCTCCCTTTTCAGAATGTCCTGCACCCACTCCGAGACATCCTTGACCCTTACACCAGGGAGGCAACATACCATCCTGGAGTCTCGGTTGTGGCCGCAGAAACGTCTATCTATTCCCCTTACAATCGAATCCCCTATCACTATAGCTCTCCCACTCTTTTTCCTGCCCTCCTGTGCAGCAGAGCCACCCACGGTGCCATGAACTTGGCTGCTGCTGCCCTCCCCTGATGAGTCATCCCCCTCAACAGTACCCAAAACGGTGTATCTGTTTTGCAGGGCGATGACCGCCGGGGACCCCTGCACTACCTTCCTTGCACTGCTCTGCCTGTTGGTCACCCATTTACTATCTGGCTGTGTACCCTTTACCTGTGGTGAGACCAACTCACTAAACGTGCTATTCACATCATTCTCAGCATCGTGCATGCTCCAGAGTAAATCCACCCGCAGCTCCAGTGCCGCAATGCGGTCCGTTAGGAGCTGGAGGCGGATGCACTTCCCGCACATATAGTCGTCAGGGACACCAGAAGCGTCCCTGACTTCCCACATAGTACAAGAGGAGCATAACACGTGTCCAAGCTGTCCTGCCATGACTTAACCCTTAGATACACTTAAATTGGCAACAACAATGCTAGAGGTTACTTACTTATATAGAAAAGAAAAAAGAAAAGCTACTCACCAATCACCAGCCAATTACTTACCCCCTTGGCTGTGACGTCACCTTTCAATTTCTTTCTACTTTTTTGCCTCCCCGCTGAAGCTGCACCAGCTGGGCCTTTATAGGCCTCCCGACTCCACGAACTCCCGCCTCTCTGACTGCCACCGCCTCTCGCTGCCACTGGGCCTTTATAAGCCTCTCGACTCCACGAACTCCCGCCTCTCTGACTGCCACCGCCTCTCACTGCTGCTGGGCCTTTATAACCCTCTCGACTCCACGAACTCCCGCCTCTCTGACTGCCACCGCCTCTCACTGCTGCTGGGCCTTTATAACCCTCTCGACTCCACGAACTCCCGCCTCTCTGACTGCCACCGCCTCTCGCTGCCGCTGGGCCTTTATAAGCCTCTCGACTCCACGAACTCCCGCCTCTCTGACTGCCACCGCCTCTCACTGCTGCTGGGCCTTTATAGGCCTCCCGACTCCACGAACTCCCGCCTCTCTGACTGCCACCGCCTCTCGCTGCCGCTGGGCCTTTATAAGCCTCTCGACTCCACGAACTCCCGCCTCTCTGACTGCCACCGCCTCTCACTGCTGCTGGGCCTTTATAACCCTCTCGACTCCACGAACTCCCACCTCTCGGACTGGATAATTTAACATTTTATTTTCATATCCTTTTCAGGAATTCGCTACTTGTTACTAATTTGTGGAGCTGTATGTGACACATGTCCACTGTCTCACCACGTTCGTGCTTACTCTGCCAGAACACATTCATTTCATATTCAGTGATCTTTGACACAAGATATTCATTGGGCTTTTGTACAACTACATTATAAACATTCGGTTCTCCTGCTTCTGGCAATATTTCAAAACATTTCAGGAACTCTTTCCCTGGTGTAACACACACATGCTGTTTCGCTCCCAACATTGGCCGCATCAAACAGATGGATCCATTTTTTGCCATCAAGCGGCTGTTGAAGTTGGGTCTGTCTCATCACATTGTGGGAATGAGGTACAATCTTTGTTTTTCGATTCAGCAAAGTTTCACACAAAAGAAAGACTTGCATTGATATAGCGCCTTTCAGGTCATTAGGATGTACCAAATTGCTTTACAGACAATGTAGTATAGTCACTGTTGTAGTGTGAGAAACGCGACGGACAATTTGCACACATCAAAGTCCTATAAACACCAATATGATAATGACCAGACTATCTGTTTTTAGTGATGTTGGTTGAGAAAATAACTATTGGCCAGGGCACCAGGGAGAACTCACCTGCTCTTCGTTGAAAGAGTGCCGTGGGATCTTTGATGTCCACTTGAGATGGAAGTCGGAGCTTCGGTTTAACATCTCATCCAAAGTTATTAATAATTAAATGTTAGTCTTTATAGCAAGTGGGTTGGAGTATAAGATTGTTGGACAATAAGGGAATCAAGATATATGGGGATAAGGCAGGAAAGTGGAGTTGAGGTCGAAGATCACCTTTGATTTCATTGGATGGCAGAGCAGGCTCGAGGGGCCGTATGATCTACTCCTGTTCTTACGTTTTCATGTTCTAACAGTGCACACTGGAGTGCCGGCCAACATTTTGTGCTTAAGTTCCTGGAGCGAGGCTTGAACCTGCAACCTTCTGACTCAGAGGCGCGAGTGCTGCCAACTGAGGCATGGCTGTCATAAAAACTTACAGCTGTTGTGCACTCAGATTGCACTCCGCAAATGTCGCTTCTCTCAATTTCTGAATTCTCTCTGACCGATCATACTCGTTGTACCGGGACGACTGCCTATCCCTCGGGTTCAGCAAGATTTTCGGAATGAATTTCCTGCCAAGAGGGCCACTCTTATTCCCAGTGGAAAAAAATGGTTAAAACAGAGGTTCGGTGGTCTTTGGGACAAGGAGAGGGTGGGGGAGATGCCACTGGACTGCCCCTAAATGGTATCAAAAATGACCATGTTCTGCTGCAAGCTTCATAATTTCACTTCAGCGTGCAGCAGATGGAAGCTCAGAAAAGGCCAAAGATGATCCAGAACATGAGGCAGAGCCTGTGGACTTGCCAGCATTCGCTGAGCAGCACTATGCCCATATCTGGGTATGGTAGTTTGGTGGTTATGTTACTGGTACTAATAACCCACAGGATGCGAGTTCACATCTCACCATGACAGTTTGAGAATTTGAATTCAGTTTATAAATCTTTCTTCAGTTGATAAAAAAAATCAGGCAGTGGGACAGGACATACCCGGGGAAGGTATGGCGGAGTCTGAGACTATGGGCTAAATTTTCCACATTTTTTGCATGCATAATGCCCACATAATGTCCATTTTACCACTGAAATGATGTATAGCGCACAGATATCGCCCATTTAGCCACGAAATGGAAACTGACGGCCATTTTCCGGACACTTATCGCCGAGCGTTACTTTCACCATGTGCGTAACGCCGGGAAAAAATAATACCGCCCGCCCACTTTTTTTTGTTGTAAAGATCACATTTGCCGAAACTAATGCCCAGGAGATCAGCCAGCGTCACTTTCACCATCTCGCACACATATCGCTCGCCCAAAAAAACGGCAGGAAAAAGTGGAACTAACCGGAACTACTCACAGCGTTATGGTTGCCATGTTCTAAATCACATGTCGCATCATTTAAAAGGCTGCTCTGCTTCAACCTCGGGGAAGTTCGGATGTTCTCTGGAGGTCTTTGGAGGTGATGTGAACATCTGAACAAACAACTTTATCATACTGTGACCGATTGGAATTTAATAGGTGTCTTCATCAGGACATTCATTCTTTGTGACCAATCAGTGGAAAACAGATAGCTATTGCAATGGGGCCTGTCCTTTCTCACCCTCTCTTAATGACCAATTACATGCTGCAGACTCGAGATGGCCGAAAGTACACTCCACAGCATTATGTGCCCATAGAAACATAGAAACATAGAAAATAGGTGCAGGAGTAGGCCATTTGGCCCTTCTAGCCTGCACCGCCATTCAATGAGTTCATGGCTGAACATTCAACTTCAGTACCCCATTCCTGCTTTCTCGCCATATCCCTTGATCCCCCTAGTAGTAAGGACCTCATCTAGCTCCTTTTTGAATATATTTAGTGAATTGGCCTCAACAACTTTCTGTGGTAGAGAATTCCACAGGTTCACCACTCTCTGGGTGAAGAAGTTCCTCCGCATCTCTGTCCTAAATGGCTTACCCCTTATCCTTATGTAAGACATGCCAGTCTGATGAGGAGGACCAGACGTTACACCCCCGCAAGTACAAGGAGAAGCAGTCTTACCTCAACTTGCCCGACACCACCTGCCTTCAGAGACTGTGCTTCCACAAAGAGGTTATCACTGAGGTATGCCAGCTCATAAGGGAAGATCTGCAGCCTACCAACACCATCAGTACTGCACTGTCCGTCGAGGTCAAAGTCACCGCGGCGCCGTCGTTCTACGCCTCGAGTTCTTTTCAGGCCTCAGCATGCCACACATTGCTGCATTAGACAGGTCACTGAAGCCCTGTACGCATGCAGGAGGGATGTTATCAGCTTCCCTATGACCAAGGAGGCTCAGACTGAGAGGGCTTTAGGATTCCACCGAATTGCTAACTTCCCCAAGGTGCAGGGAGCAATAGACTGTACACACATCGCAATACGGGCACCTTTTCAGGATGCTGTGGTTTTCAGGAACCGCAAGGGATTCCACTCCCTGAATGTGCAACTCGTTGTCAACCACCAGCAAATTATTATGGCAGTGAATGCTAAATTTCCAGGAAGCATCCATGATGCTCACATCCTGCGTGAGAGCACTGCATCTGACTTGTTTAACAATGAGCCACAAGGTCAATGCTGGATGCTTGGGGACAAAGAATATGCCCTAGACCACCTGGCTGATGACCCCTCTGTGTGACACTCACACTGAAGCCGAGAAGCAATACAACGAGAGCCACAGAGCCACTCGCAATATCGTGGAGAAAACCATTGGAGTGCTTAAGCAGTGCTTTAGATGTCTGGACCACTCAGGAGGCGAGCTTCAATACCACCCTGAGCAGGTAGCTCAATTTGTGGTCATGTGCTCCATGTGGCACAACTTGGTTATCAGGAGGGGACAAGAATTGCTAGAAGACTCTGACAGTCCACTTCAGCAGAAAGAGGAAGAGGATGACCGGGAGGTGGACGCTGACATCGGCCCAGACAATCAGGCTGACGCTGAAGCCATGCCCCCGTCCCCCACTGTAGACCACATGAAAGGGCCCACGGTGGCATGATAGCTGCAAGAGCCTTACGTCAGGAGCTCATCAATGATCGCTTTGCCTAAAAGAATGTTGGTGTTATTTACAAGGCTGACAGACTGCTGGGTGTGCAGGTCATACATCAATGGTGGGCATCACCTTGGTGACAGTTAAAGTTTAAGTTAATTGAAGTTAAGTGTAGTCATACCCTTTGATGTTAAGGAATCACCAGCGTGTAACGGTGCAGCTATCTGAGCCAATGCTCAACACGGTTTTATTAAATAAAAAACATTTAAATCAAACATTTGTCTGAAATCATAGGTATTTCTGTAAAAACCAACCCTTCCCCCCCACCCCCCCCCCCGCCCCCCGCCTCTCCTCCCCACCTTTACGCCTTCCCCTTCCCTTCCTGACTCCAAGCCGCTTGGCCAAGGAGCTCCTCAGGCGATGCTTCATTGGGGGCGGGGGGGTGGGGAGACGACGGCCAAACCGCTGCTTGGATGTATACGGGAGAGGACGGTCCCGAGGTGGGAACGTGTTCCAAGCCAGAAGCAAGATGTTGCTGCTGGCTCTCATGTGTGGTTGGCAATGGGGGTGCGGCACCTTGGGGTGCAGTGCCGTGCTCCAGGACCACTGGGAGTCCTCTGCCACCAGTGTTCCTGGCTATCAGCTCCAGGGCCTCCTCCACCCCTTCCATGTTATATCTTATTTGTTGGACAAAAACTCGGTGCCAACTATGTTCTTAGTGCTTAGTAGGCTTTTTGCTACTGGTGAATCTCCCTCGTGCCTCCCACAACAGCCAAACAAGCACACACCACACCCACACATGCTTTCAGTCACTCTTTGCTCTCTCTCTCTCTGTCTCCTCTTCTGCACATGTCATGATGACTCCTGACCCGAATCGCGGGAAATGAGCGTTGCCATGCCGTTGCTAAGGATGGCGACACTTTATGGCAGAAGGTCAGAGAGATTTAAATCTACCGCCCATTTCATATCGAGACTAGGGGCTTTGAGAATGGGCGACAAGCCGGCGATCTGAAAACCCATTTTTACCACGAACGCCAGAAATAACACCCATTTTTGGGCGATCTGCACAAAAGTATAAAATCTAGCCCATTAGCTGATAGGTATCATTCTGTGAGATGGACAGAGCCAAACCGTGTAATAGATTTAACATCCGTGATGGGGAAAATTGTGGACTCTTTAATTAAAGATGAAATCACTAAATATCTAGATGAAGAGAAAATAATTAGACAGAGGAGGGGCATTTCAAGACGGAAGAAGGTCACTGTCGAGGACCCACGGGAACGGTCCCCGTCATTAGGTAAGTGGTAAGTGGGTCCAGATACAATTGCAGTCTGAGGCGGTGAGAGGCGGTGAGGGAAGCGGGGCAGGGAAGGCCGAAGGTTTCCTTGTGGATTGTTCTGATGTTCCTGGCTTCGCTCCTGTTTGTCGGCAGGTTTCACTGCTGGTTCTGGCACTCGGCACCACTCGCACAGTCCTGAGATAAAATTGCACTGCAATCCTAACTGCATCAAAGGACTGCGACTGTTGCATATTTATGAGGGCCTTGCCTGCTTGAGCACCTCTGAATATGATGGACGTCAACAAATGTAGAGGTAAGGATGCCTCCCTGATTTTAAGCCCCCCGCCCGCCCTGTTCTCATTGGATGGGGAGGGTGAGGGATGCGGATTAAAATCGGGGTTGTTGCTTTTTATTTTATGCTACAAACAGCATAGTGTGTTTCTTTACTGTTTAGTTTGGGTCGTGTCAGATCAATAAATTGTATAGAAAGTAAGATGTTATCAAGCATTTATTTCCGATCAGGGACAAGCTGCTGAATGGATACAACTTTACCAACAAATTCATAGAGTGAAATGTTCAAGTAACGCATTGAAATGTTTGATGTATCGAATCACTTATTGTGTAGATATAATTCATGCCTTGAACCAAATGCAATGAAATGTAACACATTTTTATTATATATCAGAATCTCTGATTTTCTCAAACATTAAAAAAAACTAACATCAATGAGAGTTGCACTTTTAATTTCCAGAAACTCTCTTTAGAAGCAAGTAATTAAATACTCATCAGGCCACTTGGGTAAGAGGGCAATGAATGTGATTAATATGATGCCTGGAGGCCTATATACTTGGCCTGCAATTGCAGGTTTAGTCAGCAGAGAGAGCTGTGCGCTTTTGCATTTTGAATTTCAGTAACATGCTCCTTGACAAATGCTGCTTTGCTCCAAAACAAAAATGCATTCTGTTGCTTCATTTTACCCCCTTGCCATGAAAAGCTTTGAAAGAGGGTTTTGTCTGCTTGCTTCTGTCTTTATAAATTTCCTGTAGAGTGCTTCAAATGTAACTATTGCATTAGATTCGTGTTCTGCATGTCTAATTTTAGAGCCTCGCCCATATAAATGAAGATCTATATTGATTTAACTATGATGGGCAATGCACCATAGAATTTTAGTGTACGGGTCGGAAGGCTCTGTTACCTTTTGTGCACAGCAAGTTCCCAAACTTGGCCAGACCATCAGTGGAGACAAGGGGTGGAGAAAAAAACACTACCGCACAGAGAGGGAGTGAAAATGAGGGGATGAATAGCCACTCAGATAGATCATTATTGGCCTAGGTCGTGTGCAAGTGGTCTGCTTGCCACTGAGACTGGTCCAAGATGCAACAAATTCCAAAATAGAACATCTTTTTTGAAACAAACATTACTGCAGGAAAGTATTTGAAGTAGCACAGCATTCTGATTAGCTGAACACCGAGCTTTCAATATCAATGGAAGATACCTTGATGTAACAAGCTCCAGTCTTGCGGCGACCTTGCTATAGTAGTTCCAGTTTCAGTCCAAAACTTTTACAATATTTTTATAATATAATATAATATAATAAGGACAAGCCATACATAGTAGGAAAAATACACAAGTATTGTTTGAAAATTATTTTTAAAATTTTTCTCAGCCTCCTCTCCTGAAGGTCCTGTCTTAAGCTGGGGTCCATTTCCATGGCTGCCAGCCACTCTCCATTATCTCACCCAACTGGCTTTCTTTATAAGTGAGTCTAGATAGTGAGTTGCACTATTCGACCATGGGATTGCCTACAGAACAACAGTGACTACTCTTCAAAAGTAACACATGATCAGTGAAATGTTTTGGGGTGTACCGAGAATGTGTTAAGGTGCAATATTACTGCAAGCTCTTTCTTGTGGGAGGGCTTTACTCCACAGACTTACCATAAAAAGTATGCTGGTAATTGCAATCTCAATCAGGAGAGGCACGGGAGTCAGATCTCTAGTTGTGGAGTGTGATGATGACGACAGAAGTGCAGGATTTGACTGAGAAACACGTGAGAATAGAAAGCAATGAGTTCCATGTACTGAGATTGAGCGGCTGAGCCAGGAGCTGAGGCTGAAACTTTCACCCACCCCAGCTTAGTTTAGCCTGTTGCCGTATGTCTGATTGTTGATGCTGAGAGCATATTTGACCACACGTGTGCGTGTATGACGCCTGGGCCTTGGAGAGTCCTACCACGTGATAAATTGCAGGGCTCTGTCACGTTAGTGCTAGCTGTTCATGAAGAAACCGATGAAATTGCGAACATTGCAGAACAAATTCATCCCTGATTTGCTTGATGTACGTGCGTATAGCTTGCATTGCAGATATCCTTAGTGACAGCCTGCAATGAACTTAAGGGTGATGGTGACCGTAACAGCCACTGTCAGACGGTGCATACTATGGGGTGGGCTGCAACATAAATATGTGGCGGCTTCTAATGTAGACACTGCTCCTTGCTCAAATGCAGGTACAACTGCCTCTGTCTCTATTATGGGGACTGAGAGGGCCACGAGTCTCCAGTGCAGTCTCACTAGCCTTGCCTTGCTCCATTGCTCCTAATCCTCTTCTTCCAAGCAGCAGAAGGTAGCAGGGACTTCCTAATTAGCAATAGTGCCCTCTGAGCTCACAGGTGATAGGAAAGGCAGTCCCATAGCCAATGGCAGAAGAGCATGCAGGAGCAAAGCACAAGAGAAAAAAATCCTAAATCAGTGGAGAATTAAGGATTCTGCTAAGTTTTTTACATACCTGTGCTTCACTCTTTAAATTTGCTTCCACCTCTCGCCAAGTGCATATGAGATGGAAGTACCAGAAACTGGTTTAGAAGACGGCACCGTCTACCTCATTTCTACCTTATTTCTACCTCATTTAAATGTAAGCCGCCAAAAGAGGCCGGGTGCTCCTGCAGTATAAATAATGGTGGAAAATTGGGTGGACAGTAAAATGGGCGGGAATCCGGTGTCACAGATCCCAGCAGCACAACCCACCATAGCCCACCCCACCTCCACCACACTCTGCACTGTCTCAAAATGGGTCTGCACTGAGTGAAAACTAAGGACCCAATTCCACACACGGCACACGGCCCACCACTTTCCGGAAATTAATTTAAATTGGAAGGCAATTATGGGCTGCACATCTGGGAACCAACGGATCAGATAAAAGCTTTGCTATCCTGCTACATCCAGTCGTGAATGGTGGTGGACAGTTAAACAACTAACGGGAGGAGGAGGCTCCATGAACATCCACATCCTCAATGATCGAGGAGCCCAGCACGTGAGTGCAAAAGACAAGGCTGAAGTGTTTGCAACCATCTTCAGCCAGAAGTGCTGAGTGGATGATCCATATCAGCCTCCACCTGAGGTCCCACCATCACAGAAGCCAGTCTTCAGCCAATTCGATTCACTCCACGTGATATCAAGAAATGGCTGAGCGCACTGGATACAGCAAAGGCAATGGGCCCGACAACAACCCGGCTGTTGTGCTGAAGACGTGCGCTCCAGAACTAGCTGCACTTCTAGCCAAGCTGTTGCAGTGCAGCTACAACATTGGCAACTACTTGACAATGTTGGAAATTGCCAAGGTATGTCCTGTCCACAAAAAGCAGGAGAACTTCAATCCAGCCAATTACCGCCCCATCAGTCTACTCTCAATCATCAACAAAGTGATGGAAGGTGTCGTCGGTAGTGCTATCCAGCGGCACTTGCTCAATTTGGGTTCCACAGAGACCACTCAGCTTCAGATCTCAATTCCCAATACAGCCTTGGTCCTAACATGGAAAAAGAATTGAATTCTATAGGTGAGGTGAGAGTAACTGTCCTTGACATCAGGGAGCATTTGTCCAAGTGTGGCATCAAGGAGCCCTAGTAATATTGAAATCAATGAGAATCAGGGAGAAAATGCTCCACTGGCTGGAGTCATACCTAACACAAAGGAAGATGGTTGTGGTTGTTGGAGGCCAATCATCTGAGCCCCAGGACACTGCTGCAGGAGTTCCTCAGGTAGTGTCCTAGGCCCAACCATCTTCAGCTGCTTCATCAATGATCTTCATTCCTTCATAAGGTCAGACGTGGGGATGTTCGCTGATGGCTGCACAGTGATCAGTTCCATTCGCAACTCCACAGATAATGAAACAGTCCCCGCCCGCATGTAGTTAGACCTGGACAACTTTCAAGTATGGGCTGATAAATAGCAAGTAACATTTGCGTCACACAAGTGCCAGGAAATGACTATCCCCAACAAGCGAGAGTCTAACCATCGCTCCTTGACATTCAGCAGTATTACCATCGCCGAATCCCCCACCATCAACTTCCTGGGAGTCACCATTGGCCAAAATGTTAACTGGACCAGCCACATAAATCATGGGCAGTCCCTTGGAATCGAGGAAGACTTGCTTCCACTCTAAAAATGAGTCCTTCGGTGACTGAACAGTCCAATATGAGAACCACAGTCCCTGTCACAGGTGGGACAGATAGTCGTTGAATAAAAGTGTGGGTGGGACTGGTTTGTCGCACGCTCTTTCCGCTGCCTGTGCTTGATTTCTGCATGCTCTCGGCGATGAGACTCGAGGTGCTCAGCGCCCTCCCGGATGCACTTCCTCCATTTAGGGCGGTCTTTGGCCAGGGTCTCCCAGGTGCCAGTGGGGATGTTGCACTTTATCAGGGAGGCTTTGAGGGTGTCCTGGTAATGTTTCCTCTGCCCACCTTTGGCTCGTGGTCACGAAGGAGTTCCGAGTAGAGCGCTTGCTTTGGGAGTCTCGTATCTAGCATGAGAACGATGTGGCCTGCCCAGTGGAGCTGATCAAGTGTGGTCAGTGCTTCAATGCTGGGGAAGTTGGCCTGGTCGAGGACGCTAATGTTGATGTGTCTGTCCTCCCAGGGGATTTGCAGGATATTGCAGAGACATTGTTGGTGGTATTTCTCCAGCAACTTGGTGTTTACTGTTATGTCTGTAATGTACCTATGAATGATTCCACGAGGCAATGTGTTGTACTCAAACTGTGGTGACCTTGATACTTTATTCCAAACTCCAGAGTGAGGCACAAGCATGGTGTGCAGCCTTTTATACTAGGCCCTGTCACCAGGGCAGGAAACACCCGGTCTCCACCAGTTGCACCCTCTAGTGATGCCAGCATGTACGTATACAGTATAAAACTTATTGATAGTACATTAGGTAAACAAGTCTCCATCTTATGCAACCACACAGTGACTACACAGAGAGTATATCTATAGTCTGCATATACAAAATCACTCTCCCCCAAGTCCTTTGTGCCAATAACCTTTGCACTATGTGCTCTGGCTTAGCTCTCCCCAGACTTAAGTGCCAATAGACCTTACACCTTGGCTGTGCTTTGGCTTGGCTCTCTCCTCGTTAACCCCCAAGTCCTTTTGCCACAACTTTGGGTGGTAGTTACCAGATTGGATGGTTTGATGATGCAGTGGAGGTTCCAGTGGGTTCTGGGTGTGATCCATGTGTGTGTCCATGGCTACATACATCCATTTCCCCCCCACCACCACCCCCCAACCCCACCCCCCACAGCGAGCTCGTGCAGCTGGCCCGTTGCACTGTGTACGATCCTGTATGTTAATGTAAGTACAAAGCAAGGAAGAACATTTTTTTTTATAGTTTGTATCATGACACCTTGGTTCAGTGACTGACATTCGTTAAGTTTTACGGTTGTGTGCCAGGATTGAGTAGATTACATTCATGGTTCAGTCATGGTCAGTACTGAGGTAGCAGTACAGGTATGCGAGGGCACTAGTTCCAGAGCAACCGGATAGGGTCCTAGTCGTCTGATGGTGGCGCTGCGCCCCCTGCTCGCGGCGTGGGCTTGGTTCGCTCACCTAGCTAGGACTCAGGGCCTTTGCCATTGCCTAGTGGTGGGCAGAACCACAGATGTGTGTGGCCTCCCTGTCCTCCTTTGAGGGCTGCAGAGTCTTGTGCCTGCTCTCTAACAGTGTTGGGAACCTGGCTGCTCCTGGTCCTGTTTGGGGAACTCGTTGGTTCTGACCTTTCGCTCGTGGACATGGCTGAGATAGCGACTGGGTCTGGGGACTGCGCCGTCTCCACCCAAAATCCTGGAACTCCCTCCCTAAAGCAGTGTGGCCTTACCTTCACCACACGGAGTGCAGTGGGTCACAAAGCTCACCACTACTTTCTCAAGGGCAATTAGAGATGGGCAATAAATGCTGGCTTTGCCAGCAGCGCCGACATCCCCTGATTTTAAAAACATTCTGTAAGTGGGTTCCCTGGAAATGCCGCTCCTTACTGGGAGCTCAGGATCAGCTGTGCTAGGCCTTGGGATACTAGGAAAAAGTCATCAGGGAGTTTGTCTAAAAATGTGTATCTAGCTCATAAGGTCATTTGAAGTTGTTGTTGGATGTGGGGTGTTGATGAATGGCCAAATGGAATGAAGGCAATTACTATGTTGAAAAGATCCGTAGGTCCAGTAAATATTAAAGGAAATCCTTTTACAAAGCAAGGGAGGATATTATAAATTGTCTGGAAACTCACATTCATTCATTAAGTGATCAAAATCACTCTGATAGTTTTTTGTCTAGTTTCCTCTGCAGGCCTAGCTCCCTAACACCTCCTAAAAATAATAAGTTTGGACTGCAGGCTGCTTCTGGTCCTGTGTTTGTGGGGCCAGAGACAGTCACTCGGGGACCTGTCAGTCTCGATCACTCAACCCGCTCTTTTCAGTGCTCATTGGCCTCCTCCGTTCTTTCCCATCCCCTCATTCCTGCTCACTCTTGTCGTTGCTTCTCGAGATAATTAAGAAAAAGAGAGAACTCAACCTTTTAAACAATGTGTGGATAGACAGGCTGGTGTGAGTATCTGGTTTGGTTTTATTGGGATATTTCATGCCACAGGTCTGGCACTCATCTGTCCTGATAAGTCTGTGACCCCTACCTGCTGCTGGGTGGTCTGAAGCTCGCTGCGTGTTTCACCGTAATGCTGGCAATCAATGAAACAGCTGCTAATAATGACAGAAAAGAACGGCCATTATTTTAACTTGCGCACTGCTGTCTGAACATTCAGACCCCGTAGAGCTTGAAGTTAATCTGAACCCTCAACGTTGAAAAGTAACTTTTATGCTTTTCTTTCAATTGACCAAATATCTAAAAGTGGGGACTGATTGGATCACAGCTTCCATAACCAAACAAGTAACTGAGTCACCCAGGGTAACCACCTGGGGTGGGCAGCTTCCTCGGAGCTTCTCTCATTGCACCACTGTAACTCCGGTGGGAACCCCGCTTATTGCAGCAGAAGAACAGGAGAGACTCAGAGGAAATGAGCCCCTCCCACCATGTTAGAGATAATAAGAAGGCCTGAGTTCAAAACCCCAGTCTCCAGCAAGGTTCACACTTGGACATCCCCATAGATTGCAACTATCACCAGTCCTGGTCAGGTTATCTGAAAAATGGAGGGAAATCTATCCAAAAGGTAGGAATCAGAAAATTGCCTCATAACAGCAATCACTACACTTCAAAGTCCTTTATGTGAAGTCATTTATAACTTTCTGAGAAATGCGATGAAGTGTGAAATTAATGCAAGTTTGTCCCTTGTTCTTTATCTCTATCTTAATTTGTCTCTCTCTCTTTTGTTTCTTTCCCTCTCTTTTCCTTGTTTTTTTTCTCTCTCTCTCTTTCCATTTTTTCTGAAGAACTATCCAGCAAAGATCTACGGAGCCACACAGAAGACATTTGTGCGAGTACTCCTTGGATTGAACTGTTCCACACTGTTCAACCAAGGAACGTACAGAACGGGTTCAATTTTTTGGAAGGGGAGGAAAGAAGAGTGAGGGTATAATTTGAGGGAGAAATTAGGAAGTGAATCTCAAAATATAAATGTACACTACTGCTATTTTATATATATATATATCTAATGGAAATGGCCGATGCAGACCTGTCACACTGTAATGACACCTTCCTGCCAATGATGGTGCTGCACACCTTTCCTGGGCACACGGTGTGATTACACTGTGACACATTCCATAGACACAGAGCCATTATAAATGTTGATATAGGAACTTATAAAGGAACTTACAAAGGAAATATACAAATAAGAACAGAATGTGAATTGAATTATGTTTGTGCCATCATCCAATTATCCCCTGCCCTTTAACCCTACTTCACCTGCAGACAAGACTTCATTTTGACTCCTGGGGGTAAAATTGGTCTACGGCAATAGTGCAAAATGGTCTTATAGTGAATCGATGCCCACTTTACACTATGCCTGATTGTCTTTTCTATTGACTTCAATGTAAAACAGCTATGATCCCGTTTTACATTACTAGTGAAGATCACTTTCAGTGTCACAACATTCTCCATGTCATAGGAGATTAGCTACTCACTTTCAAAAACTCATCTCTATCTGTTTCTGCCTTAATTTATTCAACTGGAAACTGCATTCACTGTTCATTTTAACACTACACCTTGAGATGCTTTTTAACCCCTGTTATTCTTACCCCTCTCAAGCACTTGGACTGAGAGAGTGGCCAGCCCATCCGATCCCAGGTCGCCCGATCCCAAGTCGCCCGATCTCGGGTCGCCCGAACCCGGGTCGCCCGATCCCGGGTCGCCCGATCCCAGGCCACCCGATCCCAGGCCACCCGATCCCAGGCCACCTGCTCCAAGGCCGTAATTATTATCTTCAGTTAGGTTCTGGAGTTATGTAGAAGCAGTTGTGGGTGGGGGTCACTTATCCTCCAAGTATAAAAAGAGAGAAAACCTGCTACAACTGTACAGGGTATTGGTGAGGCCACACCTGGAGTCCTGTGCACAGTTTTGGTCTCTGTATTTAAGGAAGGATATACTTGCATTGGAGGATGTTCAGAGAAAGTTCATTGGGTTGATTCCAGAGATAAGTGGGTTGACTTATGAGGATAGGTTGAATAGGTTGGGCCTATACACATTGGAGTTCAGAATAATTAAAGGTGATCTTATTGAAACTTATAAGATAATGAGGGGGCTCGACAAGGTGGATGCAGAGAGGATATTTCCACTCATAGGGGAAACTAAAACTATGGGACATAACCTTAGAATAAAGGGCCGCCCATTTAAAACTGAGATGAGGAGAAATGTCTTCTCTCAGAGGGTTGTAAATCTATGGAATTCCCTGCTCCAGAGAGCTGTGGAGGCTGGGTCATTGAATATATTTAAGGCGGAGATATTTGAGATTTTTGAGCGATAAGGGAGTAAAGGGTTATGGGGATTGGGCAGGAAAGTGGAGCTGAGTCCATGATCAGATCAGCCATGATCTTATTAAATGGCGGAGCAGGCTCGAGGGGCCAAATGGCATCCTCCTGCTCCTATTTCTTATGTTCTTATGTAATTTCCTCTCCTTCGCTGTGGACAGTGTTTTACCTCTGGCACTTCCTTCACTGGCAACACCGGTAAGATCAGGAATATGCTCTGTAAGGAATAGCTAGTATAAGCTCCATCTTTCTACTCCCTGGCACAGAATGTTGAAGCACCAACAATTCAGCCACACCACACTGCCAATAATGCATTGGCCTGGAAATTAGAGGGTGCAGCACTGGCCGTGAAGGCCCGTTTTGCTGCAAGAAATGGCGGCCGCTTCACCTCCAGCCGCTTCCGGTGGGTCCCGTCGGCAGCCGCCATTTCCGGCAGGTCTGCAGCTTGCCGCTCCTCATACTGCCCTCTCCAAAGCACGTCTGTGCATGCAGCCGTTGACAGCGAGGAGCTTATACTGGCTATTCCTTACAGAGCATATTCCTGATCTTACCGGTGTTGCCAGTGAAGGAAGTGCCAGAGATAAGATACTGTCCACAGCGAAGGAGAGGAAATTACATAAGAACATAAGAAATAGGAGCAGGAGGATGCCATTTGGCCCCTCGAGCCTGCTCCGCCATTTAATAAGATCATGGCTGATCTGATCATGGACTCAGCTCCACTTCCCTGCCCAATCCCCATAACCCTTTGCTCCCTTATCGCTCAAAAATCTCAAATCTCAGCGGGAGAAAGCAGCGGTGAGCTAGAACCCATACAGTAAACAGCTGTTGAGCGAACTGATAACTATGGAGAGCTCAGACTATGTAATTGGAGTGAAAACTGCTTCCAACGAGCTGCATCAAATCTCCTCCCTAGGTCAGTCAAACATTACAGGTGGTAAATACTTAAAACAATAAACTGTACTGTACTACAGTTGTAAGAATGTCAGGGAAAAAATCTAAGCTGCATTTCCTTACATTTTATACATTGGGGTTTTCTAGTTCAGGAACTGATAAAATAACATGTAAAGTTTGGAAGTCTGTTTTTAAAAAGCTTAGCACTATATTCTCACCGAGATTTCTTCAAAAGTCTGCTGTTGTTAAAACTTTAATTGAACTCTCTTCTGCACGATTTACGCCAGTAAACTGACCAAAAGTTCAAATTCCCCTTTTTAAAAACATTATTTCCATTGATTTCTCATGCAACAGTTAAAGGACATCTGTGCCAGTCTTTATGTGGTGTTTCCAGTCAGAGTCCCTCTAGATCTGAGCCTGTGCTTTAAGAGCCACTCACCAGGGAGTGAATCCCCTGTGTAATATGTAGATTAACGCACTGTCATTGCGAGCTGCAAGGCATTGCATCCCTATTCCCCTCCCTCTCCAGCACCATGGTGGAGCACAAACCTCCACACAGCAACCATCTGGGTGAAAGGTCTGTGAAGCTATGGCAGCCGGGGAAGGTGGGAGTAGCAGGCAGTCTGGCATCCATTTGTGGATCCCACAAAAGACCCAGACAAATGTTTGCGAAAGTAAGAGGGCAGCCGTGGACAATCAAATGCCCCATGATGTGCCACAACACACAATGCTTCAACCCACAAGGGCCATCAGTGGAGTTGCTACCCCCGACCCAGTAAAACCCAGGAACCGTCACTAAATGATCCAAAACAGCACATTGCCCGAGATTGCTGCACTGATCCTTCAGATGCAACCTTCGGTCTCCTGCTGAGGTTAGCGCTGGAAAAAACGCATTGCACAAGAGATTCTGCGTTCCGCTCATGTAAATCAGCAGGCAGCACCGAGATACTACGCTCTGTTTGCTGTTAGGCTGGTGACACCATGGGCCGAGACTTTTTCCGGCCCAATCGAAAATCTAGGACATTTTGTCTGCATTACTACAGACTGTAAATACTCATTCCAGGGTTAGTTATTGATCAGACATGAGGATTTTGCATGGCTAATAGTTTCTGTTTTACACTTAGTTCTTGGAACTCAAAGGAAAACATTTTCTACATTTTTTGGCAGATGCTGCTGCCTTCTTTATGGCAGAAGTCGGCAGGAAACAGATATCCACATAAGCACCAAGATATGAGAACCACAGTCAGTGACTGGGCAGCTCGATGTAAATGCATACTATCTAACTCACAATACAGACAAATACTTGGCATTGTGCTTCACATTGCACATCAACACAATGGAGCTCAATTCCATAAACGATGATGGACAAAGCAAAAACACCCTGCTCCTCACAGTGAGGTATAAGACAGGGAACGATAATGTGAAGATTGCAATTGTGCCAAGCTAATTCACAGAGTCTTTCTAGAAGTGTATCATTAGGTCAAGTTCCAATGTGGGCATTTAAGAAAATAATAGTCCACAGAAATAATCTGATGGCTATCTTTGCATACCTGGAACATCTCAACATATCTTCAAAAACTGAGAACTCAAAGTGTCTCTTTAACATATTATCACATCTAGAAAGAATTAAAGACTCCAACTTACCCTAAGGTCTTTAAAAATGTGTAGTGTATGAGATTATTTGTGGGGACCCTAAAAGAAAGCATTTATCATGTTTAAAAAAAGAGGAATCAAAAGGGAAATAATTGGTAATCTACAGTGACAGACAGCTACTCACAAGAGACATTCCTGGATCTGAGAGAGAGAGAGAGAGAGAAAGATAGAGTGAGAGAGAGAGAGACAGGGAATTGGAAACTAGAGGAAAGGAAGGATACCTGACACCTTGAAACCAATTCTGATGAAACATTAATCATTGTATATTCATGCCATTATCTGGCTTTATTTCAGGTTTCTAGCACTCATGGGCCGAAATCCAGCCCCGCCGGAAACGGGTCGCACCTAACGTTTTTCTTGCGTTTTGGCCATCGCAGTGGCCCATCTTGCGAAAGCTAGCTCTTTGTTGTTTTTTATTGATCGGGGCGGAAGTCAGTCATAATGGGGGTGGAAGTGGGGGCGGGAGCGGAGTGTCCATCATAATGGGGATGGAAGTGGAGGCAGGGCAGTCATCAGCGCCGGGCTGGTGATGACACTGCGCTGGCACGTCAACACGTCTCTCCCCTTCAGTTAAAGGGGAGAGCCACTGCGAGCGCTGCAGTTTTTTAAGTTTGGTCCACTGGGCCACCAGGTTTCATCCGGGCCAGCGGCCTGGCACGCAAGAAGGGGTGCCAGGCTGCCTGTTGGTGGCCCGACCGAACCCGGGGGCATAATTGTCGGGCCGACCTGGCAGTCGGCTGACAAAAAAAAAATGAGATGGCGACCATGGCAGTGCGCCCTCCCCTTTAATGGAGGCCGCACTGCCATTTTACACACACTGCAAACACAGTGCACTGACAGAAAAAACTGGTGGGGGCACCGAGTGGTGGCCGGAAGATTTTCTATGGTAAATTTTGCTTGCAGGGCGGGACATCGGTGGTGAGTGCTTTGATGACACACTTAGGAGGGTTCAGCAGCAGTGGGGTGGAAGTGGGCACCGCTGGAAAAACCACCGGGCAGAATTTCGCGAGCGGTGGCTTTTCGACTACAAATCGCCGGCCATTCGACACCGCTGCATGGCTGCCGCTTTTCAGCGGTAACAGGCCTTATCGGGAGGCTGAATTTCAGCCCCACAGAATTTTTTAAACCAGGTCTTTATTTTTAATATTACATTTGACCAGTGCCACGGGCAGGGAGGGCTGGGATCATTGACTGTTTGAGCTAAGCGCTTCCCCTTCATTTCCAGAAGCTCCCTGTGCAGGAAAAATGTGCTCAGGTAGGCCAGCCTACATGCTAATTCACTGGAAGTTTACACACTGGGAGGGCCAGCTGCTCTTAAAGGGCACCCATGTTCAGATGCAGCCTTTGTGAAATTTCAACCCCACATATTTAGTAATGAATCCTACAGGAAGTGCAGCAAGGGATGGTGACACCCCTTGATAGCGAAAGCCAGCCACTGCTAAACAACAGGCACAAAGTAACGGAGCGAGTGAACACAGTCTCCAAAATCAAATCCGTTGCACATGGGAGCAATTGTGCAAAAGGTTGAATGGCATCAAGAGAATTGCCAAGGTAAGTGTGTCCACCTTTGTATTTTGCTTGCTGTTTATTCATAGAAAGCATGGCGTCGATGTCAGTGTTTCTCGCTGGTTCCCTTGGGGAGATAGAAAGTAGAAGTGCAGGAGATGAAGAGTAAAAATCTGGTCAGGCTGCGAGCCCACGACACTGCATGAGCAAGGATTTGGTATCCTACTGGGCCTGCTTCCAGACAGAGTTAATGCAGGAGCAGAAGACTTTTTCCATGAGCAGCCTGCAGCACTTGGCAACGCATGTGAAGCGGTGCACCTCGAACATCCCTGCAGTCCTGTAGGAGGGCTATGGAAATGCAGAGTAGCCTTCCCAAGGCCAACAGCAACAAACTCCAAAGCATGAAAAGGACAAGTGCAAGGACAATGTTCCCCCATGAACTCTGTGGTTGGTGCCATTGAGACCTGGGACACCCATGTACAGATGTACCAAATTTGACAGACTGAGACGTCTGTAGCAATGCCTGTCCAATTTCCTGCCCGTAACTTAAATGGGTGAAATTCAGTAGGCTCTATTATTCAATCCTCTCTGCGCTCCATCCAGGCAATGCTTCACGTTCAACGCTGAAGTGGGAGCGCTACCTCAATGTGTCCAGTGCTGGAAGCAGCTCTCGATCACAGAGCTCCACACAGTTTCCCTGCCACATCCCTTCTACATTGCCTAGCTCCTCTTCCTCACACTCTTCCCATGGTCATGCAGCGTCCTGCTGCATGCCCACTCCTCTTTAGGTGATAAAATCATGCAGCAGACAAGTGATAATTTTGGAGACTTTGTTGTATTGTAGAGCTGCACATCTCCTGAATGGACTAAACAATAGAATTGTTAATTCTACACCGCTCTGGTGCCAATAATTCAGGAGGTGGCATTTGATTTCACAGGGTAAACCTAGTCTCTGGCCGTAACATAACATGGCCGACAAAGAATTGGCAGCCTGTTTTACACCCCTCCCGATTTTTTCGGCCATCGACTGGGTAGATGCTGAGAGGCTGTTTCCCCTGGTTGGGAAATCTAGAACTAGGAGTCACAGACTGAGATTAGGAGAAACTTCTTCACTCAGAGTGTTGTGAATCTTTCGAATTCTCTACTCCAGAGGGCCAAGGATGGTGAGTTGGTCAGTATATTCAAGGCTTAGATTTTTGTATTCTAAAGGAATCAGGTGATATGCGTGAAAAGGGCGAAAAGAACATAAGAAACCATTTGTGAAGAAATTTCTTCTCATCTGTTGAGATGAGGTCACCGATCAGCCATGATCTTATTGAGTGACGGAGTCATATGGCCTACTCCTGCTCCTATTTGTTATGTTCTTATGACATTGGGAAAGAAAATTGGGCAGGTGTCAAACAGGCTGCCAATTCACTATCACCCATTTTACACTACCTACGATGACCGATTTTATTGTATTTACTCTCGGCAAAGGCCACAAAGAGGTCTCCCAAGTTCTATCCATTCACGTCGGGAATATCAATTAGCATTGGCACCGTGGACTGCTACATAATAAAAACATCACGGGTGCTCTCTGAAACAAAAAATGTAGGTAAGATGTTCAATGCAAAGAAAAACACACTTCAATACTAACTTAAACACCGGAGACTGCTTTGTGAATGAGTCCAAAGCAGGCCTTGCTGAAAATTGTGAAATTAAGTGAGGGGCATCAGTTCAATAATTTAACACTGTAAATATGGCTTTGGCTTGCCTCTAGCTCTGCCTCATTTTTCCTCGAAATATCACCCCTTGCAAAATCAGGCATGAAAGGTAGGGGGTCGATGTTCCAACTCGTACCCACCATCAGCATGGTGCACACTACTGGCGGGACCTTGTAAAATTGGTTATGTTGACCCTAGTTGTCAGTAACCTTTGTTTTTTTTAGCATTTACCCCGCTCTGTATAACAGCAGAAGAATTGGCAAGCCCCATTTATCTGTGTTCTTCAAGCAGGGGGCTAAAAAAAGAGGAAAGGGAGAAGAAAGTGAAAAAAAAAACAGTCCATTTAATTTTAAAAATATTTACATCGTGTTCTGTTTTCCTTTGTATTAATCACCTGTCAGCAACCCAGTTTACAATCTTTTAATTCTTTTTTGAAAACCAGCAACCAATTTAAACTCTTTTATGTGCCTGGCAAGGACTTAACTATTCGTTAATTACGGGCATATTTTATTAGAAACTGGTCATTAAATCCATTGTGCACCCAGATAACAGGCCTGTCAAGTGAGTGAGTGCTGTTTAAATGACGTTATCCCTACTATTTATGTCTGCCTAAAGCAGTACTTTTACCAAAAGCTTGGAAAATCTTTAGCCTTGGTGTGAAGTGCATTGTAGGGCTGATTCTCCGATATCATGCTCAAGGGAGTACTCAAATTAGGAAGTTAGCCTCAGTGCATTCGCCATTGAACTTGTGGGCCACAAAGTTTTTTTTATTTTTCAAGATTGCGCACTCCATCAGGGGTCCAACGCCCATTTGAGGCTCCTTTTTCAAAATTGGGCTGCCCTGAATGCAGCCAGCGTCAGGCCACTCAGGAAAAGGTGATCCCCCAGTATGTTTAATCACTTCTCTGAACTAGAGTGTCAACATTTCTTTCCACAAGCTAGCTATCTAAAGTTTGCTTGTCAATCAGATACCACAATCAGATATCAACAGCCCTACACTATGGACCGTCTCCATCCAAGTGGGCTGGAGACTTCAGAGATCCATGCCTCAGCTACAGCATCCCAGCAACAATGGACTTCATTATCTTTGTATCATGCGATTGGCAGGATGCTAAGGGGAAAACTAGATGGAGCATCGTCTTTTTTTTCTAGTAGTCTGAGTTCCCATGTAACTTTCCATGCTGGTCAGAATCCTTTTCAACCGTCAATTCTCACTCAGGAATGTTGGACTGGACCATTCAGTAACAGTTGGGCACTGAACAATCCAAACTCAGATACCTCATGTTTGGTACGAGGGACAATAAGATAGCAAGCTGCTTAATACCAGAAGCCTGTGACTGAGAAACAACTCTTCGGAGTAAGGTCACTGGCCCAACCTGTTAGGTGAAGAAGGTGTGAAGTATGGGGAAAATGCCGGTGGCAAAACAGGAAAGAAAATTCAAACCCTCGCCTATTACTCGCCCTCTTACAAACAATTACATATACAGAATCAAAGAATGGTTACAGCATAGGAGGTCATTCAGCCTGTCGCGCCTGTGCCGGCTCTCTGAAGAGCACCTCAGCCAGTCCCATTCCCCCACCCTTTCCCCACAGCCCTGCATTTATTTTTCCTTCAGGTACTTATCCAATTCCCTTTTGAAAGCCACAATTGAGTCTGCCTCCACCAGCATCTCAGGCAGTGCATTCCAGATCATAACCACTCGCTGAGTAAAAAAGCTTTTCCTCGTGTCGTCTTTGGTTCTTCTGCCAAACACTTTCAATCTGTTTCCTCTGGCTCTTGACCCTTCCGCTAATAGGAACAGTTTCTCACTATCTACTCTGTCTAGACCCCTCATGATTTTGAACACCTCTATCAAATCTCCTCTCAACCTTCTCTGCTCTGAGGAGAACAACCCCAGCTTCTCCAGTCTATCCATGTAACTGAAGTCCCTCATCCCTGGAACCATTCTTGTAAATCTTTTCTGCACCCTCTCTAAGGTCTTGACATCCTTCTAAAGTGCAGTGCCCAGAATTGGACATAATAATCCAGTTGAGGTCAGACCAGTGTTTAAAAAGTTTCATCACAACTTCCTTGGTTTTGTTTTCTATGCCACTATTTATGAAGCCCAGGATCCCGAATGTTTTTTAACTGTTTTCTCAACCTGCCCTGTCACCTCCAATGTTTGTGCACAGAAACCCCGAGATCTCTCTGTTCATGCACCCTCTTTAGAATTGTATCTTTTAGTTTTATATTGCCTCTCCTTGTTCTTCCTACCAAAATATATTAATTTGCACTTTTCTGCGTTAAACTTCATCTGCCACTTGTCCACCCATTCCACCAGCCTGTCTATGTCCTCTTGAAGTCTATCACTATCATCCTCACTGTTAACTATATTTCCAAGATTTGTTTCATCTGCAAATTTTGAAATTGTGTCCTGTACACCCAAGTCTAAGTCATTAATATATATCAAGAGAAGCAGTGGTGCATTATAAAAATTCATATGCTTTTTCTGGGGTCAAGTTTTGGGCCGCGCCTAGAACGGCGCAGCCCCGACATCGACGCCCGTTTTTTGTGCCTAAAAGCACGACAAAAATGTACCTTGCAATTCTTGGGCTCCCTGCAGGTCCCTCGGAGCTCAGCGCAGTGCGCAGACATTAGCGGGGGGCAGAGCCACAGAGTTACGCTGATTCTGCAAGTTCAGGGGGGCGGGGCTAAGTTAAATGGCAGGACGTCATGCCGGCAGCCCTGTGCGTGTGCGTTGGAGCGCGCGCGCACGCGCAGTAGTCATAAACATTGGTACTCGGCCCTTTTTAAAGGACCTTGAAGAAAAATGTTGATTTGTTTTGTGGACCTCTGGAAAGGCTTGGGATTGAATCTTGGTGATTTTTTGTGCCTGAAGGAGTGCTTTTAGCAGCACTGTTGAAGAAATCACCTGCTGAAATCAGTGAGTGCTGCTTTTTGCTGCTAAATCTCCAGAACAGGTGCTGCATAGGTGCATGCAAAATAAGGACTGTGCATTTTGAAAAATAAGAGTGTCAATTCAATACAGCAATGGAACAACGTACACCAAGAACAAAAAATTTCTTCCATGAGAAAGGGGAGATATTAGTTAATTTAAGCGAGCAGAGATGGCAGGAGCTGGATACCAGCAACAGAGGTCGCATAAAAGTATCACCTAAAGAAATGAAGAAACGCTGGAACCAAGTTGCAGAAGATTACTGCGCAGTGGTGCATACCATGAGATCTGGAAGTCAGTGTAAAAAGAAATGGCACGACCTTGGTCAAGTAGTTAGTGCAAGTAATATTTTCATTTTTTAATGTAATCATAATTGTAATGTGACTATCTGTGTGTCCCACCCTGCAGAAAGAGGCATTCTGTAAAAAGTAATATTTTACTCTTTGCAGAAGAAATTGGCCCACAACAAAAAGGAAGCAACTCGAACAGGAGGAGGCGTGCCCAATCTGCATCCACTGACACCCTTGGAACAGAGGGTAGCTGCTATGATGAGTCATACATAGAGAAAAGCAATCAATACAGCACAAGTTGGGCCCACACGCGAGGAAGAGGGTAAGTCCTGAAAATGCATCGTGGCCCTTCAAATCAACCTGCTGCCTGGCCTGCTATGTGTGAGAGTACTCATGCCACCCATCCTGCCCCCTCCCTTGCTGTTAAACATTTGACTGTTCTGATGATGATGATGATGATGATGATGATGCCAACCCTGAAGATCCTGAAGATCCAGAACAAGAACGAGTAGAACCAGATGAGGACGATCCAGACTGGATGCTGGCAGCGATGACTGAAATGTCGACAGGGGAGACCTTCCAATTAATGTTTATGAGCCCACATTAAGGAGCATCAGAGTTTCAACCCCTTGCATAGGTTCTGGTTCCACCTTCCATGGTTTTGATTCCGACGTTGTGGGTCCCAGTGGTGCTGGTGATACCATGGAGCAGTTTACACCCATTCACCCACCATCCCAGCCCATGGCTCGCACTCGAGTGCTGCCGTCTGAAACACCGAGCGCCCCACCGTCTCAGCCCATGCCTCTCACTCTAGTACTGCCATGTGGAGCACCGAGCGTCCCACCGTCCCAGCCTGTGTCTCATAAGAACATAAGAACATAAGAATTAGGAACAGGAGTAGGCCATCTAGCCCCTCTAGCCTGCTCCGCCATTCAAAAAGATCATGGCTGATCTGGCCGTGGACTCAGCTCCACTTACCCGCCCACTCCTCATAACCCTTAATTCCCTTATTGGTTGAAAATCTATCTATCTGTGATTTGAATATATTCAATGAGCTAGCCTCAATTGCTTCCTTGGGCAGAGAATTCCACAGATTCACAACCCTCTGGGAGAAGAAATTCCTTCTCAACTCGGTTTTAAATTGTCTCCCCCGTATTTTGAGGCTGTGCCCCCTAGTTCTAGTCTCCCCGACCAGTGGAAACAACCTCTCTGCCTCGATCTTGTCTATCCCTTTTATTATTTTAAATGTTTCTATAAGATGACCCCTCATCCTTCTGAACTCCAACGAGTAAAGACCCAGTCTACTCAATCTATCATCATAAGGTAACCCCCTCATCTCCGGAATCAGCCGAGTGAATCGTCTCTGTACACCCTCCAAAGCTACTATATCCTTCCTCAAGTAAGGTGACCAAAACTGCACGCAGTACTCCAGATGCGGTCTCACCAATACCCTGTACAGTTGCAGCAGGACCTCCCTGCTTTTGTACTCCATCCCTCTCGCAATGAAGGCCAACATTCCATTCGCCTTCCTGATTACCTGCTGCACCTGCAAACTAACTCAAGGACCCCCAGGTCCCTCTGCACCGCAGCATGTTGTAATTTCTCCCCATTCAAATTATTCCATTTTACTGGGTTTTTTTCCAAGGTGGATGACCTTACATTTTCCGACATTGTATTCCATCTGCCAAACCTTAGTCCATTCGCTTAACCTATCTAAATCTTTTTGCAGCCTCTCTGTGTCCTCTACACAACCTGCTTTCCCACTAATCTTTGTGTCATCTGCAAATTTTGTTACACTACAATCTGTCCCCTCTTCCAGGTCATCTATGTATATTGTAAACAGTTGTGGTCCCAGCACCGATCCCTGTGGCACACCACTAACCACTGATTTCCAACCTGAAAAGAACCCATTTATCCCGACTCTCTGCTTTCTGTTAGCCAGCCAATTCTCGATCCATGCTAATACATTTCCTCTGACTCCACGTACCTTTATCTTCTGCAGTAACCTTTTGTGTGGCACGTTATCGAATGCCTTTTGGAAATCTAAATACACCACATCCATTGGTTCACCTCTATCCACCATGCTCGTTATATCCTCAAAGAATTCCAGTAAATTAGTTAAACATGATTTCCCCTTCATGAATCCATGCTGCGTCTGCTTGATTGCACTATTCCTATCTAGATGTCCCGCTATTTCTTCCTTAATGATAGCTTCAAGCATTTTCCCCACTACAGATGTTAAACTAACTGGCCTATAGTTACCTGCCTTTTGTCTGCCCCCTTTTTTAAACAGAGGCATTACATTAGCTGCTTTCCAATCCGCTGGTACCTCCCCAGAGTCCAGAGAATTTTTGTAGATTATAATGAATGCATCTGCTATAACTTCCGCCATCTCTTTTAATACCCTGGGATGCATTTCATCAGGACCAGGGGATTTGTCTACCTTGAGTCCCATTAGCCTGTCCAGCACTACCTCCCTAGTGATAGTGATTGTCTCAAGGTCCTCCTTTCCCACATTCCCGTGACCAGCAATTTTTGGCATAGTTTTTGTGTCTTCCACTGTGAAGATCGAAGCAAAATAATTGTTTAAGGTCTCAGCCATTTCCACATTTCCCATTATTAAATCCCCCTTCTCATCTTCTAAGGGACCAACATTTACTTTAGTCACTCTTTTCCGTTTTATATATCTGTAAAAGCTTTTACTATCTGTTTTTATGTTTTGCGCAAGTTTACTTTCGTAATCTATCTTTCCTTTCTTTATTGCATTCTTAGTCATTCTTTGCTGTCGTTTAAAATTTTCCCAATCTTCTAGTTTCCCACTAACCTTGGCCACCTTATACGCATTGGTTTTTAATTTGATACTCTCCTTTATTTCCTTGGTTATCCACGGCTGGTTATCCCTTCTCTTACTGCCCTTCTTTTTCACTGGAATATATTTTTGTTGAGCATTATGAAAGAGCTCCTTAAAAGTCCTCCACTGTTCCTCAATTGTGCCACGTTTAGTGTTCCCAGTCTACTTTAGCTAACTCTGCCCTCATCCCACTATAGTCCCCTTTGTTTAAGCATAGTACGCTTGTTTGAGACAGTACTTCCTCACCCTCAATCTGTATTACAAATTCAACCATACTGTGACCACTCATTCCGAGAGGATCTTTTACTTGGAGATCGTTTATTATTACTGTCTCATTACACAGGACCAGATCTAAGATAGCTTTCTCCCTTGTAGGTTCTGTAACATACTGTTCGATGAAACAATCCCGTATGCATTCGATGAATTCCTCCTCAAGGCTACCCTGTGCGATTTGATTTGACCAATCGATATGTAGGTTAAAATCCCCATGATTACTGTCGTTCCTTTTTCACATGCCTCTATTATTCCCTTGATTATTGTCCGCCCCACCGTGAAGTTATTATTTGGGGGTCTATAAACTACGCCTACCAGTGACTTTTTCCCCTGACTATCTCTAATCTCCACCCACAATGCTTCAACATTTTGTTCATTCGAGCCAATATCATCTCTCACAACTGCCCTGATATCATCCTTTATTAACAGAGCTACCCCACCTCCTTTCCCTTCTTGTCTATCCTTCCGAATTGTCAGATACCCCTGTATGTTTAATTCCCAGTCTTGGCCACCCTGCAACCATGTTTCTGTAATGGCCACCAAATCATACCCATTTGTAATGATTTGTGCCGTCAACTCATTGACTTTATTTCGAATGCTGCGTATGTTTAGGTAGAGTGTTTTAATTCTAGTTTTTAAACCATGATTTTTAGTTTTGACCCCTCCTGCAGCCCCTTTATATTCATACGTATTGTCCCTTCCTACCACCTTGTGGTTTACACGTACCCCAGTGCTACTCTTCTCTCTTGCCTCCTGCCTTTTGCATTCTTCCTTGGGGTCTTGTTCATCTGCGCTCTCACCCACTCTAACTAGCTCAGGGCCCTCTCCTGGGTTCCGAATACTCTTCGCATTGAGGCACCGAGCTTTCAGGCTTGCCTTTTTATTACACTTTGACCCTTTAGAATTTTGCTGTACATTGGCCCTTTTTGTTTTTTGCCTTGGGTTTATCTGCCCTCCACTTTTACTCATCTCCTTTCTGTCTTTTGCTTCTGTCTCCATTTTGTTTCCCTCTGTCTCCCTGCATTGGTTCCCATCCCCCTGCCATATTAGTTTAACTCCTCCCCAACAGCACTAGCAAACACTCCCCCTAGGACATTGGTTCCAGTCGTGCCCAGGTGCAGACCGTCCGGTTTGTACTGATCCCACCTCCCCCAGAACTGGTTGCAATGCCCCAGGAATATGAATCCCTCCCTGCTGCACCACTGCTCAAGCCACGTATTCATCTGAGCTATCCTGCAATTCCTACTCTGACTAGCACGTGGCACTGGTAGCAATCCCGAGATTACTACTTTTGAGGTCCTACATTTTAATTTAGCTCCTAGCTCCTTAAATTCGTCTCGTAGGACCTCATCCCTTTTTTTACCTATGTCGTTGGTACCAATGTGCACCACGACAACTGGCTGTTCTCCCTCCATTTTCAGAATGTCCTGCACCCGCTCCAAGACATCCTTGACCCTTGCACCAGGGAGGCAACATACCATCCTGGAGTCTCGGTTGCGGCCGCAGAAACGCCTATCTATTCCCCTTACAATTGAATCCCCTATCACTATCGCTCTCCCACTCTTTTTCCTGCCCTCCTGTGCAGCAGAGCCAGCCACGGTGCCATGAACTTGGCTGCTGCTGCCCTCCCCTGATGAGTCATCCCGCTCAACAATACTCAAAGCCGTGTATCTGTTTTGCAGGGGAATGACAGCAGGGGACCCCTGCACTATCTTCCTTGCACTGCTCTTCCTACTGGCCTTCCATTCCCTATCTGGCTGTGGACCCTTCACCTGCGGTAAGACCAACTCACTAAATGTGCTACTCACGTCATTCTCAGCATCGTGGGTGCTCCAGAGTGAATCCACCCTCAGCTCCAGGGCCGCAACGCGGTCCATCAGAAGCTGGAGGCGGATACACTTCCCGCACACGTCATCGTCAGGGACACCGGAAGTGTCCCTGAGTTCCCACATAGTACAGGAGGAGCATATCACGTGACCGAGCTCTCCCAGTGTAGTGGTGTCATTTGGAACATCAAGCGTCCCACCGTCTCTGCCCGCGCCTCCCAGTGCAGTGGTGCCATGAGGCAGACCCAGGCAGAGGAGAAGGAGATTGGAGACACGCTCTCCTGAGATGCAGCGTGCAACAGGTGCGGCTCAGGTTGTACCATTGGGTATGGAGACCAATGAGCTTACCCGATCACTCATCGGTAGCGCCAGTGCAGTGGGTGAAGAGGTGACGGTCCTGATGGGAGAAATAGCAGTAATGACACGGGAACTTAGGGAGGGAATGTCCGAGGGAGTGCAATCGACAGAACAGGCCGTCAGGGAGGGCATGCAAGCGACGACACAGGCCCTCATGAAGGTAGCTGCTGCAATAAGGGCACACAGCCCGGCCAATCAAATGACACCCCCATGAAGAATTGAACATTCACTGAGATGTGGATGAGAGATGGTTGCAGCCTTTCTTTGCTACTTTTGTTCTTGTTCTTGATGTAGCTGTAGTAGTGTTTTTCAATTTGAAATTGTTTTGTAAGTTTTGTAACTTTACAACTTATAAGTGATCTTAGGGTTTTGAAGTGATCTTATAGTGTAAATGCTCTCACATTTTGTACATTGTTTAATTTTGCAGCTAAAATGTGATCCTGAAGTTTAAGTGATCTTAAGAGTGTAAGATTTTTCACGTTGAAATTGTTTTGTAAGTTTTGTAACGTTACAAGTTTATAAGTGATCTTAAAGTTTTTAAGTGATCTTCAAGAGTCATATTAAAAAGTAAAATTTGATACAACAAATATTTTATTACAGTGACGTTAACTTTTCAATAAAATATTTTTTCATTAAAACTGAATCATGTTCTATTAACACAACACAACGTAGGAACAACTGCAAAAGATAAACATGTCCATGCGCAACAGTTGTCGCAGAGCCCTCAGGCATCAGTAGTTGAAGCGTTCACGGATAAACTGCTGGCGCAGCGCTCGAGCAATTGTTAAAGGAGCACGATGGACGGCCCTCCTCCGACCTCGTGCTCCGGCATCAGGCACTTGCATGCTTTCCTGATCGTCGTCATCATCCTCATCTTCATCCTGCTCTTCCAAATTACTATCATCAGGCACTGGCCCCTCATGTGGGTCTTCTGGTTCCACTACCAGCTCCAGCTGCCTCATGATAGCTAAATTATCGAGCATGCAGCACACAACAGTGAAGTGACCAACAAACTGAGGAGAGTATTGCAAGTGGCCTCTGGAATGATCCAGGCATCGGAAATGCTGTTTCAATATGCCAATGGTCCTCTCAATGATGCTGCGTGTCGCAATGTGCACCATGTTGTATTGACGGTCATCTTCCGTCCGTGTCACGCATAGGGGCGTCATGAGCCAGATGGCCAGGCCGTACCCTTTGTCTCCCGGTAGCCAGCTCTGCCCTTCTGGCTACTGCTCAAACATGTCAGATATAATGCTGTTGCATAGGATGAACATATCATGGGTGCTGCCAGGGTATCTCGCATCGACTGACATGATGCGCTGCTTGTCGTCACGCACGAGCTGAACATCGATGGAGTGGAAACTGTCATGTATTTAACCAGCATACTACTGTAACCCTTATACAATTGTAACCCTCATGTAACCACTACATACTGTACATACTTACTAGAAATGCACACCTTGACCACAGGGGATATACTTGTGGGAGACACTCCTTTCCTGGAGATTCAGGTATATAAGGGGAGGTCCCTCGCAGGGTCAGCACTCCTTGGTCCAGGTAATAAAGGTGAAGGTCACAGAGTGACTGTGTCTGCAGTACGTGCCTCGTGTGATTATGTTTAAGAGTTAAGGACTCAACAGAAACCTCTTCTATTCCTGTACTGCTCAGAATCCTCCACAGGTGCTCACAAGGTGATGTGGGTACAATCAATGCACCTTTGGGAAGCCAGCGATCCTGAAGAAGCCCACAGCCCTCTCATGGATCACTTGTGCGGTCATTGGGAAATTGATGAAGTAATTCCTCTGCGCATACAATGCAGCCGTGACCTGGTAAACGCAGGCATGGATTGCACGTTGAGAGATGGCGCATGCATCTCCAGTTGTAGTCTGGAATGATACCGAGGCATAGAAGGCAAGTGCAGTTGTTACCTTCACTTCAGCAGTTGCCGTTCTGCTTCTAGGTGCAAATCTGCTCTCAGCATAGCACAGATCTCAATGACAACTTCTCTGCGGAAAAGCAGCCTTTTGACACAATCAGCCTCGCTCATGTCCAGGTACGAGCGCCTGGCTCAATATTGCCGACGTGGATAAGGTCTCCTGCCCATCAGCCTATGGGCTATGACGTTCCTGGTGCAGTGAGCTCTAATCAATTCTCTCCTATGCAGTGAATTGCTGGCGAACCATTGCATAATACGTGGTGTTGACAATGCAGCACCCATACTGCAATTACAAATTTAAGTTTCAAACTGGCTATCTGGCTGCCTCTCCCTCCCGGTGCTTTGCACGCCTACCCTGTCCCCTGGCCGAATGGCCTCAGCCTCCCTCGCAGCTCAAAGGCTGCTTCCTGTTTCTTCAGCTGCCGTCCAGCCACTGACGCTGCCCCTATCCCATGGCCGAATGGCCTCAGCCTCCCTCGCAGCTCAAAGGCTGCTTCCTGTTTCTTCGGCTGCCGTCCAGCCACTGACGCTGCCCCTATCCCGTGGTCGAATTGCCTCAGCCTCCCTCGCAGCTCAAAGGCTGCTTGCTGTGTCTTCAGCTGCCGTCCAGCCACTGACGCTGCCCCTATCCCGTGGTCGAATTGCCTCAGCCTCCCTCGCAGCTCGAAGGCTGCTTGCTGTGTCTTCAGCTGCCGTCGAGCCACTGACGCTGCCCCTATCTCCTACATGGAAGGCCTGCCTGAAGCACCGCAGCTCGAAGGCTGCTGCTGCTTCACACAGGTAGGAATATTCAAAATGTTGAAATTTGTTTAAAATTTTTTATTCAGGATGGCTCTTTATTTGTATAAGTAAGACTGTAGAATTTAATTACTTCCCTCCCCCCCCCCCCCCCGCCCCCATTCCCTACGCCTGATTTGTAACCTACGCCTGATTTCTAAAGTGTAGGCAAGGTTTTTCTGAGCGTACAAAAATCTGCACTTACTCCATTCTAAATTAATTTGGAGTAAGTTTTTACTGCCTAAACTTTCAAAACAGGTGTAAGTGGCCGGACACGCCCCCTTTTGAAAAAAAATCTGTTCCAAAATGAAACTGTTCTAACTGACTAGAACTGGAGCAAACTAAATGCCGAGAATTGCAATTTCTAAGATATTCCATTCTAAACCAGTTGCTCCAAAAAAATAGGAGCAACTCAGGCCAAAACTTGACCCCTCTATCTCTTTCTTTCAGGGCTCTCACTTCTCCTAGATGTTCCCTCCAGGTATTTTATCTATTATGTTTGTACAAAATGTTACAGGCTATTTTATTGATCAATCAGCCCATGCGAGCAGTCAAAAGAAAGAACGGCTTTTACAACCTCAGGACATTCTAAAGCGCTTTACAGCCAATGAAGTACTTTTGAAGTGTAGTTACTGTTGTAATGTAAGGAAAAAGAAGAATGAAGACATCATTCTATGTACAGTGCTATATTGGCAACTAACAAGCCTTTTGTGTGTGGTCCATGTGAACAGAGGGAAGGGTAATCCTTTGTCATCATTCTGTATTTGTCTAGCGTCATGTGTTTCCTGTCTCTCTGGTGTCTGCAGGTATTAGGTGGAATCTCAATATCTCATGATGATTTTCTTGGCCAAAAGTGGGGCATGAAGAAGAGATTCTATTTTTCTACTTTCAGTGGAATTTGATCTTCCAAGAGTGCCAGTAGTACATACTATCGTGATACTGAAATTTAGTACAAAACTTATCCAACACGCAGCTTTATGAATGGTTACAAAAACTTTAGGGGCCACGCAGGATTAGAGTACATGAGCCAAAGTACTTTCTTGGCACCATCAATCATTAGCACTCTGTTCGAATTATGGCACATCAGATCCAATAATACTTGTATAAAAATGTTAATAAGTTAAGTCCTAATCTGCCTGTAGCCCTGTCCCCATGCATTAACCGTACATTGTAATAAACTGAACCATCAGACCTCTCCAAATTCTTCAATATCATACTGGATTTGATGTTAATGGAAACATAGAAACAGAGAAAATAGGAGCAGTAGTAGGCCATTCAGCTCTTCGAGTCTGCACCACCATTCAATATGATCATGGCTGATCCTCTATCTCAACACCCTATTCCCGCTTTTTCCCTATACCCCTTGATGCCTTTTGTTTCTAGAAATCTATCTATCTCCCTCTTAAATATATTCAGTGACTTGGCCTCTACAGCCTTCTGTAGTAAAGAATTCCACAGGTTCACCACCCTCTGAGTGAAAAAATTTCTCCTCATCTCGGTCCTAAATTTCCTATCCCGTATCCTGACCCCTTGTTCTAGACTTCCCAGCCAGGGGAAACAATCCTCCCCGCATCCAGTCTATCCAACCCAGTCAGAATTTTATATGTTTCAATGAGATCCCCTCTCATGCTTCTAAACTCTAATGTATACAAGCCTAGTCGACCCAATCTCTCTTCATACGACAGTGCTGCCATCCCAGGAATCAGTCTGGTGAATCTTCACTGCACTACTCTATGGCAAGTATATCCTTTCTTAGGTAAGGAGACCAAAACTGCACACAATGCTCCAGGTGCAGTCTCACCAAGGCCCTCTATAACTGTAGTAAGACATCCTTGCTCCTGTTCTCAAATTCTCTTGCAATGAAGGCCAACATTTAATTTGCCTTCCTAACTGCTTGCTGCACCCGCATGTTTGCTTTCAATGACTGGTGTATAAAGACACCCAGGTCCCTCTGTACATCAATATTTCCCAAACCATCACCATTTAAATAATACTTTGCCCTTATCTTTTTCCTACCAAAGTGGATAACTTCACATTTATCCACATTATACTGCATCTGCCAAGTGTTTGCCCACTCACTCAACCTATCTAAATCACCTTGCAGCATCTTTGCATCCTCCTCACAACTCACAGTCCCATCTAGTTTTGTGTCATCAGCAAACTTGGAAATATTACATTTGGTTTCCTCATCCAAATCATTTATATATATTATGAATAGCTGGGACCCAAGCACTGATCCCTGTGGTACCCCACTAGTCACTGCCCGCCACCCTGAAAAAGACCCGTTTATTCCTACTCTCTGTTTCCTGTCAGTTAACCAATTTTCAATCCATGCCAATACGTTACCCACAATCCTAAGGGCTTTAATTTTGCACACTAACCTCTTATGTGGGACTTTATCAAAGGCCTTCTGAAAATTCAAATACACTACATCCACTGGTTCTTCCTTATCTATTCTATCAGTTACATCCTCAAAAAACACCAGAAGGTTTGTCAAACATGATTTTCCTTACATAAATCCATGTTGACTTTGTTTAATCCTGTTGATATTATCTAAGTGTGCCATTATCACATCCTTTATAATAGACTCCAGCATTTTCCCTACTACTGATGTTAGCCTAACCGGTCTGTAGTTCCCTGTTTTCTCTCTCCCTCCTTTTTTAAATAGTGGGGTTACATTTGCCACCCTCCAATCTGCAGGAACTATTCCATAATCTATAGAATTTTGGAAGATGACAACCAATGCATCTACTATTTCCATGGCTACCTCTTTTAGAATTCTGGGATGCAGATTATCAGGCCCTGGGGATTTATCTGCCTTCAGTCCCATTAGTTTCTCCAGCACTATTTTCTTACTAATAATCAGTTCCTTTAATTCCTCTTGCTCACTAGATCCTTGGTTCCCAAGCATTTCTGGGACGTTATTTGTGTAAATGTAGGCCCGGAATTTACAGGGCCTACAATGGTGTGCGCATGACGTCGTAAGTTACGTGAATGGACTTGCAAGCTCTGGGTTTCTGCGTGCAAACCCGGAACTTGCAAGCTTTCAAATTTCTCCTTGACATATCGTGTGCATCCACTGTAAATTCACTTCCCTGGCGCAGAACTACTGCCCAGCAAATGCCCATGAAACTCATGTCTGGTAAAAGGCTTTCTTTTACCAGTGTAAGGGATCAAGTCATTTTTTCTAATGATTTAAACATTCACTTACATTTAAAATTAGTTTGTTATTTTTGCCCAGTTTAAAAATGTTTAAATTTGTTTTTCAAAATATTAAATTTTTATTTTAAATGTTTAATCAAAGGGTCTTTTAATTAATTTTGAACCATTGATCATTTATTTTTATTTCAGTGTTGTGAAATTTTATTTATTAGGTGAGTTCTAATATGCTCATGGGGATTCCATATGTAAATGGAATCCCTGTAAGCATAATAGGACTCCCCCTGTGTCAATGGTTGGCCTGGCCCACATGATCCCAGAGATGTCTGCGCCCCTGGGATGCGTGGGCCTTTACGCAGGCGTACGCCTGGAGGCCTACGACCACAAGAGTCCAAAGCTCCTGAGATACAAGGTAAGGACATGGTTTTATTGCGATGCAGAGGCGTACGCAGGCAGCAAGCCTCCGACCACAATTTCCAGGCCACACATTTTAGATGGGGTACAACTTTATCCTGCTGCAACTGCTAAGGACTTCTCCACAACATGAGTTCGACGAAGCTATAGGCATCTTCATGTGTACTGGCGGACTGGAATGTTTAATTCAGCGATGCTAAAAAGATTTTCTGTTCAGAAAGAAGAGTCCATTCCTTACTAGATCAAAGGATTTATATCTTTCTTGGCATGTGCAAAACAAGGCAGTTCTCAGCCAGTAGGTTTGACCATGGGACTGTTGTACTCAGCCTTGTTCAATGGCTAATCAAGCACATGGCTTGAGAAAGACAAGTTTTGCAAGGAAAGTGAGCATAATCTGGGTAGATTGCTGACTTAGTGCTTCCGGTGAGAACAGATAAAAAATTCAGTCACAATGGCATGCAGTTTTTCAACCATTTCCCCACTGGAAGTAAATAGTCAGAAAATTGTCCCAAATAATTCTACTCTTCCACTGAGTCCAGCTTCCAGTGGGCGAGGCTAAGTGCCGGGAGCACAGACGTGTAACATTACTCCCACATTGCCGCTATCCTTGCTGGGATGAACAATGAAGTAATTCAGGTGTGGAGAGCACCATAACAATGTGAAAAGCCACATTTTTCCTCATGTGTTTTCATGCGAGGAAGAGATGAGTGGGAGTGTCAGAGAACAAGTGAGCAGATGTATTATGTTTCAAAATGTCCAAAAATTGAGTCTTTACAGAACCTCATACTGATTTTCCAATGCTAGATCAGGTGGCTGCACTGTTACATATCATAAGCAGGATACTATTGCCCTTGGGAGAGGTCAGAAGCAAGCAACAAAAATCAGAAATTTAACTTATAAGGAAAAGTTAAGGAAGTCAGACTTGTTTTCTTTGGAAAAGACACCTTGTGGTGATCTAATTGAAGCTTTCAACATTATGAAGGAAATTGGCAAACAATCCAGACAAATAGTTCATTATGGTGAATAGTAATACCAAGAGACACAAGTTAAAAATTAGAAAATTTGAAATAGGAAGGCACATCAGGTCGAACATTTGCATCAAAAAATGTAACAGAGTAGAATAAGTTACCATAAAAGGCTGTTGAACAAGGTTTTAATGGATTTAAGGGACTTTCTGGAGAGAATAGATAGGATACGTTAAGAAGGTGATGTTGATCTCTGAAATAAATTATGGTCATGCTTGGGTCTAATTGACATCCTGTTCCTAAACATTCTGAAGTACTTATTATTACAAAGGTTCACATTGATATACAGTTAATTAACTTGTGGTGGTCATGGAGTCTACTGTGATATTATGACACTGTTTCATAGTGCCAAAGATGGAACCTGGCTCACATCTTTTCAACTTTCAGAATATCATTAAGAATTCCATGATTCTCACTATGTTTGATAATGTTTTTTTTAACCACGTGATAGAAAGTTTTGACTCCATAGCTACCATTAAGTTCAGGTTGGATTGAGACAGTGATTAAGTGACATTAAGAATATCATTTGACAAACAGAAGTTAAATCTTGCAAAACATGTACATATTTATTTAAATGGTACTGAACGTCTATCTCCTTCGGGTAATGAATGCAAGTCAGGGCTGGAGAACATCTGAAGCAGTTGTTACTGTATCAATAAGCAGCTTTAACAAGAACTGGATGAATATCTGGGGCAGGTGTGGTTGTAAAGTCCTGTCCCCTCAGTACAGATTCACACGAGGCATGTAGTGAACTCAAGGTCACTCTGGACCTGCACCTGTATTTCACAGCTCTGGAATGCTGCACTTGCCTGAGATCTGTCCTTATATACCTGTCTCTTGCAAGTGCACCCCTGGTGGTAAGGTATGCTGGTGGTTACGGGTCATATCTTATTACAGTCATGTATAGCATGTTAGGATACAGTTATATATAATAATGTAAGATACATGACATCACCCTCCCCCAAGGTCTTATTGTCTTTATACGTTCAGTCTCTCAGGTGGTCTACGCTCTCGCGTGGAGCGTCTGAGTTGTGGTTCAGTTGTTTGCCTTGGTGTCTGTTTTTCTTTGGGTGTGGTTGCTGGTATCTTGCCTGGGCTGTCTGTTTCAATTGGTGTGATTGTTGTTGACTCGCCTGGGCTGTCTGTTGGGATTGCCCTTTCCTCAGGTTGTTCCCTCTGTCTGTCCACCAGATGTGGTGCGAGTTCCACATTGTAGTCTGCCTCTGGTTCCGCAGTGTTGTTGGTAAATCTGCTTTTGACTTGGTCTACATGCCTCTGGCAGGTTTTGCCATTGTCCATTTGTACTACCAGTAGCCTGTTTTCTTCCTTGCCCGTTACTGTCCCTGCAAGCCATTTGGGACCCCTGTCATAGTTTAGTACAAACACTTTGTCCCCTATCTCAGTCCATCTCCCCCTCAAATTTCTGTCATGGTACTCAGTCAGCTTACGGCGCTTTGCCTCAACAATTTCGTGCATGTCTGGGAGGATTAATGAGAGCCTTGTTTTTAAAGACCTTTTCATCAACAGTTGCGCGGGGGGGATCCCAGTCAGTGAGTGCGGACGAGATCTGTATGCCAGCAGCAGTCACGATAGGCGACTCTGCAGCGTGGGACCTTGGATTTTAAGCATGCCTTGTTTAATGATTTGCACTGCTCTCTGCCTGGCCATTGGAGGCCGGCTTGAACGGTGCCGTCTTAACGTGATTTATGCCGTGGTCAATTCTAGAGTCTTGGAATTCTGCGCTGGTGAAGCACGGACCATTGTCACTGACCAATATGTTAGGGATTCCGTGCATTGCAAACATGGTTGCGAGGCTCTCCACAGTGGTGGAGGTTGTGCTCGAGTTTAAAATGGTGCATTCGATCCACTTTGAAAATGCATCTACAACTACGAGGAACATTTTGCCCATGAATGGGCCCGCATAGTCTACGTGCACCCACGACCACGGTTTGGTAGGCCAGGGGCTCAGTGGAACCTCCCTGGGGGCATTGCTGAGTTGGGCACAAATGGTGCACCTTCAGACGCAGAGCTCCAAGTCCGCGTCAATACCAGGCCACCAGACGTGGGATCTGGCTATGGCCTTCATGAGAACGATCCCCGGGTGCTCGCAGTGGAGCTCCCGGACAAATGCCTCTCTACCTCGCAGAGGCATGTCTACTCGGCTGCCCCACATCAGGCAGTCTGCTTGTAGTGATAGCTCATGCATGCGCCTGTGAAAGGGTTTTAATTCCTTGGGGCAGGCATCGCGAGCCTCTGCCCAGTCACCGGTTAGGACACATCTTTTTAACTAAGGATAACGTAGGGTCGCTGGCCGTCCAGGCTCTGATTTGGTGAACCATCATGGGCGAACCTGTGGACTCAAAGGCCTTCATTGCCATGACTATCTCACAGTCCTGTTCGTCAGACCCTTCCGTGGTCGCCAGGGGTAGCCTGCAGAGCACGTCGGCACAGTTGTCTGTGCCTGGTCTGTGCCTTATGATATAGTCGTAGGACGCCAGCATGAGTGCCCACCGTTGAATTCGCGTTGAGGCGTTGGCGTTTATTGCCTTGTACTCGGATAGGAGGGACGTGAGGGGCTTGTGGTCAGTTTCTAACGCGAACTTGGCCCCGAAAAGGTATTAGTGCATCTTTTTGACACCGTACACGCATGCGAGCGCCTCCTTCTCTACCGTTCCGTACCTGCGCTCTGCCCGAGAAATTGACCTGGAGGCAAAAGCTATGGGTTGTAATTTGCCCGCACTATTGACATGTTGCAAAATGCACCTGACCCCATACGCTGACGCATCGCATGTGAGAACTAGCTTTTTACCTGGGTCAAAGAAAGTCAAAACACTGTTGGAACACAGAAGGTTGCGTGCCTTATTGAAGGCGCGTTCTTGGGCGTCCCCCCAAAACAATCGCACCCCTTCCTGAGTAGCACGTGGAGAGGCTCCAGCAGCGTTCTTAAGGTCTGCATAAAGTTCCCAAAGTAATTGAGCAGCCCGAGAAAGGCGCGCAGTTCTGACACATTCCGGGGCCTGGGGGCCAGGCGAATTGCTTCTGTTTTGGACTCTGTTGGGCGGATTCCATCAGCGGCAATCCTTCTGCCCAAAAATTCAACCTCGGGTGTGAGAAACAGGCACTTGGATTTCTTGACTCGCAGGCCTACCCGATCCAACCGCTTTAGTACTTCCTCAAAATTACGGAGATGGGAGTCGGTGTCCCTGCCCGTGATAAGTATGTCGTCTTGAAATACAACCGTCCCCGGGATGGACTTGAGCAGACTCTCCATGTTGCGCTGGAATATGGCAGCTGCCGACCTGATGCCGAATGGGCATCAATTGTACATGAAAAGGCCTCGATGTGTGTTGATGGTGGTGAGTAGCTTGGATTCCTCGGTCAATTCTTGCGTCATATACACAGATGTGAGGTCTAATTTTGTGAAAAGTTTACCTCCAGCCAATGTGGCAAATAAGTCCTCCGCTCTGGGCAGCAAGTACTGGTCCTGTAGGGAGACTCTGTTTATGGTAGATTTGTAGTCCCCACAGATTTGTACGGATCCATCAGGCTTCATGACTGGGACGATGGGACTTGCCCAGTCGCTAAATTCCACAGGTGATATAATGCCTTCCCGCAGAAGCCTGTCTAGTTCATGTTCAATCTTTTCCCTCATCACATAGGGTACAGCTCGGGCCTTGTGATGGACTGGTCTCGCATCCTGTGTGATGTAGATTTTGACTTTGGCCCCTTTGAAAGTGCCTACACCTGGCTGAAAGAGATGTTCAAATTGCTTTATAACTGTTGAGCAGGAGGTCCGTTCCTCTAATGACATGGCATGGACATCATCCCATTTCCAGTTTAGTTTTGCCAGTCAGCTTCTCCCCAGCAGGGCTGGGGGGTCTCCGGGGACAATCCACAGGGGAAGTCGGTTCACTGTCCCTTTGTGTGTGACAGAGAGCATGGCGCTGCCAAGGACTGGTACGATTTCTTTGGTATAGGTCCTTAGTTTGGTGTCGACCCTTGTGAGTTTTGGTCTGTCTCTTTTATGCGGCCACAGTTGTTCAAATTGTTGAGCGCCCATGAGAGATTGACTCGCTCCCGTATCCAGCTCCATGTTGACAGATATCCCGTTGAGTAGGACCCTCATCATTATAGGAGGCGTCCTGTTGTAGGAGCAACGGCCATTGATCGTGTTGACCCGCTGTACATCGGTGTCCCGGGTACTGTCCCCACCATCTTCTGGTCCGCTTTCCGACCCATCCGATTCGTATACCAGCCGAGCTGCTGTTTTTTTGCACATGCGGGCCAAATGCCCTGTATACTCACAATTTCTGCAAACAGCCTGCTGAAATCGACATCCCCTTGACGAGTGCCTACCCCCACACCTCCAGCACAGACCTGTTCCATTGTTCAAAGTGTTTCCAAAGAATGAGCTGCATCTGGCTGATCTCTCTTGAGCTTCTCTCAGTTTGTAGTTGATTGCTCGCATTGTGGGTTGATGAGGTGTGAATGGCCGTTCCTGTGGCCCTTGATGGCTTCTGCCTGCTGTCGAGAGCCTGTTCTCCTGATTTTGTCTGTGTGTGGGGGTAGCAGCTTGTTTAGTGCTGTGAACTTCTTGTTCCGATATTTCGTTAATTGTCGTACCTGCATTGTAAATCAATCTCGTTTCTTCTTCCCCTACCAAGAATGTCTGTGCAACCAGTACTGCTGCCTCTAAGGTCAGGTTCTTGGTCTCTATGAGCTTTCGGAATATGCCTGCGTGGCCTATTCCTTCAATGAAAAAGTCTCTCAGCGTTTTTCTCCTCAGTTCATCAGAGAACTCACATAAACTAGCCAACCTCCGAAGTTCCACCACGAAGTCGGGTATGCTCTGGCCCACACAGCGTCTGTAGTTGTAGAACCTGTGTCTGGCCATGTGTAGGCTGCTCACTGGCTTCAGGTGGTCTCTTACCAGTGTGCTCAATTCTTCAAACGACTTGTTTGCTGGTTTCTCGGGTGCCAACAGATCCTTCATTAAAGCGTATGTTTTCGAGCCACAGCTGGTCAAGAGATGGGCTCTTCTCTTGTCTGCCTTATCGTCGCCTAACCAGTCTTTGGTTACAAAGCTTTGCTGGAGCCTTTCTATAAAGTCCTCCCAATTGTCTCCCGCATTGTACTTTTCATCTGATCCGTTGTTCGCCATTCTGTGGATTCTGTAATCCCGTAACTCGTCGCCACTGTAAAGTCCTGTCCCCTCAGTACAGATTCACACGAGGCATGTAGTGAAGTCAAGGTCACTCTGGACCTGCAGCTTTATTTCACAGCTCTGGAATGCTGCACTTGCCTGAGTCCTGTCCTTATATACCTGTCTCTTGCAAGTGCAGCCCTGGTGGTAAGGTATGCTGGTGGTTACAGGTCATATCTTATTACAGTCATGTATAGCATGTTAGGATACAGTTATATATAATAATGTAAGATACATGACAGTGGTGGTGGTGGTGGATGGTGGGTGTGGGGCCGGGGGGGAAGGGGAGGGAAATATATGCTGTGCATTAAGATGCCAAAATTGCCTTCTGCCTGAAACGGGGTGTACCTACCGACGTTTAAGTGCTCCGTCCGCCCCAATGCATGGGGCAGAGATTCCGAGGAAATTCAGCTCTTTGTTTTTTTTGGAGCGAAGCGGTTGTGGTGTCATCAGCGGGGCCAAAGTGCGGGCAGGTCGGCATGGCCGTCGCTCCGAGTCATCAGCGACGCGTTGACGCGTCACAACGTCCCTCCCCTTCAGTTAAAGGGGAGGACCTCTGAAAACTCTGCTGCCACTTTAGTGGCAAATACTGGGCCACCAGGGAGGGTTTCAGCCAGGCTAGCAGCCAGTACCCAAGAGGGCTGAACCCATTTTCGGGCTAACCTGGCAGTCGGCCATGGCAGAGCGTCCTCGCCTTTAAGGATGGCCACACCCCCCAGCCACAAGAAGCTTCCTGCTGGGAAAAGCTGTTGGGAGCACTGAGCGGCAGCTGATCCGCTGACTCGGGGCAATTTCCCGTGGGGTAATTTCTCACACAGGGCCGAAAGGGGGTCGCCACAAGTCGGCAAGGGGTTGATGGGGCGGCAACATGGGCGGAGAGGAGCCGTTCTCTGGCGAGATTTGGTGGCCCCTCCGCTCTGACCAAGCAGCGAGTGCTTTGAGTGGGTCACGGCTCTTATAGGGCTCAATTTTCCCCAGTGATTTGCGCCGTTTTTTTGGAACAGGCTGTTTTTTCTGGCCTAACTTAAAAATCCACAGTTTCCCCAATCAATTTGCAGCAGCGTAACTGATTTAGTTACGATTTTTTTCGATGTTCTTTTTTCATTCAAAGGGGGCGTAACCAGCCACCTACTCCAATTCTGGCCATTTAGTGAACTTTAGCCAGCTGGTAGTTACTTCATTTCTGCTTAGGCCAGCATATTTGGCCTTTCGAGAAAACCCTTGTGGAGAGTTAAAGAATTCGGCGCGGGTATGTAAATCAGAGACCATTCGGCCTGGGCTAGGGGCGGGAAGCGGAGCAGACCGGGAAGGCACTTGGGACCAGGAGAGGCATCCCAAAAATTGCATCTCACCTATTGAATTGTATTGAATGGCGTGAAGTTCCTGTATTAACAGTGTAGATGCGGACTAAACTCACCACAAAATGTTAGGGTTTGTCCATTATAGTCTTAAGTATCCTTTTAACGGTGTGGTAAGTCTTAATTACTGCACAACAATCTCTCTGGCACTCTGGCCAAAGGGCTTGCTGGTCCGTCTGCTCCCTACCCGCCGACACTCTCATGGCTTAGAAAGGGGCAATTTCAGCCCCTAAGTGTTATGAAATCCTGCATCCTGTCTTTCTAAACCGGTTACAATTTTATAGTACATAGACCAAATCTTCCCCACCCATTTAACATTTAACAATGCCTTTGAGGGTAATAAGGATAAGTACAGATAGAGATAATAGAATACTGTGAAAATATAATCCTCCAGGCAAGTTCGAACATGGAATTGTCATTCCAATGAAGGCAACTAGTTTCGGACTGTGAGGCTAGAAAGCCATTTTTGAATTTGACTTTATTTGCCTTGGAGAGGCAAGGACAAAGTGTACAGAGCTCAGGAGATTAAATAGATAGCATTGTGTCCATTAGGGTGATTTTCAACTGCTGCTCACCCAAAAATAGGAGGCTGGCAATTGAAAATTGCCAAATGAAATGGGATCTCAGCTGCTCCCTTGACCTCCGCGACCTTCCTGATGTGACTTTCAGATGGGATGTAAAAACGTTTCAATCGTTCCAGGATGTGCGAATTGCTGGCAAGGCCAAATTTATTGCCCATGCCTGATTAACCTTGAGAAGTTGGTGGTGAGCTGCCTTCTTGAACCACTGCAGTCCTTGTGGTACTCCCGCAGTGCTGTTAGGGAGGGAGTTCTGGGATTTTGACCCAGCGACAATGAAGGAACGGCGATATATTTACAAGTCAGGACGATGCGTATGGACAAATGGACAAGCAGCCCATCTGCCTGTAACAAATCAGAGGTTGCTCACAAAATGACCCAGATTTTTTTTTGCGACCAGGACAATCACTTCTGCCCCTCCTGGGTCTCGGGCTCACAAAAAACTCCGGTCCATTCAAGGGTCCCATCGGCATCGTCCCCTCTCCCCCCGGTCCTTTCCTGCCATGCCAGCATGGGACTGTCTGGTTTCCCGCCCTCATGCAAACGGCAAGCTCCAGCAGGATTTAAATGAAGCCTGGGCCTAAAAGCTGCTTGGGCTTCACACTGTTCAGACTGGGCAGGCGGTGCAGCTGCTTTGCTGATTTTGCGCCTGTTTTGAACAGGAAGATTGCCTCCCCCCTTCCTCCAATGAATATACATGGGTTTGATGATCTGAATTATTGGGTCTGAGTGATGACAACAATTAGCAAAAAGCAGCGCAAAGGTCAGCTATATGAAAGTGCAAGATTGTACCTCAAGTTTAACCTTTTAAGCAGAAATAAGATGTATTATGTTAGAATATTGGAGTAAATTTGATGGTTTATTGTCATATATGTATGCTTGGGTTTACTAGACACCAGGTGGCGCCACTGTTGGAGGTCATTGGGCTGTGCGCATGTGTGTGCAGCCCAGGTATAAAAGGCCAGCCATCTTGTAATGTAATCACATTGGGCCCTAATAAAGTAGAGCCAGGTTTGTACCTGTTCGGAGTGTACAGTATTCTGTCTATTGAGTTATTGCATACACAACATTTGGCGACGAGGTAACAAGAACCTTCGCATGTAAAAATAAGCACAATTGGAATTCTGGAGCAATTCGTGGAGGATGAAGATTGGGCAGACTTTGTAGCCCACTTGAACCAGTACTTTGTGGCCAACAAAATGGAGAAGGAGGCAGACGCAGTTCGGCGCTGGGTGGTCCTCCTCACGGTTTGCGGTCCAAATATCTATGGACTCATAAAGAATCTTTTCTCGCCCTTAAGTCCAACGGACAAGGACTATGAAACATTGTGTGCTCTGGTACGTGACCATCTCAAACCAGATGAAAGCATCATCATCTCAAGATATCGATTCTATACGCATGTTCGTTCTGAGGGCCAGGATGTATCGGAATTCATTGCCGACCTAAGGTGTCTAGCTGGACCATGTAAGTTCGAAACTGCGTTGGCAGATATGCTGCGGGACTTCTTTGTAATCGTCATCAATCACGAGGTGATCCTGCGTAAGCTACTGGCGGCGGAGACGCTGGATTTGAGCAAGGCCATCACGATTGCCCAATCATTCATGACGACGGACAAAAGCTTAAAGCAGATATCATTGAAAAATTGGAACTCGGCAAGTACTGTAAACGAGATAGTATCGTCGTTTGGCAAAGCTGCATATGGCAGGGCCTACCCGACTGCGTACACAAAACCTGTGGCTGCTCAAAGTTCACCAACGGGAATGAATCCAATATCACCATGTTGATGTTGTGGGTGAAATCATCAGCATGATCAGTGTCAGTTTAAACAGTATATTTGTAAAGAGTGTTCGAGAGTGGGGCATCTCCAGCGCATGTGTCCGCAACTGAGCAAGCGTGCTGCGACACACCACGTGGACGATGATGACCAGTCTTGCACGGATCCAGATATGCAATCCGAGATACCAGAGGAGGAAGTGTATGGACTGTATTCATTCCTAACAAAGAGCGAGCCGATAATGATTAATGTAAAATTTAATGGTGTGCCAGTATCGATGGAATTGGACACGGGTGCGAGTTAATCAACAATGAGCCAGGCTGTGGGATACCAAGGCTGTGAGGCCTAAGCTGAGTTCAGTCAATGCCAAGTTGCATACGTACACTAAAGAACTCATAACAGTGATTGGCAGTGCAGTAATCAAGGTGTCGTATGATGGTGCGGCTCATGGATTGTTCCAGGCATTGGTCCAACGCTGTTCGGCAGGAACTGGTTAGAATAAATCAAATGGAACTGGAGCAAGATCAAAGCATTGTCGTCAGAGGAGGATACTCCATGTGTTCAAGTGCTAAGCAAGTTCCCCTCGCTGTTTGAACCAGGCATCAGCAATTTCACGGGTGCCAAGGTGCAGATCCATGTGGACTCGGATGCAAAACCCGTCCATCATAAAGCTCGAACAGATCCGTACATGATGAAGGAGAAAGTCAAAATCGAACTGGACAGACTCCAGCATGAAGGGATCATCGGTCAAATTTAACGAATGGGCCAGCTCCATTGTTCCTATGTTGAAAAGTGATGGCACTGTCAGGATTTGTGGACACTACAAGGTTATGATCAACCAAGTTTAGAAACAGGATCAATACCCGTTACCGAAGGCTGATGACCTGTTTGCAACGCTAGCCGGGGGGAAGTCGTTCACAAAACTCGATCTGATATCGGCCTACATGACACAGGAGCTGGTCGACACTTCGAAGAAACTTACGTGCATCAACACTCATAAAGGCCTGTTTATCTACAACAGATATCCTTTTGGAATTTGTTCAGCTGTAGCCATATTTCAGAGGAACATGGAAAATCCACTGAAGTCCGTCCCCAGAACTGTCGTGTTCCAAGATGACATACTGGTCACAGGTCATGACTCCGCCGAACATCTGAACAACCTGAAAGAGGTTCTACATCGTCTGGACAAAGTGGGACTCAGGCTAAAACACTCGAAGTGTGTCATCATGACACCGGAAGTCGAATTCCTGGGGAGGAAAATTGCTGCTGACGGTATCAGGCCTACGGACTCGAAAACCAAGGCCATCAAAAATGCACCCAAGCCTCAGAATGTGACGGAGCTGCATTCGTTCCTTGGTCTACTCAACTACTTTGGTAATTTCTTATCTAGATTGAGCACCTTATTAGAGCCACTGCACATGCTGCTAAGAAAAGGTGACAACTGGGTTTGGGGTGCATCGCAAGGAAGGACTTTTGAGAAAGCTACTAATCTGCTTTACTCTAACAAGCTGCTGGTACATTATGATCCGTGTAAGCATCTAGTATTGGCCTGTGATGCTTCGCATATGGAATTGCTTGCGTGCTCCAATAAGCTAATGAGTTGGGCAAATTATAACCGGTTGCATATGCTTCAAAAAGTTTGTCAAAGGCGGAAAGAGCCTTCAGCATGATAGAGAAAGAAGCACTAGCCTTTGTGTATGGGGTTAAAAAGATGCATCAGTACCTGTTTGGTCTTCAGTTTGAACTGGAAACAGATCACAAGCCACTCATTTCATTGTTTTCGGAAAACTAAGCTATCAATACCAATGCATTGTCCCGCATCCAGAGTTGGGTGCTGACATTATCTGCCTATGATTATGTCATTCACCATAGACTTGGCACTGAGAATTGTGCCGATGCATTGAGTCATCTGCCGTTGCCCACACCAGAGGTGGAAACACCACAACCGGCAGACCTACTGTTAGTCATGGATGCTTTTGAAAGTGAAGGAATCCCTATCACGGCCCAACAAGTTAAGACCTAGATCAGCCAGAACCCGATATTATCGATTGTGAAACGTTGTATCCTTAGTGGTGATTGGTCTGCCATACCCAAGCAAATGCGTGAGGAGACTAAACCTTACATCCGTCGCAAAGACGAACGATTCATTCAAGCAGATTGTATACTCTGGGGTAATCGTGTTGTTATGCCCAAGAAATGCAGAGAGAAATTTGTGCATGATCTACATAGCATGCATCCCGCTTTGTCATGATGAAAGCCATTGCCAGGTCTCACGTATGGTGGCCTGGAATTGACTCTGATCTGGAATCATGTGTGCATCAGTGCAACACTTGCATGCAGCTTAGTAAAGCACCAGCGGAATGGCCGCTGAGTCTGTGGTCATGGCCTTCAAAACCATGGTCCAGGATCTACATCGACTTTGCAGGTCCCTTCCTGGGAAAGATGTTCCTAGTTGTGGTGGATGCTTATTCCAAGTGGATAGCGTGTACAATCATGTCATCCAGCACATCCACAGCTATCATTGAGAGCCTTCATGTCATGTTTGCTATGCATGGTCTGCCTGACATCGTTGTAAGCGACAACGGATCTTGGTTCACCAGTATGGAGTTTCAAGAGTTCATGAAACTCAATGGTATCAAACATGTGAGGTCAGCACCATTCAAACCCGCATCTAATGGACAAGCAGAGTGTGCGGTCCAAAACATCAAGCAGAGTATGAAACGTGTAATTCAAGGTTCACTGCAAACTCGCTTGTCACGCATATTGCTTAGTTACAGGCCAAGTCCCCATATGCTTACCGGGATCTCCCCTGCTGAACTATTGATGAAGAGAGGTCTCAAGACCAGGCTCTCTCTTGTCCACCCTGACTTGAATAATCGTGTTGAATACAGACATCAAAGTCAGCAAGGGTATTATGATCATGCTACTGTGTCACGTGACATTTCTATCAATGATCCTGTGTATGTACTGAATTATGGTCAAGGTCCAAAATGGATCGCCAGTCATGTTACGGCCAAGGAGGGTAACAAAGTTTTATCGTTAAGCGCAAGACTGGGCAGACATGCAGGAAACATGTTGATCAGATAAAGCTGCGGCACACAGATGAACTGGAACAGTCTGAGGAAGACACAATCAGTGACCAACCAACCTACCCTCAGCCATCAGAGGACTCCGCTGTCATCAATGCATCTGGACGTTCAATCCCTGACATGGTCATTGCCACTCTCATCAGATCGGCTACCCAGCCCCCAGTCATAACAGACTCAGACCGCTCGCCCAAGGCTGGAGTTGAACTGAGACATTCAACTCGGGAGCAGAAAACCCCGGACCATCTCAATTTGCAAAAAGACCATGATTAATATCTTAACGGTGGATATTGTATGTATGCTTGGGTTTACTAGCCACCAGGTGGCACCACTGTCAGAGGTCATTGGACTGTACGTACATGTGTGCAGCCCAGGTATAAAAGGCCAGCCATCTTATAATGTAATCACTTTGGGCCCAAATAAAATAGAGCCAGGTTAGTACCTGTTCGGAGTTTACAGTATTCAATCTATTGAGTTAGTGGATACACAACACTTTAGTGTTTCCAACATAGTGTTTCGTGAGATTGCAGCACATCGGGAAGTTGGGAGATTAGGTTAGCATGTCCAACTTGTGTTTCATACAATTTTACATCCATTAATTGACCTTTTCAACCACATTCCTGATAAGCAATCCTGCTGTGTAAAGCTCTGTGCTGGATGTGGTAAATCATAAAATTGGCACCTCTGTTCTTTCATCGCCTGAGACCAGGATTGAATTCAGTGACATCTAATGATTATTAAGGGTCCTAAACACAGTTCCAACTCAGCTTGCGGAGCATAAAAGGTAATAGCACAGAATTATTCTTCAGCCTGACAATCGATTCCCTTTAAAGATCCAGCCCAAGAGAAAAAATACATTGGGTTTTGTGGAGCGAGCTTTATAGGATGTGATAGCTTTCTCTTACAAAACTGAATTTACCTTAAAAGTTGTTCATTTTTGTCAGTTAATAACATTAAGAGCTATGGACTGCACTTTTTTTTTAATATATAGAAATATTCTCAAAAGTGAAATAGGGCTAGACATAGATTGTGCCAACAAGAATAGATTTCACTAATTTTTGTCAGCTGTTCCAGAATATGCAACTAATAAACATCTTCTCGTAAAAATGACCTCTGAAACTTGGCAGATGCAGTAATACACATCTGTGTGCAGTACATAGTCTGAGTGCAGTTCTGCACCAATTTCCTTTTTGTGAGATGAATTAGTACCAATGGCTGAGTCCAACTGTAAAGTTGAGCTCCATCAAACCTCATTATTGCAAACTCATGGGGACCATTAAGTTAATTTTATTTACGGTTTATCAAATAAAAGTGCGAGATGTTTAACCAATATAGTAAGAGGTTTTATAATAACAGTTTATGTAATGACTGCTTACGGTTTTGGTAGCTGCCATAAGGTCAAATGCTATTATTGCAGATGATGGAAATAACGGTATTATCTCAATTAACCACAAATCCAGCTACAATGATGTGTTATTCAGATTAACACTATTTATATATCTCAGCTTTGTATTCTACCAAATTACACAACATTCTTAAAGATGCGATTCTGCAAATCAACATTATTTTAATGAGGTTCATGCACATCGGCATCACAAGCCTCCTGTGAACCCAACACATCCCAATGCACACCAGATGCAAATCCTCCTCACTGGGTTTCCTGATCTCCCTGTGCCTGGCACATATAGGAACATAGGAAAGAACATAGGAACATAGGAAGGAACAGAGGAACAAACATAGGAACAGGAGTAGGCCATTCAAACCCTTTGAACCTGTTCCACCATTCAATGAGCTCATGGCTGATCTGTATCTTAATTCCATTTAACTGCCTTGGATCCATATCCCTTAATACTCTAGCCTAACAAAAACTCATCAATCTCAGTTTCAAAATTATCACTTGACCGAGCCTCAACAGCTTTTTGTGGGAAAAGGTTCCAGATTTCCACTATCCTTCATGTGAAGAAGTGCTTCCTGATATCACCCCTGAATGGCCTAGCTCACACATGCTACCAATGCGTACTGGTGAAAAAAATCATCCTTAGAATTGATTTGTTGAAGTTGTGTTTGAGGATGAACCTGTTCAGCCAATAACATGAGTAATACTAGTTTCTTCCCAAGTACAGATTAAAATTGAAACGCCTGCAATACCAATGAGCATTTAGGCTTGCCTGTTCCTTTTAACGTGGCAAGTTAAGATCCAGCTTTCTTGTGGTTTCATTCATATATATATCAGCTGCTTATTTAGCACAAGCCACTGTGATGGAAATGCTAATGGGAGGTTATGAGAGAGCACATGTTCAAAGCATCATTTTATCACTCCATGCAATGCACACTTGTACTTAAAAGGCTCAGACTAATCCAAACTCACGGAGACCAATAATGTAGGAGTGGGCTCCCATAGTAGTGAAATGCCTGATCCCCGTGCAATTGGGAATGGAGTCCTGCAATACACTCTGGTCACCTACTGAATCTCAATACTGGAAGTCTGCACACAAACTATGTGCAAGGCTTATTATGGCCCTGCGGAAAAATTTAATTACAGGGTCTTTTCATAACGTGAATGGAACACGTGCGCATCACTCCATCCATGCAGCACCTATTTTGGAATGGACACTGAAAGGGAGGTGCTAATAAATAAATAAATTCCCCTGCCTGGCCCATTCCCTCTCCGCTTTCCCCAAATATTCTGCGGATACTCAACAGGTAGTCAGACAGCAACTTTTGACCTGCTGCTGGCTTATGCAATCTCGGCACTCCGAACCTATCCTGTACTATGCACCGGGAGCACCATATCATTATGTTAATAAGCTGAGCCTGCATTATGGGGCTTATTCCTGCGCAGGAGTGTAAAGCGCATGAACTGTGCTGGTCCCCAGTGATGCTGTATGAGGATTGAATTATCAACCCCATAATCATCTGAAATTGGACAAACTTTGGGTCACATTTGCTTATGTATTTAGTTTGCTGCACATCCCTAATGCCAAGTTCCCCCAAACTATCACATTAATGCTTACATGCCAATGCCATCAAAATTTTAAATTCAATATTTTAATACAAAAGAATCCAGCAAATACAAGTTGAAATGGTGTTTATGAAATCTAAGGGAATATATAAGGAATTCAACAGTATTTGGCATCTGCAGAGTTTTAACTGCCAATATCAATTATCTCGATCTATATTTCTCAATACCATATGTAACAGGCCAACTAGTCCTTCCTAACCTTTGAAAAGCCCCATTGAGGAAGCCAAGCATTTTCTTTTCATTAATTTTCATGGTTTCTCCGTTTACCATAAACCTAGTGTATTAGTCACACTGCCGCGCATGTTTTAATGTGTTCTAAATACATTATTCATTGGTGAAGCACATAGGGATTTACAAAAACAACAAGCATAAATTGGGCACACTACTTTACATTGGTGTCGTAACGTATAATTTAGATTTTATAGTACATGAGGAAGGCACAGCCTAGGGTATATTTTCCAGTCACTAAGGCACAGGAGTGGAACAGGCACTGGGGAACTGGAAAATCTGGCTCTCTCAACAAGTCATAGTTTCATTAATGAATATTATAATACATTTAATTGAAGTTGAGCGCAATTTTCCATGGTGCTTTTGGGTCTGAGGCCATTTTGCTATTATACTTCGTTTGCATTTTTGTTTTGAAAAATTTTCACCTAATAGCACATTGGCCCAGATTTTACAGGGCCTGCGATTGCATTCACACAGTGTACACGGCTGTAAGTTCCCCACAAGTTCTAGGTTTCTGCATGCACGAAAATCCGGAACTTGCGATCTGCCAAGTTTCAGCTTGACAGATCATCCACAGGTGCAAGAAATGGACTATTTCCCAAACTATTGCCCAGCAAATGCCCACAAAACTCTTAGGCCTGGTAAAAGCAGGCATAGGGCCATCTTTGACCAGTGTAAGAGTTTAAATAAGTATTAAAATACTTACAAAATTAATTTAAACATTCAAAAACCGTGAAAATTAGTTTAGGTTATTTTTGCTCCCTTTAAAAATATTTAAATTTATTGTTCAAAAAATTAAATTTTTGTTTTAAGTGTTTAATGAAACTGTATTTTAATTAATTTTAAACATGTGGTGATTTATTTTTATTTAGGTTGTGCGATAGCATGGTTTTTACATCATTCCTGTTATGCTTATGGGGATTCCGTACGTAAATGGAATCCCCATAAGCATAATGGGAATTCCCCTTTTTGATTGGTTGGGCTGGCCCACGTGATCCCAGGGACGCTTGTGAACCGCATGCACCTCTGGGATCTGTGGGGCTTCACTCAGGCATACACCTACAGGCCCAGGACTGCAAGAGTCCGAAGATACGGAAACACCAGGTAGGAGGCATTTGCCCGTGGGAAGCCTCCGACCGCAGTTTCAGGTCCTTTGGGCTAGAAATTTGGATGGAGGGTTCTGAAGATGCTAATGTTGGGCAGTCGTTAAATTTAGTCCCAGAAAATGGTTAGCGACGGGGGCCACAAAATTGAGTTGTTGCACCCTGACAGTGGAGTAGAGCGCGAAGGGAAGCATTCCACACACACCTCTTAGGGCGCTAGGCCAGGTGAGTAATTGAATATTCCGTGCTAAAGAGCCGGCTTTGTAGCACCCTAAGAGAGGCCTCCCTGGAAAAAAAAGAATTGGAAAAAAAACACAAAAAACATTCCCTATACATTACTCACCCAAAATAAGGTTAAATCGCAAAAAGAAAATATATCAATCACACTTACCTCGTGCAGTCATTCCTTCCCTTAGCGCCCCGGGACAGCTCTGCAAGCCAGCTTTCTCTGGCAGTGTCATTACCAGGTGCCATGGGTGCAGCACAAACCAAATTTTGCATACGTGTAGATACCAGGAGCGTTGCACACCGGCACAACGCTCCCGGCTGATACATCTCAGTGCCGCCAGTATCAGCACACTGAATTTGTCGAGTGGCACTAATGCTGGCTCCTGTGGCTGCAAACCCCTTCGCATCCCTCGAGGGGCACTATCCAACTGAATTTTTCCCCCATTGTGTTTATATGCAGGATTAAATAGCAGAATATTGTCTGATTTTCAGTACAAAACTAACTTATTAAGGCATTTAAAGGACTTCAGCAAAATTAACATGAAACAGGAGCTCTTCCACACAAACCTTCACAGAAAACTAAGCAACGCTGCTATGGATAGGTTGCCCAGGTTAAACATAGAAACATAGAAACATAGAAATTAGGTGCAGGAGCAGGCTATTCAATAAGATCATGGCTGATCATTCAACCTCAGGAGAGACTGAATCAACTGGGCCTTTATACACTGGAGTTTAGAAGGATGAGAGGGGATCTCAAAGAAACATATAAAATTCTGATGGGATTGGACAGATGAGATGCGGGAAGAATGTTCCCAATGATGGGGAAGTCCAGAACCAGGGGACACAGTCTTAGGATAAGGGGTAGGCTATTTAGGACTGAGATGAGGAGAAACTTCTTCACTCAGAGAGTTGTTAACCTGTGGAATTCCCGGCCGCAGAGAGTTGTTGATGCCAGTTCATTGTATATATTCAAGAGGGAGTTAGATATGGCCCTTATGGATAATGGGATCAAGGGGTATGGAGAGAAAGCAGGAACGGGATACTGAGGGAATGATCAGCCATGATCTTATTGAATGGTGGTGCAGGCTCGAAGGGCCGAATGGCTTACTCCTGCACCTATTTTTCATGTTTCTATGTTTCAGTACCCCTTTCCTGCTTTCTCTCCATACCTCTTGATCACTTTGGCCGTAAGGGCCATATCTAACTCCCTTTTGAATATATCCAATGAACTGGCATCAACAACTCTCTGCGGTAAAGCATTCCACAGGTTAACCACTCTCTGAGTGAAGAAGTTTCTCCTCATCTCGGTCCTAAATGGCTTACCCCTTATTCTTAGACTGTGACCCCTGGTTCTGGAACTCCCCAGCAATGGGAACATTCTTCCTGCCTCTAACCTGTCCAATCCCGTCAGAATTTTATGTGTTTCTATGAGATCCCCTCTCATTCTTCTAAACTCCAGTGGATACAAGCCCAGTTGATCCAGTCTCTCCTCATATGTCAGTCCTGCCATCATGGCAATCAATCTGGTGAACCTTCGCTGTACTCCCTCAATAGCAAGAATGTCCTTCCTCAGATTAGGAGACCAAAACTGAACACAATATTCCACGTGTGGCCTCACCAATGCTCTGTACAACTGCAGTAAGACCTTCCTGCACCTATATTCAAATCCTCTAGCTATGAAGGCCAACATGCCATTTGCTTTCTTCACCGCCTGCTATACCTGCATGCCAAACTTCAATGACTGATGTGCCATGACACCCAGGTCTTGTTGCACCTCCCTTTTTCCTAATCTGTCACCATTCAGATAATATTCTGTCATCCTGTTTTTGCCACCAAAGTGGATAACCTCACATTTATCCATATTATACTGCATCTGCCATGCATTAGCCCACTCACCTAACCTGTCCAAGTCACCCTGCAGCCTCTTAGCATCCTCCTCACAGTTCACACCGCCACCCAGCTTAGTATCATCTGCAAAATTAGAGATATTACATTCAATTCCTTCAACTAAATCATTGATGTATATTGTAAATAGCTGGGGTTTCAGCACTGAACCCCACTAATCACTGCCTGCCATTCTGAAAAGGACCCATTTATTCCAACTCTCTGCTTCCTGTCTGCCAACCAGTTCTCGGTCCACATCAATACATTACCCCCAATACCATGTGCTTTAATTTTGCACACTAATCTCTTGTGTGGGACCTTGTCAACAGCCTTTTGAAAGTCCAAATGCACCACATCCACTGGTTCTCCCATGTCCACTCTACTAGTTACATCCTCAAAAAATTCTAGAAGATTTGTCAAGCATGATTTCCCTTTCATAAATCCATGCTGACTTGGACTGATCCTGTCACTGCTTTCCAAATGCGCTGCTATTTCAACTTTAATAATTGATTCCAACATTTTCCTCACCACTGATATCAGGTTAACGGGTCTATAATTCCCTCTTTTCTCTCTCCCTCCTTTTTTAAAAAGTGGTGTTACATTAGCTACTCTCTAGTCCATAGGAACTGATCCAGAGTCAATAGAATGTTGGAAAATGATCGCCAATGCATCCACTATTTCTAGGGCCACTTCCTTAAGTACTCTGGGATGCAGCCTATCAGACGCTGGGGATTTATCGGCCTTCAATCCCATCAATTTCCCTAACACAATTTCCTGACTAATAAGGATTTCCTTCAGTTCCTCCTTTTCGCTAGACCCTCGAAGTCCAAGTATTTCCAGAAGGTTATTTGTGTCTTCCTTAGTGAAGACAGATCCAAAGTATCTGTTCAATTGGTCTGCCAGTTCTTTGTTCCCCATTATAAGTTTGCCTGATTCTGACTGCAAAAGACCTACTTTGGTCTTTACTAATCTTTTTCTCTTCACATATCTATAGAAGCTTTTGCAGTCAGTTTTTATGTTCCCTGCAAGCTTATACTCATACTCTATTTTCCCCCTCCTAATTAGACCCTTTGTCCTCCTCTGCTGAATTCTAAATTTCTCCCAGTCCTCAGGTTTGCTGTTTTTTCTGGCCAATTTATATGCCTCTTCCTTGGATTTAACACTATCCCTAATTTCCCTTGTTAGCCACGGTTGAGTCACCTTCCCCTTTTTATTTTTACTCCAGACAGGGATGTACAATTGTTGAAGTTCATCCATGTAATCTATAAATGTCTGCCTTTGCCTATCCACTGTCAACTCTTTAGGTATTATTTGCCAGTCTATCCTAGCCAATTCATGTCTCATACCATCGAAGTTACCTTTCCTTAAGTTCAGGACCCTAGTCTCTTCATTAACACTGTCACTCTCCATCTTAATAAAGAATTCTACCATATTATGGTCATTCTTCCCCAGGGGGCCTCACACAACAAGATTGCTAATTAGTCCTCTCTCATTACACAACACCCAGTCTAGGATGGCCAGCTCTCCAGTTGGTTCCTCGACATATTAGAGTAGAAAGCCATCCCTAATACACTCCAGGAAATCCTCCTCCACCGTATTGCTACCAGTTTGGTTTGCCCAATCTATATGTAGATTAAAGTCATCCATGATAACTGCCGTACCTTTATTGCACGCATCCCTAATTTCTTGTTTGATGCCATCCCCAACCTCACTACTACTGTTTGGTGGTCTGTACACAACTCCCACTAGCGTTTACTGCCCTTTGGTATTCCGCAGCTCTACCCATACAAATTCCACATCATCCAAGCTAATATCCTTTCTTACTATTGCGTTAATTTCCTCTTTAACCAGCAGCGCTACCCCACCTCATTTTCTTTTCTGTCTATCCTTCTTGAATGTTGAATACCCCTGGATGTTGAGTTCCCAGCCTTTGTTACCCTGGAGCCATGTCTCCGTAATCCCAATTATATCATAATCGTTAATAGCTACCTGCCCAGTTAATTCATCCACCTCATTACGAATACTCCTCACATTGAGGCACAGAGCCTTCAGGCTTGTCTTTTTAACTCTCTTTGTCCCTTTAGAATTTTGCTATAATGTGGGCCTTTTTGATTTTTGCCTTGGGTTTCTCTGCCCTCCACTTTTACTATTCTCCTTTCTATCTTTTGCTTCTGACCCCATTTTATTTCCCTCTGTCTCCCTGTATAGGTTCCCATCCCCCTGCCATATTAGCTGCCATGCAGTATTTCGTGGTAGAAAAGTTACAGGATGAAAGAAAGCACGCCAGGGAGATCAGCAGCCACCAGATCTGGATTGCTCACACACACCGTTGTGCCACCAACAATATCTGCAGGCGCTGGAACACCAACCTGGCAATGGCCAGGGGCGATTGGCTCTGCAAGCTGCAGGTTAGTATGGAGCCAGCTGCAGATCGACATTATAGGTTGCCGTCAAAGAGCACCGCAGCTATTGGCACTGCTACTAGCAATGAAGGTTATCTCCTTTATACCCATTCAACTCTCATTAGGATCATCTGCAGTAGCTGCCAATGAGCTGCCCAGGACGGTATCAAATAAGTAATTGATGGCTGGCATATTTATTTCCTTGCCCATTGAATAGCAACTGGAGCATGAAACACCTGTCCAATATCTCAGCATTGCTGCATTTCCAAAGACAGCGGGTCATTAATGATAGTCATGGTGCCACCCTGATGCCCATCCTGTGTGCCGGTAGGTGACCATACATCTTGCCGGTAAATTGTTTGTAGTGCATTTGTGTGTGAAAACCTTTGAAGATGCGAGTGTTTTCAGGGTGTCAGTTTTAACTTGTAGCTTGGTGCCCTACTGCAGTGAGTATGGCCACCCATGGCCAGCAATAAAAGAGCTATAATTTATGTGAGAGCCATGGAAATCCTCCAGATAGAGCCAGCGTACAGCACGCATTACAGGAGGCGGCCAATCGGTGAATACTGTCTCCTCAGTACATTGCTAATGGGAGAGGATGGCAAAAGGGTTTCTGGACTGAGGATGAATGTCAAGGGAGCAAAGACTAATGGATTCCCACCAACAGAAAGGGGATGACTCCACTATGTGTATCCCAACCACTCAGCCCACAGTATGCTGCCACATCTGCAATGCAGCTGCAACCCATGGTCCAACTTGATGGCTGCCAAAGGACTAGGCTTCCTTACACACCCTGAAAATGGTTTTACACTGATTCACTATATGGCTCCGAGAACCACTTGTTTGCATCTTGGCCCATCCATTCACGCCAGGTGACATGTAGGCTGCTCTTTGGGGCATTTATGCCCGAATGCTTAAAGCTGCACATATCCCTTGGCAGAGAACCTACGCTGATGGAGAACCAACCAACCTGTGATGCCTCAGGAGCTATGTGGAGCAGGTTCTCCAAATAGTGAAGAACACTGAAGTAGTAGATGAGGGGAAGCTTAATGACTTGATGCCAGCCCAACAAGGTAGGGTTTAACTTCAACTTTATTTTCATGTTTGGATTTTGCAGTCATTCAGTAATGAAGAGTCTAGGACCCCTGTCCTTGTGCTGGAAGTTTAGGCCTTGCTACTGTGGTCACACCCATTGGCTACATAACATAAGAATATAAGAACATAAGAAATAGGAGCAGGAGTAGGCAATTTGGCTCCTCGAGCCTGCTCCACCATTCAATAAAATCATGGCTGATCTGAACTTGGCCTCAACTCCACTTCCAGCCCGTTCCCCATAACCCTTGACACCCTTATTGTTCAAAAATCTATCTATCTCCACCTTAAATATATTCAAAGACCCAGCCTCCATAGTTCTCTGGGGCAGAGAATTCCAAAGATTCATGACCCTCTGAGAGAAGAAATTTCTCCTCATTTCCTTTTTAAATGGGCGACCCCTTGTTCTGAAACTAAGACCCCTAGTTCTATATTCCCTCATGAGGGGAAACATCTTCTCTGCATCTACCTTGTCAAGCCCTCTCAGAATCTTATACATTTTAATAAGATTACCTCTCATTCTTCTAAACTCTAATGGGTATAGGCCCAACCTGCTCAACCTTTCTTCATAAGACAACCTATGCTAACACATTCCCATTTCTTTGTGTAGGGCTCTCCCAAAATGAAAATGCTGGGAACAGGATGGAGGTGGAGGAAGAAGCTGCCCCATCATGTCAACACCCATTAAGCTGTCCAGACCTAGCAAGTACCTAATCAATCATTTATGGAGAATCAGATCAGGGTGAATTCAGGACGGAACACAGCGGGTAGCACTGCACACCGATGAATAGAGGTGGCAGCAGATGAGCAGGCACTGTTGGAAGGGAGGGTTAAGACACCGTTGCAGAATTATTGTCCCCCCACAGAATTGGGAGTTGAGCACCAAGACCGACCCATTAATGTTGCATTTGATACTGATGAGCTTCTGCTTCCTGAGCACTCCACCACGGAATCAGCCCGAAAAATCGTTCATATCATTTTAAAATAGATGGGTTATGACTATGTTTAGATAGAACAAAGGAATGTCAGCAGTAATTCCGCAGTCCACGCTCCCAGTGGGGAGCAACGCTCACAAGGCGTGCATCTTGGGAAATCGCAGACACACAGCCCCTTGATTTTCCGTCCACTAAAATTGATGGATGGAAAATCATGACCCTTGTGCCCCTGAGATGTGATCCATGTTCGGTCCACCCCCCACGTGGGGGCTCCAGATCACAGAATCAAACCTTTCAGTCAGATACCTTAGTCAACGCAGTATGACAGAAATAAAACTTTGCACATGTAAAATTACAAAAGGTTAGTGTATTGACAGCATTGTTGCATTAGTGAAGATTAATGAAGTTAGGACCAATTTGCAAAGAAAAAGAATATATAAAAAAAGAAGCTAATATAAAAAATTAAAGAAACACATAAATATCTCCATGAATAACATTCCACCATACAGATAACATTAATCCAAAGGTATCCATGCAATATGAAGAAAAGTATCATAACATATGTCTGTATATCCTATAACATTGCTGTACATACCTTAGCATAATTTATGAGTACAATAAAATATATATATCAAAGAATGATACAATGGTGACACCCCAATAAATGACCCCAGTAGGAAATATTGTTTGCAAGGAGTCATTATTGCAATGTGCACATGAGATGGGAACTGGCTAAATAATCAGATCCCATCAAAAGCCAAACCAAAGGGCATAGGGCAGAAGAGGCGGACCACCAAAGGAGCATGTCAGAACAGTAACCCAACCCAAGTCCCAAGTCTCCAAGACAGCAATATATATTGCTGAAAATTATCCATGCTTCAGGGCATAAAAACCTCTCTGGATTCTTGTAGTTACTCCTGTTGATGTCCACCTTTCATTCTTGTTTCTCTCAGATAACCATGTCCGTCATTCTGAACAAGTAAATGATTCTGTTTATGACTTTCAAATCAAAAAAGAACTATTCACACAATATTATTCACTATTCTATCTTGATTAAAGGTAGGCAATGAGTACTAATTTTAAAAGATGCAAAGGATGCATAAAAATATACATATCCAGGGCTTTAAAAATATGTTGATAACAATAAATATCTGGAAGCAATATCAGACAACACTCAGGTTAGATTGTGTTATGAGACAACACTATTTAGGGACTGAGATGTTATGATTATAGACACTGGTTTGTTTTTCTTCTCTGTGCTTGGAGATAGTCTGGTGTCCTTATCATATCAGGACAGGATATAAATGAATGGCATGTAATGAAGGTGCATAAATTCATATTGACATAAGATAATGAAAAATGTAAATATTATTGAGGCATGAAAGACCTTAGCAAGTCTTTGCCCATCTGTTTGTGTTTCACAGTGCTATCATAACTGGGAAAGTTATCCACTGGGAAAGTTTTTGCTAGAATCCTCCACTTCTCCCTGTGGCTGAGGAGCACCTCCCAGAGTCACAGTGTGTATTTTGTCCCCAACGGGGCACAATGGACATGATTTTTACAGTGCGACAGCTGCAAGAAAAATGCAGGGAACAGTGTCAGCCCTTATACATGACCTTCATCGACCTTACAAATGCCTTTGAGACTGTCAACCACGAGAGTCTATGGAGCGTCCTCCTCCATTTCGGATGCCCCCAAAAGTTCGTCAACATCCTCCACCTGCTCCACGACGACATGCAGGCCGTGATCCTTACCAACGGATCCAGCACAGACCCAATCTACGTCCGGACCTGGGTCAAACAGGCTGCATCATCGCCCCAACCCTCTTCTCAATCTTCCTCGTTGCCATGCTCCACCTCAGTCAACAAGCTCCCCGCTGGAGTGAAACTAAACTACAGAACCAGTGGGAACCTGTTCAACCTTCGCCATCTCCAGGCCAGATCCAAGACTACCATAACCTCTGTCATCAACCTACAGTATGCGGATGATGCCTGCGTCTGCGCACATACAAAGGCTGAACTCCAGGACATAGTCGACGTCTTTTCTGAGGAGTACGAAAGCATGGGCCTTACGCTAAACATCCGTAAGACAAAGGTCCTCCACCAGCCTGTCCTCGCCGCACAGCACTGCCACCCATTCATCAAGATTCATGGCGCAGCCCTGGACAATGTAGACCATTTCCCATATCTCTGGAGCCTCTTGTCAACAACAGCAGACATTGATGACGAGATTCAACACCGCCTCCAGTATGCCAGTGCAGCCTTCGGCTGCCTGAGGAAAAGAGTGTTCAAAGACCAGGCCCTCAAATCTGCCACCAAGTTCATGGTCTACAGGGCTGTAGTAATACTCGCCCTCCTGTATGACTCAGAGACGTGGACCATGTACAGTAGACACCTCAAGTCGCTGGAGAAATACCACCAACGATGTCACTGCAAGATCCTGCAAATCCTCTGGGAGGACAGACACACCAACATTAGCGTCCTCGACCAGGCCAACATCCCCAGCATGGAAGCACTGAGTACACTTAGTCAGCTCCACTGGACATGCCAAATTGTTTGAATGCCAGACATGAGACTCCCAAAGCAAATGTTTTACTCTGAACTCCTTCACGGCAAACGAGCCAAAGGTGGGCAGAGGAAACATTACAAGAACACCCTCAAAGCCTCCCTGATAAAAGTGCGACATCCCCACTGACACCTGGGAGTTCCTGGCCAAAGACCGCCCTAAATGGAGGAAGTGCATCCGGGAGAGCGCTGAGCACCTCGAGTCTCATCGCCGAGAGCATGCAGAAATAAAGCGCAGGCAGCGGAAAGAGCGGGCGGCAAACCTGTCCCACCCACCCCTTCCCTCAACGACTGTTTGTCCTACCTGTGACAGGGACTGTGGCTCTCGTATTGGACTGTTCAGCCACCTAAGGACTCATTTTAAGAGTGGAAGCAAGTCTTCCTCGATTCCGAGGGACCGCCTATGATGAATGTAGGATAACAGTTCTAAATGAAGAGCTACAAGCTATTTCTTATTGCTGCGCTGTAACAAATTAGCGACAGCACCATGATGTACCTTGTAAAATAATTTTGCAGGGACTCACTACTGCAACTGCCACTGCACAGATAGAAAAGATTCTGTTTCCCTTTAAGGCAATGACAACATTAGATTACCAAACAAACTGTCCTTTAAAAAAATAATCAAATGCAAGTACGTTAATATTTGCATTTTTATGTCTCAAAGCACTTCACACTGAATTACTTCTCAAGAACACTGACTGCTGACACTTAGGCAAACACCTGAGCCTGCAGTACTCACAAACAGTTCGACAAATGACCAGGTAAGCTGTTTTTTTGATGGTGTTGGTTGAGGGAGGAGTAATGACCAGGACATCAGAAGAACTCACTGCACTTTTTCAAATAGTGCCATGTGATCTTTAACAGCTACGTCTACCATTGGAAGAGGCAGGCAAGACCTCGGTTTTCTTTGATGATGCATCCCTGATGAATTTTCTGCAGTCTGATCCATTTACATAATTTAAGTGGACTCCATACAGTAATGGCACATAAGATATGATAACGATGCAAGATGTCAACACGTCATTATAATCTCCTTTAAATATGGGCAGGCTCTTCTGGCATCCAGATGTAGTTATGCCAGAAAATATGTTCACATCAAATATGGGCAGGGATCCATAACATTAGGCAACATAAGTGGAGCATTTGCACCATTGGATGTTCATCTCTCTTACTTCTTCTCTTAGGCAGTCCCCGAGAGTTGAGGATGAATTGCTTCCACACCAACATAAGTTCTAAGGTGATATATGAGTCTAATGCGGGATCTACAGTCTCTATCACAGGTGGAGCAGATGATGGTTGGAGGGATGGATGGGTGGGGTGCTTGATTTGTCATACACTCCTTCCGCTGTTTGTACTTGGCTTCCGCATGCTCCCGGCGAAGGGACTCGAAGTGTTTGGCGCCTTCTCGAATGCTTCTCCTCCACTTTGAGCGGTCTTGGGCCAGGGATTCCCAAGAGTGGGTGGGGATGTTACATTATTTCAAGGAGGCTTTGAGGGTGTCCTTGAAGCATTTTCTCTGCCCTCCTGGGACTCACTTACCATGACGTAGCTCGGAGTAAAGTGCTTGTTTCGAGAGTCTAGTATCAGGCATGTGGACAATGTAGCCTGTCCATCAGAGCTGATCGAGCATGGTCAATGCCTCGATGTTGGGGATGTTGGCCTGAGAGAGAACTCTGATGTAGGTGCACCTATCCTGCAGGATTTTGCAGAGGCAGCAATGGTGGTCCTTCTCCAGTGCTTTGAGGTGCCTGCTGTACATAGTACATGTCTCTGAAGCCTATAGGAGGGCAGGTATCACTACTGCTCTGTAGACCATGAGTTTGCTGCCGGGTTTGAGATCCTAGTCTTCGAATATTCTTCTCCTCAGGCGACTGAAGGCTGCATTGGCACCCTGAAGGCAGTGTTAGACTTCGTCATCAATGTCTGTCCTTGCTGATACTCCCAAGGTATAGGAAGTGGTCCACATTGTCCAAGGTCTTGTCATGGATCTTGATAATTGGGGAGCAGTACTGTGTGGCAGGGGTCGATTGGAAGAGAATCTTTGTCTTATGGATGTTTAATGTAAGGCCCAGACTCTCGTATGCTTCAGTGAAGGTGTCGATGATGGTTTGGAGTTTTGCCTCCGAGTTGTGCACAAACGCAAGCATCGTCTGCATACTGTCATTCAATGACCGAGGTTGGAATAACCTTGGATTTGGAGAATGTCCATTGTGCCCCTTAGTGGGCGGAATCGGCATTGTGACTCAGGGAGGAGCTCTTCAACCACTGGGAGGACACGATTGAGGAGGATTCTTGCGATGATTTTCCCTGCAGCAGACAGCAGGGAAACTTCTCTGTAATGACCGCAATCGGATTTGTCACCTTTCTTGAAGATGGTCACGATTACGGCATCTCTGAAATCCTCTGGCATGCACTCGTCCTTCCAGATAAGAGAGATGTTACTCTCCGCCATGCTTTAGTACTTTGGCGGAGATTCCATCTGCTCCTGAGGACTTGTTGTTCTTCAGTTGTCAGAGGGCCTTTTCAACCTCATGCCAGGCTGGGTTTGTGCTGAGATGGTGATGGGTAGCATGCTGTGGGATGGAGTCAAGGACACTCACATCAAAGACAGAGTCTTAGTTGAGAAGATCCTCGAAGTGCTCCTTCCAGCGGGCACTGACTGCCTCTCTGTCCTTGATGAGCAACTCTCCGTTCTTGACTCTTAGTGGAATGGGACCTTGAGTGCTTGGGCCGCAGGTGGTCTTTACTTGCTAAAAAATCCAACGCACGTCATAATTGTCGGCTAGTTGCTGGATCACCTGTGTTTTTCCAAACACCAACTGTTCTTTAGGTCAAGTGTTTTTTTTTTGCTGGACCTCGGCTTTCAGAAGTCTGTAGGTCTATTTTCTTTCACTCGCGTTGTGGTGTTGTTTCCCATTCAAAAATGCCTTGCGTTTTCGATTTATTAGCTCCTGGATCTCCTCGTTGTTCTTGTCGAACCAGTCTTGGTGTTTCCTGGTAGAGTGACCGAGTGTCTCTTCACAGGTGCTAATTGTGGTGGACTTGAGGGCAGACCAGGCACTATGGACACTCTGCGTCTCCGGTTCACTTGAAGTCGTCAGGTTGGCTGTGAGGCGTTAGCTGAATAGGACTTTCTTTGCAGGGTCTTTGAGTGCTTCAGTGTTGATTTTCCTGCGGCAATATTTCTGTTACCCCCGCCGTTTTGAGGCTACATTGATGGAGATAACAGAGGATTAGGCGATGGTCAGTCCAGCAGTCGTCAGCTCCTGTCATGGTGTGAGTGATGCGGACGTCCTTGTGGTCCCTCGCTCTGATTATGATGATGTAGTCGAGCAGATGCAAGTGCTTGGAACAAGTATGTTGCCATGAGGCCTTGTACTTGTCTTTCTGACAAAACAAGGTGTTGGTTATGACAAGACCATGTTCTAAGCATTTCATCAGGATGGGGATATCATTGGTGTTGGTTTTCTCTACCCCTTCCCTGCCAATCACACCGATTCTCGCCGCCCACGATGTTGTTTTTTTTACCGGTTTAATCACCGCTCGTGCCGTCGTATTAAGACACGGAGCCGGATTGCCGAGTTGGAGAGGCCAGTCATGATGTCGAAACTCAGGAAAGGTACAGCATGGACCAGCAATGAAGTCGGGACCCAGGGAAGGTACAGCACGGACCAGCAATGAGGTCGGGACCCAGGGAAGGTACAGCACGGACCAGCAATGAGGTCGGGACCCAGGGAAGGTACAGCATGGACCAGCAATGAAGTCGGGACCCAGGGAAGGTACAGCATGGACCACCAATGAGGTCAGGACCCAGGGAAGGTACAGCACGGACCAGCAATGAAGTCGGGACCCAGGGAAGGTACAGCACGGACCAGCAATGAAGTCGGGACCCAGGGAAGGTACAGCACGGACCAGCAATGAGGTCAGGACCCAGGGAAGGTACAGCACGGATCAGCAATGAAGTCGGAACCCAGGGAAGGTACAGCATGGACCAGCAATGAAGTCGGGACCCAGGGAAGGTACAGCACGGACCAGCAATGAGGTCGGGACCCAGGGAAGGTACAGCATGGACCAGCAATGAAGTCGGGACCCAGGGAAGGTACAGCACGGACCAGCAACGAGGTCAGGACCCAGGGAAGGTACAGCATGGACCAGCAATGAGGTCGGGAGGCTGAGGCCAACAGTGAGGTCGGATCCCGATGCCTATATACATGTTGTCACTAGTAAAGAACCAACGACAAAAGCATGAGCAGCTGGAGAGAGAGAGTGGAATAAGCGCAGCAGAGCCTGCGCTTGGAGATCAGCGTGCTGGAGCTGGAGCTGGAGCCGGGAGGGCCCAGGGTACAGTGTCAGTATTCTATGGACAAATTCGCAAGCTGCTCCAAGATTAATGCACTCACTTACACTGCGACCTCTGAAAACCAGGGAGAGAGGACCTGAGGGAGGGAGTCAGTAGGAACATGTGCGTGTGTGTGTGTGCTAGGCTCAGGCAGCAGAACCTGATCTCCAATCATCTTGGATCCCCTTGACATTGGACCAAGACCTTGCTCTGTCAAGTTTGTGTGGTAACTGGTGTGCAATGGCTACCCCACATTAACGGGATTCGCGCACAGGCATCTTCCACCCCTTAAAATAAAGTTCAGGACATGGAACATTATGACCCTCATGGACAACCCCAACTGCGATAGAACGGAACATCATATGGCTATCATTGTCCAGGAACTCAGAGGCTTCGACATTGACATTGTCGCCCTGAGCGAGACCCAGCGGGCAGGAGGTGGTCAGTTCAAGGAACAAAGTGGTGGATATACCTTCTGCTGGAAAGGCAAACCAGAAGGACGCCATCTCCATGGGGTTGGCTTCGCTATCAAAAATGAGCTAGTTTGGCGTTTTAGAGATTCCTCTTGCAGGATAAATGAATGCCTCATGACCCTTCAGCTCACTCTAAACCGGAACCAATATGCTGCGGTCATCAGTGCGTACGCCCCAACCCTGGTAGCTAAGGACAAGGCCAAAGAGGAATTCCACTCCAGCCTTGAACAATCGCTGTCCCGAGTCCCAATGGGCGACAAGCTGATTTTCCTCGGCGACTTTAATTCCGGAGTAGGAAAGGACACCGAAATTCGGATGTTCACGGTGTTATTCTCATATTTCTAGTTCCGCCTATTTTTCAACCTCCACCTACCGGAATAATATCAGAAACCGGGCAAAGAAATACAGAAAAATCCTCATAATTATCTGCTACAAGGTCTGTCGGCCTATATTGTGGGAAAGATTTTTCTCTGTTGCTCTAATAAACTGGGCAAAGCACATAGAGGAAAATCAGGCAGAGAGGATTACATGCCTGTAATGGAATGCATCTAATATTGTTATGTCTGTAATGTACTTATGAATGACTCCACGAGGCAATGTGTTGTGCTCAAACTGTAGTAACCTTGGTCCTTTATTCGTAACTCCAGAATGAAGCAGCCGCATGGTGGCTATCCTTTTATACAGCCCCTGCCACCAGGGCAGGAAACCCTGGTTTCACCAGTTGCACCTTCTAGTGGTGCCAGCATAGCATATACACAGTGCAACTCTTATTGATAGTACATCAGGTAAACAAGTCTCCATCTTATGCAACTATACAGTGACTACACAGCGAGTATGTCTATAGTCAGCATATATAACATCACTCTCCCCCAAGTCCTTTGTGCCAATTACCTTTGCACTATGTGCTCTGGCTTAGCTCTCCCCAGACTAAAGTGCAAATAACCCTTGCACCTTGGCTGTGCTTTGGCTTGGCTCTCTCCCTGTTAACCCCCAAGTCCTTTTGTCACAATGTTGGGTAGTGGTTACCAGTTTGGATGGTTCGATGGTGCAGTGGAGATTCCAGTGGGTGCTGGGTGTAATCCATGTGTGTGTCCATGGCTACATACACCCATTTCCCACCCACCCCCCCGGCCCCCCCACAGCGAGATCATGCAGCTGGCCCGTTACATTAACATACAGGATCAGACACAGTGCAAGTACAAAGAAAGGAAGAAGAAACATTTTTTTACAGTTTGTATCGTGACACCTTGGTTTAGTGACTTTTATTCGTTACGTTTTACGGTCGTGCGCCAGGATTGGGTAGATTGCATTCATGGTTCAGTCATGGTCAGTACTGAGGTAGCAGTACAGGTATGCGAGGACGCTGGTTCCAGAGCAACTGGATGAGGTCCTAGTCGTCTGTTGGCGGCGCTGCGCCCCCTGCTCGCGGGGTGGGCTTGGTTTGCTCAACTTGCCAGGACTCAGGGCCTTTGCCGTTGCCTAGTGGTGGGCAGAGCCACAGATATGTGTGGCCTCCCTGTCCTCCTTTGAGGGCTGCAGAATCTTCTACCTGCTCCCTAACGGTGTTGGGAATCTGGCTGTTCCAGGTCCCGTTTGGGGAACTCGTTGGTTCTGACTCTGACCTTTCGCTCCCGGACATGGCCGAGGTGGCGACTGGGTCTGGGGGCTGTGCCGTCTCCACCCAGGTGATGGGCAACGGCAGCCGACTGCGCGTATTAGCGCCGTTTTCGTTTCCAGGTCCGTGGCGAATACTGCCATCGGGTGCTTGTAGCATGGGATAGACCTGGGCAGGGTATCAGGATCAGTGCCTTCACCCTCCTGAGGTTGCTGGTCTATAATTTGTGGGGACACCTGGGGCAGGGTATCAGAATCCGGGTCTTTACCCTCCTGAATTCGCTCGCTTGCTACTTTTGGGGACACTCTATTCCCGACATCTCGCAACAACATTTTGTTCACAATCTTAATCGGTTCGTTACATTGATTGCCGTGCATACAATGTCTCTAAGTTCAGTTGGTTGCACGTCTCCTTTAAGAGAACCCTGATGGCTTTACCCCAGTCAAATCCTTTGTTAGACACCACGTGTTGGTCCCTCAGCCTTGCACCTCGTTGTCTGCAGCAGTGAGGTGCAGCCATCTTTTGTTTCAGCCACGCTGCACCTCACTGCTGTAGGGACGCCACCTTGCCTCTGTCCTCGAGGTCGACTGCCTTGATCCTCTCTCCCGCGATTCTGCCACAAAAGCTGGAAAAGTGCCTGTGAATTCGATCTTCCTCCCCAGGAGTCCTGCCACTGGAGCCGGAACGGTACTTTCAGATTGTTTCGGTCGGATCATTGCCACAGTCATGAGGGATGGTCTGTGCCTCAGGTACTGTGCTGGTCTGTTCTCTGGTGCCTGGCCCAAGTGAAGGTGAAGTTTTGCTCGGTCTCTGAGCACGGGAGACATTGATTGCTGGAGTGAAGAGGTCTTCCCATTTCCACTGGATCTTCCCCATCCACCTTCTTCTGAGTCGCCTTGGAACATCACCTGCAACAATCCACAGAGGTAACTTGTGCACCACGCCATTATGGATTATATTTACTTCTGCACTACTGGGATCAGCTCCTTGGTATAGGTGCGCAACTTTTCCTGTACTGGAACCAGCTCAGGTCGTTTTTTGTTCCATAGCCTCTCGAAGGCATCCTGGCTCATCACTGACTGGCTCGCTCCCGTGTCCACTTCCATGAAGACTGGAACGCCATTTATCTCGACTTCCATCTTCACTGGAGGGCAATCGGTGGTTCAGGTATACACTCCATACTCTTCTTCTTGGGGCTGAGTTGCCTCTCTGGCCAAATCACCAGATTCAAAGTCATCTACCGACTCCTCTGCCAGATGGTGAGTCGTCTTTCTTTTACACATAGGCTGGAGGTGGCCCTTCGTGTTACAGGTTTTGCATACTTACTCAGCACACCGACACTGGTGAGCCCTATGGTTTCCTCCGCAACGCCAGCATGGTGTTACTCGATTAGCACCCCATGGTGGACTCTGAGTTCTGGAACCCTGAGGTCTGTGCTCTCTGCCCTGGGCAGAGTCATGTTCTACAGTCTTGCCTGTGAAAAGCATCATTCTTTGTACAGTACTTGCTGGGTTTGAGTCCACAGAATAAATAATGTGCTTGGTGCTGCAGGTCGAGGTCATGAATGCCTGACTGCTGCTGATGGCCTTCTGCAGGTTAGAAACATAGAAACATAGAAATTAGGTGCAGGAGCAGGCTATTCGACCCCTCGAGCCTGCATCGCCATTCAATAAGATCATGGCTGATCATTCAACCTCAGTACCCCTTTCCTGCTTTCTCTCCATACCCCTTGACCCCTTTGGCCGTAAGGGCCATATATAACGAACTGGCATCAACAATTTTCTGCGGTAGAGAATTCCACAGGTTAACCACTCTCTGAGTGAAGAAGTTTCTCCCCATCTCGGTCCTATATGGCTTACCCCTTATTTTTAGACTATGACCCCTGGTTCTGGAACTCCCCAGCAACGGGAACATTCTTCCTGCCTCTAACCTGTCCAATCACATCAGAATTTTATATGTTTCTATGAGATCTCCTCTCATTCTTTTAAACTCCACTGGATACAAGCCCAGTTGATCCAATCTCTCTTCATATGTCAGCCTTGCCATCCCGGGAATCAATCTGGTGAATCTTCGCTGTATTCCCTCAATAGCAAGAACGTCCTTCCTCAGATTAGGAGAACAAAACTGAACACAATATTCCAGGTGTGGCCTCATCAAGGCTCTGTACAACTGCAGTAAGACCTCCCTGCTCCTATACTCAAATCCCCTAGCTATGAAGGCCAACATGCCATTTGCCTTCTTCACCGCCTGCTGTACCTGCATGCCAAACTTCAATGACTGATGTACCATGACACCCAGGTCCCGTTGCACCTCCCCTTTTCTTAATCTGTCGCCTTTCAGATAATATTCTATCTTCCTGTTTTTGCCACCAAAGTAGATAACCTCATATTTATCCACATTATACTGCATCTGCCATACATTTGCTCACTCACCTAGCTTGTCCAAGTCACCCTGCAGCCTATTAGCATCTGTTCTGTATAGGGTTAATCACATAGGGTTAATTATGATATTCCGACATTTACAGTGTGTTTTCTGCTTCATGCCTCGTGGAATGTTGTTGATGCAGAGAGAGAGAGACCTTGATGCGCACACCATCTTGTTTATGGGACGATCGGTGCCTCGAGGTCTCATGCTGTGTGGAAGAACAGCTGGGGCCTTACAGATTAGGAGTTGGCCATAAGCCACATGCACCCATGTTTGTTCAATAGTATAAAGGAACGGAACTGTCCAGTAGCTCTTTGAACTTCACCTTGGACCGTGATTCGCGAGCGGTGCCGGGACCTCCAAGGCTCCTGGCCAGCCGTCATCGCGGAGTTCCCGACAGGCCGAAGGCTGTGAGCTTTGTTGCATCTTATCATACTTCTCTTTTCTTCGTAAACTGTATTATGTTTCTTTTCTCTCAGTAAACGGTGTTTTATCTTTACTTCATTTGTCTTGTCTCTTATTTAACATTCATCCAGATCCCGAACCTGGGTCTATTATTATCGATCCAAAACATTTTGGCGTAGTTGGCAGGATCTGGTAAAATGTTTAAGAGAAAATACAAGAAGCAGTCTCCTCCTGCGGGGGAGAAGTATAGAATACCTGGGTGGAGCACGAGGGATGAGGGTTTTGGCTCTCTTGTCAATGTGCTAGCCCGGTTTGGACCCCCGCAACATTGGGATATGCAGTTATTGGAACAGAGCAAAGATAGAAATGTACCCCACGCGCTACTGTCTCTCCTGGAGGAATCGAGCTTCCCACAGGAGAAAAGTAGTCCCCCACAAATGGGATGGATTTTGTTGACAGCATTAAGGGCGATGTGTAAACAACTTGAGGAAAGTGAGGCAGAAAACCTACAGTTAAAAACAGCTGTTAAGGTTTTGGAAAGTCAAAACTCGACTCTGACTGAAACGGTCCGCACTGCGCAACAACGGGTGGAGAAAGTCTATGAACAATCAGAAACTTTAATATGCCATCTGGTGACAGTACACAATAAAAAGAAAGCCTGACGACAGAAATTACAGATAGATCGGTCAAAGATACGTGCATTGGTAGCTGGACCCACTTGGGATCCGGCTCGTTGGGACGGAGACATCTGGTACTCCTCTGACTCAGAATATGAGTGGACAGATGGAGAGGGGGGAGGAATGGGAGGAAACTAAAGACCCTCCCCCATACGCTCCGAACACGGAAGCTAGACCCTTTATGACAAATAAGACGAAACAGCAAGGTGGGGAACAGCCGGTAACCACTAGAGAGGTGCGCGACTTCACCACTAGTGAGTTACAAGAAATAGGGTTTCGATTTCGCCAAAAACCCGGGGAACCATTGTCAGAATGGCTAACCCGGATTTGGGACCAGGGAGCATCAGGCATAATACTTAACCCTGAAGAGTTAACAAAAATGGGGACTATGACTACGGACCACCTTATCACAGCAGTGCTACGGAATGTCCAGGGCACAGGTTCACTATGGGACATGGTTACTATAGGGGTCCGGCAAAAATATCCCTCTGCCATTGATTGGGAAGGGGAGGTAAAACCTTGGAATACTATGGAGGAGGGTGCAATACAGTTGCGCAACATGGCAACACAGGGAGGATTATATCACCAACCATATGGGGGGCCAGATCAGGAGCTCTTTACGGCAGGGATGCGGGGCAGGCTGATGGAGAGTGGCCCTCCTATGATGAGGGGTGCGCTACTCGCATTATTGGGATCAGCCCAAGGGCAGCGGGTGGGGCATGCTTGCCTATTGTTAGGACAGTTAGAGGATATGGAAGACAGTGTGCGAGAGTCGAGAACGGCTAAGGTAGAGGGGGATCGGGACCAGTGACAAGGTTCGACCTCTGGGAAAGGTACAGGGTCAGGAAAGACAAAAAAAAGAATCACGCGGAGGGATATGTTCGCGGCTTTACTGAAGGCAGGGGTCCCCAAGGAAAAAATTGATGGAATCCCAACAGGAGCGATGTATTCTCTGTGGAAGCAACATTGTGTCCCGGGAACAGGGAAGGGTGAAAGGAGGGAGGTAAGGGAGACTAAGTCGGAGAGTGAAAAGTCTACGGATGTGGAGAAACCACCTCCCGCTAGCCTATACCCCAACGTAGAAGAGCTGTGAAAGGCTAGTCCAACACATGCGATACAGGGGCTGGGAGATAAATCCGAAGGGCCCTAGCCAGACTGTCCAGTTTCTGGGGATCCAATGGTCTCGGGGTGAGCGCATCGTACCTGAGCCTGTGAAGAATAAAATTCAAGAAATGGCCACCCCCACGAATAAAACTGAGACACAACGGTTTGTGGGACTATTGGGTTACTGAAGGAGACACATACTTCACCTCACGATGTTATTAAAACCGCTGTATGCCGTAACACGAAAAAAGGCCCGCTTCGAGTGAGGAAAGGAACAGCAGGTGGCTTTTGATGCAGCCAAAGAAGCCGTAGCTCAATCTTTACCCCTAGCCCCTGAGTGCCTGGGCAGCCTTTTGAGCTACAGGTATCCATTACCAATGATACTGCAGTATGGAGTTTGTGGCAGGTTCAACATGGAAATGGTATATCGCAGACAGAGCAAGTAAAGGGAAAGAAGGAATCACTCGACTACATGAACATGTGGCTGAATACCCACAAACAGCTGAGAGTGAACTTACGCAGTCGTCTGTCAGTTTAACCAAAAAGTCACCGATCTCCTGGGGCGTGTCTTTTGAACAGTTAACACCTGAAGGACGTAGCCATGCTGGTTCATAGATGGCTCAGCGGTCCGGCGAAACAGCCTTCGGCGATGGCGAGCTGCTGCCTTCAATCCAAAAACCCAGACAATTGTGCATGATGAGGGTGTGGGAGGCTCCAGCCAGCTAGCAGAACTAGCAGCTGTAGTCCTTGCGTTAGAAGAGGAACAGCAACAAGTACACATGTATACTGACTCATGGGCGGTAGCCAATGGCATAGCGAGCTGGATGCGAAACTGGCATGAACATAACTGGCAAATAACTGGGAAAGACTTGTGGGGAAAGCACCTATGGGAACAAATATGGTCCAAAGCCAGAAGATGAAAATAACTGTATATCATGTGGACGCTCACATGAAAAACACTTCAAAGACCGCTGAACATAATAACACCGCTGATAATATAGCCCGGGTATGGGCTGTCAAAGAGGCGGAAGAGGAAGAATATGGCATAGGCAAGTGGGCCCACCACAAATCTGGACATTTGGGCATTCAGGGTACGATACAATGGGCACGAAATAGGGGGTTACATTTGACTACGGACGGTGTTAAACAGATCATAAACACCTGTGAAATTTGTCAAAAGGTGAAGCATTTTCCCCTACAACGACATATTAAGAGAGGGACTCAACCAGCACAAATATTGCAAGTTGATTATGTAGGACCTTTACCATTGCAACAACGGTTCCAATATTTGCTCACTGCTGTTGATACCTATTCTGGACTTTTGATAGCTTATCCAGTGACTAAAGCGAATCAACAAAGTATGATTAAAGGACTGGAGAATTTAATCACATACTACGGTGAGCCAGTACAAGTACAGTCCAATAATGGGTCGCACTTCACAGGTCAAACAGTGCAACAGTGGGTGGTGGACAACAGGATCTATTGGATGTTTCACATACCTTACTATCCGCAAGCTGCAGGGTTAATAGAATGCATGAATGGACTACTTAAGCAACAGATTAAAATATTAACTCCCACTAACACGTTGCAAGGGTGGTTAAAGGTCTTACCACAAGCAGTGCGCAATCTGAATCACCGACTATTGCGGGGGGGAACTCCCATAAGCTACATGTTAGGCAAAGTTAGTGTCCTTACTGTTGAAAAAGAAAATCAGACTCAGGACATAGTTTGTGAAGGAGGAAAAGTGGGGTGCAGTACCCCCAGAAACCCTTACAAACAGGGGAAATCTTAGCGAAAGGAGAAGGAAACACTTATTGGTTGCTCTTGACTGGTCAAGATATTCCTCTCTGTGCTGACAAGGGTAAATTGACTAAACGGGGCCGAATTAATATACTTATTCTTCCTCGCACAGGAATTCTGCCCAAAATGGCGACTTACCAACTCATGCTGGCAAGTCTCTGTGTCTCGTTATCTGTGACTGTGCTACTTCCATCCTTAAACACAGCATGGGATGGCTGTATAGGGTGGCGGTTAGCTAACACTGATCGTACACAAGACAATTTTACCTGTCCTTCCAGGCAAGCCTGCACTATAGGACACTGGAGCGTCACTTGTGACGCATGCGGGTACTGGGGAGGCCCAGGACAGGTGCTATTAACAGTAGAAACATAGATAGAAACATAGAAACATAGAAAATAGGTGCAGGAGTAGGCCATTCGGCCCTTCTAGCCTGCACCGCCATTCAATGAGTTCATGGCTGAACATTCAACTTCAGTACCCCATTCCTGCTTTCTCGCCATACCCCTTGATCCCCCTAGCAGTAATAGAAACAGTAAGCACGGGGGCCAACATCACGCTATCAATCAAGTGACAAAAAGATATGACAATGATATCGGACAGAATCATGTTTGTATTACTAGTGTCTATCCCATTTATCTTGACGGCGCCCGTAAAGATCCTCCTCTAAATGCTTGCTTTAAAGATGTGTATATCATATATGACCTTCATGTTGTGCGCCATCGCACCGTCCTAGGGATTACTAACCTTCCTCCCACTGTAGACCTAATTCGTTTAGCTCAATTTCTAAAAGATAACCAAAAGGTCACTGACGAATTGAGCAAACGAGGGCGTACTCTTCATACTCTGCAAGTTGCTATGAATTACAGTGAAGGCGCCTTGATCAGAGTTGCGACAACGGTCACTGACCTTACGGTACACCATTGGTGGGACATTTTTTACGGATGGTCCCCAAAAACATCCGCCGCTTTGAAGCTGTTAAAACATCCTATTGTTGTTTTACTCGTCGCGTTATCACTGATATTACTGCTTGTATGTATTCTTTGGTGTAGATTGCAGGCGTTGCTTGCACATACTCAATGTGTAACTCATGCATTACGCCTTCAACTCAATTACTTAGAATTTCTAAATATCAAGGGTGGATTGTACTGTATAGGGTTAATCACATAGGGTTAATTATGATATTCCGACATTTACAGTGTGTTTTCTGCTTCATGCCTCGTGGAATGTTGTTGATGCAGAGAGAGAGAGACCTTGATACGCACACCATCTTGTTTATGGGACGATCGGCGCCTCGAGGTCTCATGCTTTGTGGAAGAACAGCTGGGGCCTTACAGATTAGGAGTTGGCCATAAGCCACATGCACCCATGTTTGTTCAATAGTATAAAGGAACGGAACTGTCCAGTAGCTCTTTGAACTTCACCTTGGACCGTGATTCGCGAGCGGTGCCGGGTCTCCCAAGGCTCCTGGCCAGCCGTCGTTGCGGAGTTCCTGACGGGCCGAAGGCTGTAAGCTTTGTTGCATCTTATCATACTTCTCTTTTCTTCGTAAACTGTATTATGTTTCTTTTCTCTCAGTAAACGGTGTTTTATCTTTACTTCATTTGTCTTGTCTCTTATTTAACATTCATCCAGATCCCGAACCTGGCTCTATTATTATCGATCCAAAACAGCATCCTCCTCACAGCTCACACTGTCACCCAGCTTAGTGTCATCTGCAAACTTTGAGATATTACATTCAATTCCTTCATCTAAATCATTAATGTATATTGTAAACATCTGGGGTCCCAGCACTGAACCCTGCGGCACCCCACTAGTCACTGCCTGCCATTCTGAAAAGGACCCGTTTATTCCGACTCTGCTTCCTGTTTGCCAACCAGTTCTCTATCCACGTCAATACATTATTCCCAATACCATGTGCTTTAATTTTGCACACTAATCTCTTGTGTGGGACCTTGTCAACAGTCTTTTGAAAGTCCAAATACACCACATCCACTGGTTCTCCCTTGTCCACTCTACTAGTTACATTCTCAAATAATTCTAGAAGATTTATCAAGCATGATTTCCCTTTTATAAATCCATGCTGACTTGGACCGATCCTGTCACTGTTTTCCAAATGCGCTGCTATTTCATCTTTAAAAATTGATTCCAGCATTTTCCCCACCACCGATGTCAGGCTAACCGGTCTATAATTCCCTGTTTTCTCTCTCCCTCCTTTTTTAAAAAGTGATGTTACATTAGCTACCCTCCAGTCCATAGGAACTGATCCAGAGTCGATAGACTGTTGGAAAATGATCACCAATGCATCCACTATTTCTAGGTACACTTCCTTAAATACTCTGGGATGCAGCCTATCAGGCCCTGGGGATTTATCGGCCTTCAATCCCATCAATTTCCCTAACACAATTTCCTGACCAATAAGGATTTCCTTCAGTTCCTCCTTTTCGCTAGACCCTCGAAGCCCAAGTATTTCCGGAAGGTTATTTGTGTCTTCCTTAGTGAAGACAGAGCCAAAATATTTGTTCAATTGGTTTGCCATTTCTTTGTTCCCCATTATAAATTCACCTGATTCTGACTGCAAAGGAACTACGTTGGTCTTCACTAATCTTTTTCTCTTCACATATCTCTAGAAGTTTTTGCAGTCAGTTTTTATGTTCCCGGCAAGCTTACTCTCATACTCTATTTTCCCCCTCCTAATTAAACCCTTTGTCCTCCTCTGCTGAATTCTAAATTTCCCCCAGTCCACAGGCTTGCTACTTTTCCTGGCCAATTTATATGCCTCTTCCTTGGATTTAACACTATCCCTAATTTCCCTTGTTTGCCACAGTAGAGCTACCTTCCCCGTTTTATTTTTACTCCAGACAGGGATGTACAATTGTTGAAGTTCATCCATGTGATCTATAAATGTCTGCCATTGCCTTTCCACTGTCAACCTTTTAAGTGTCATTTGCCAGTCAATTCTAGCCAATTCACGTCTCATACCATTGAAGTTACCGTTCCTTAAATTCAGGACCCTAGTCTCTGAATTAACACTGTCACTCTCCATCTTAATAAAGAGTTCTACCATATTATGGTCACTCTTCCCCAAGGGTCCTCGCACAACAAGATTGCTAATTAGTCCTCTCTCATTACACAACACCCAGTCTAGGATGGCCAGCTCTCCAGTTGGTTCCTCGACATATTGGTCTAGAAAACCATCCAATACATTCCAGGAAATCCTCCTCCACTGTATTGCTACCAGTTTGGTTAGCCCAATCTATATTAGATTAAAGTCGTCCATGATAACTGCTGTACCTTTATTGCATGCATCCCTAATTTCTTGTTTGATGCCATCCCCAACCTCACTACTACTATTTGGTGGCCTGTACACAACTCCCACTAGCGTTTACTGCCCTTCGGTATTCCGCAGCCCTACCCACACAGATTCCACATTATCCAAGCTAATGTCCTTTCTTACTATTGCGTTAATTTCCTCTTTAACTAGCAATGCTACCCCATCTCCTTTTTCTTTCTGTCTATCCTTTCTGAATGTTGAATACCCCTGGATGTTGAGTTCCCAGCCTTTGTTACCCTGGAGCCATGTCTCCGTAATTCCAATTATATCATAATGGACTGTGGTGTCCGCAGATAATAACTTGTGAAGGAGGCCTTCATGGCCAATTCCTATAACAAAAATGTCTCGCAATGCTTCGTTGAGGTGCATGCCAAAATCACACGGTGCCGCATGTCTCCTTAGGTCGGCAGCATATTTTGCAATCTCCTGGCCCTCAGGTTTGCAATAAGTGTGGAATCTGTGCCTGGCCGTGAGAATGCTCTCTTTTGGTTTTAGTTGGTCGCGAAGTAGTTCAGTCAGCTCCTCGTATATCTTATCCTTGGCCTTCATGGGTGCCAGTAAGTCCATGATGAGGCGGTAGACCTCGGGCCCACAACTGGTCAGCAGTATAGCCTTGAGCTTCTCCGTCGATGCGTCCGTCTCCCTTGCCAGGTCGTTTGCCACGAAATATAGCTTAAGCCTTTCTGTGAAGGCATATTAATCATCACCCTATGTGAAGTCTTTTAGTGTGCCAAAGGCAGCCATAATTGCGTGAAAGTCCGTATTCGCGTCGCCAGTTGTTATGTCTGTAATGCACTTATGAATGACTCCACGAGGCAATGTGTTGTGCTCAAACTGTATTCCTTTATTCGTAACTCCAGAATGAGGCAGCCGCACGGTGGCTACCCTTTTATACAGCCCCTGCCACAAGGGCAGGAAACCCCGGTCTCCACCAGTTGCACCCTATAGTGGTGCCAGCATAGTATATACACAGTGTAAACCTTATTGATAGTACATCAGGTAAACAAGTCTCTATCTTCTACAACTATACAGTGACTACACAGAGTATATCTATAGTCTGCATATATAACAAGTTTTATGTTCATTCATTTAAATGGATGGAAAATGGGATTATTTTACATTCAAGCACAACAGAGGAAAATCTGCCGCTAAAGGCTGAAGCCTTGGTGTGGGGCTTAACCACATACCCACAGTGTCAGCTGTGAATCAGAAGATTGTGGGTTTAAATCCTACTCCACAGACTTGCGCACAAAATCTAGGCTGACATTTCAGTGCAGTGCTGAGGGAGTGCTACACTTTCGGAGGTGCCATCTTTCAGATGAGATGTTAAACCGAGGTCGCGTCTGCCCTCTCAGATTGATAGAAATGATACTACTGGTAAAAGACCAAAGATTTCCTGGTCAATATTTATCTCTCAACCAACATCACTGTTTGAGGAATCTTGGTAAATTGTCTACCTCGTTTCCTACATTACAACAGGGACTACACTTCAAAGTCCTTCATTGGCTGTAAAGTGCTTTGTAACTTCCTGAGGTCATGAATGGTGTGATATGAATTAACTCTCTCTTTCTGTCACATACAGCTGATCAGCACAGAAAGCGGGACACGTCTTTAATAATCCCATAGCAGGATCAGGCTGCTTAGAAAAAGGCAATGTGTTGATTTTAATGTGGGAAAGGGAGCCCATGGGTATAATTTTCCCAAGGCTTTGGTAGTGAATAATCTACCAACTGTGCCAACAGATAATAACGCCACTTCCCTAAAATTCTATTGATAGATTTACATATTCTAATGAGCTTACTTTGCATATTACCATCAGCATTTTTTTTCCAACTAGATAATAACAACAGCCAGTAATTATTCCTGTGTGACAAGTTGATTTTTTAAAATTGTTTTCATTTTACTTTACCCTGAACACAGCTAATATCCCAACCCCTCTATGTAAAGGGGCTGCATTTTAGGCTTTTATGTTTTTGGAGCAATAATGGCAGCAAGGCGGGAAAGATGGCGGCCGGGAATAGTTTGCCCTGTAGTAGTTACGTTTGGGCATCTGGGCCCTGCATCAGGGGGCGCAGCGCTAAGGGAAGCATTGTACACTTCTCTTGGCACAAGGATAGGAAACTCCTGAGCTAAAGAGGCAGTCTGGGAGCGCTCCAAGAGACCTTTTGGGGAACCTAAAAAAAAAACATAAAAACATTCCCAAAACATTGTCCACACCACCACAACACAAATCGCTAAAAAAATTAAAAGAAAAAACAATCACACTTACCTTAGGAGCCAATTACTCACCTCTTTGCCGACGGGTTGGTAGGACCACCCTGATTTCCCAGGCGAGCCTTGTGGACGCACTTCTGGGCCGACAGGTCGGGCAGGAGCTCAAACTCGCGCCGGTGTCGCAACCAGGGGCGTTGCACACCGGCTCAGCTCTTCCGGGTGGTGCTGCTCTATGTCACCGCAAAACCCGATCCGAGGATCGCAGCGGGGCACAGAAGACCTCACCGCCGCCATTATCACCGTTCTGGGACGAAAAACGGAGTGCAGAAGTCTGGAAAATCCAGCCCACCATCTGCAGGTGGTAATGGTGGCTGCATTACCCAAGGAAGTTAATTGTTTCAATAGCAGCAAAAATAAAACAGATGTTAAATTCACCACTGACAGTACTGCTAAAGAGTAAGAAAAACAGGAGGCAGGTTAGTTATACTAGCAACTCACCAAGCTGTCTTCAGGTCAGACATTACTGAGCTCCACTAACAGATCTCCAGCATGAGTACTGGAGAAAATACAACATCAGTAATCTCATGTCCTCCCAGTTTTATCACCATCAGTGGAAGCTGAATTGTGTAATTTCTGCCCAAATCACCGCTCCCAACTATGGTTAATAGACTGGATTGGTATGAGGGGTGTGAAAACAGCTTTAAAGGAGTGTCTAAGTTTTGTTTAATCCAACCCCATAAAATCCAAACTAGTTCTGAGCTGAGAATTTCACCCTGGCATAAGGATAATGTGAAAACATGCCTTAGTTTCTGTTTTTTATTTTACAGGTTGATAAAAAAAAAATCAGAATCTAAAGAAAAAAAAAGCTTGGCCTGTCTAAACGTAATAAAGTTCTGGTAAATTTGTATTTGCAGCTTCTTTCCATGCCTTCCCAACAAGATATTCAGCAAATTGCAATAACAAACTGGTGATGGTCTTAGTTGTAGCTACAAATGGACATATAATTATTGACAAGCATACAAATCATGCAGTTCACAGACATGTCGGGGCCAAAATTGCCCTTCTATGGGCTCCTGGCACAGGCGAATGCCAGGCGCACTTGGAGTGTCCTCCTGGGTCCAGAAAAATGCTCCAGTCTCCCGTTGCACGCTCAACTTGTCGGTCTGCCGTTTGGTTCCACATTAAAGCTGGCCGATTCACCGCCCGTCCCAATTAGCTCAGAGTTTGCCGCTAGTTTGGTGCCGCAGCTTGCCAACAGTGTTTAAATGAGGCCCAGCCCTCCCAATGGCTTTGGCCCCATAGCGATAACAATGGGTGGGTGGTGGGTGCACCACACTCACTGACCACCCATTGTACATCTGAAATTACTTTGATATTACTTACAGGAACATCTTAAGCAGGTTGGGGATTTGAGGATTAGGGGGCATAGTCCAAAAATTAGAGCCAGATCTTTCCGGAGTGAAATTAGGAAACACTTCTACACACAAAGGATGGTAGAAGTTTGGAACTCTCGTCTGCAAACCACAATTGATGCTCGATCAATTGTTAGTTTTAAATCTGGGATTGATAAATTTTTGTTAACCAATGGTATTAAGGGTTATGGGCCAAAGACGGGTATATAGAATTAGGTCACAGATTAGCCATGAGGGGTTGAATGACCTACTCCTGTTCCTATGTTGAAAGCCAGTAAACCTGCGGCCAGGTGCTAAATACCCAAGGGTGCTAAGTGAACTTTATGAAGCGTTGACAGACATCATATTGAATGTAGGGGAGGTCCCACTGGGTTGGAAACAATTTTCAAAAACACAATAGATCAAACCCAGATAACTACAGACCTATTAGTTTTATATTGATAAATGGTAAAATAATAGAATCAATCATTAAGCTCAAAAATAAAAACAGAAAAATGCTGGAAACACTCAGTGGGGCTGGCAGCATCTGTGGAGAGAGAAACATAGGGTTAACATTCCAGGTTGATGGCCTGTCATCAGAGCTGGACGTCTCACCTGGAAAGGAGCTTGGCTTTCTGCCACGGCTCTCTTTTGAAAGGGGAATGTCAGCTGTGAACCTCATACCAATCCTCCCGTAGGCAGCACGCAACGTGAGCAGAGCTTGAACTGAATAGGTAACATGTGCCAATCCCAAGTACTGGAAGTAAACCATCATCAAAGTGCAGTTTGCAGAAACTCTCACTGTTCACTTCTGATTTGCCTGATGAGGAATTTCCAAGTTATCATGAAAATATTTTAATGAAATTTAGTTGACGATGCCTTTATGCAAAATATGGATACAATATAACAAGTAACTGTGTAAATATTAAATGTAGAGGAGATTGCACTAAATAACTTGCAATACTGAAATTGAACTTGGGAAAAGCATAGCTAACATTTTCAAAATGGATGTCAGTTCATGTGTCATGTGATGATAACATTTCCCTGATCGCTGTCATCGATGCTATCTATACAGCACATACAGTTGGATCAGGTTTGTTCCTCTGAAAGTTTGCTGCCAGTTCCCAGAATTGAACACTCAACCCTTACCAGGAAAAATACATCGGTTAATGTAGAAATGAGCTCTTGTTAAACTATATGCACTTAAGCAAATTACCTTTATAAACTGAGAAAGCATACAATTATCTAAACTCTCTAAAACTCGCTCCTATTTACATAATATGGCAATCAAATTTGAAGTGTAGTGGTTTCTCTATACCACATATCTGATTGTAATTGCAAGAAAAATATAATTTAGTGGCTTAAGCACACTAAGATTTAACAAAGTACCATTTCATCTGTGCCACAGAATGGAAAGTGTCCAAGACTATGCAGGTGGTTTCAATTACTTCCCAGAATGTTTAATGTGAAGAGTGTCACAGTAAAAATAGCTGACATTTCTGGCAAACCAACAATCTGAGGTATTCACTCCAGCATAAACTTTAGATTATCTCCTGACTCTCAACTGCATTAAATGTGAAAACAGAATCCACAGATTGGAATTCAGTCCTTTAGCAGCACGGAGTAGTTTCCATTTTAATCACAATATAGACGAGTCTTAAAATATACTGGTCCATATTTGATCTTCAGTTTTTGCTTGTACAAGTTAACACAGAGTTACAACATGTTGCTGTGGTGTGAATATGCAGAGCCTGCAGTAATACAGTGAATGTGTGTACCCGAAATGGGTCCCTACACCCTTCAGGATTTGATTGATGGAAACGGGACAACAGGAGGCTACAACAGTTGTCAGATTACCGGCGAATAGCATACCCTGCATGGTTTTTGTAAAGCACAATTTTAAATGTGTCCTGCCTCCTTGCAAGCAATGTGAACCAAGTCAGCTCCTGGTCCTTATCCACTTTGATGCAGATTAAAACTTTACAGTCAGCTTGGCCTTATATCCTTCTATTGGTAAGACACAATCCAGCAGCTTTGAAGTACTTTAGTTAAAGTGCTCTTCAAGGAGAGGATCATGCTTTCAATAACACTTTGAAACTCATGAGTTGATTTTTGTCTACTTTTGGACACCATCAATAAAATGTGATAATCTAATCTTATGTGCATCATTCACCTGATTGAGCATCATTGAGATAATTGAGGTCACCAATCAAAGAGCAAAAAGACAAACCTTTGGTCAATGTGGTTGATTCTGAACTGCCCTCTGAAATGGCCTAGCAAGCCACACGAGTTGCATCAAACCGTTACAACAGAGTCAGCACTGTGGGAGCACCTTCAGCACACGGACTGCAGTGGTTCAAGAAGGCGGTTCACCACCACCTTCACAAGGGCAATTAGGGATGGGCAATAAATGCCGGCCTTGCCAGTAATGCCCACATCCCGTGAATGAATAAAACATGGTTATACAATGCATCTCATTGTTCCTAAAAGAAGATCCTTCTTCACTGTTCCTGAAAGCTTGTACCAGTTAGGTTACTCTCCAACTAGAGATAATACCTACTTAGGTCTGGTATTGACTGACTTCCTGCTCAAAAAACATCAGTTTGCATGTCTGACCATCACTTGGTTTGCATCCAAGAGACTTTTTGTCAGGATTTGAAATGAATACCAAACACAGCATTTGGCAAGGTGAACTGCAGCTATGAAGCAGAGGTTGCTCTTTAACTGTCACTGAAATCTACCAGTCAAAGGATCCATGTCTGGTGCTTGCAGAGTGTCACATCCCATCTAAGGAGTTGTATATTCACAATGGCTATCAGCACTAGATTAGTGAAAGGTTTGCTGCAGTGTTCGCCAACAGCAGGAGTGGTTTGGTAACTGGGAACAGTCAGGCAACGCAGAGCAGAGAAGAGTAACCTCTGGATAACCTCTGTAAGATCCAATACATGCTATCACTTTACTGGAGTTGCAAATACCAGATTAGCTCCGACTGATTTGCTTCTCACACAGACTCTTAGTGGAAAATAATCAACCCTGTAAGTATTACAAAGCACATTATACAAGTATTTTCCTCAATATGCCGAAAGCAATGCTGGACACTGATAGGACCCCAATGTTCAACGTTGCTCAGTCCATGGAGGAAGGAGGGGAAATTGAAATATTCAAAGGTTGGTTTTGGCTATGCAACTGATCATGGCAATGGATTCCATTGCTGAAATTAAGAGAACATAAGAACATAAAAAATAGGAGCAGGAGGAGGCTGAATGGCCCCTCGAGCCTGCTCCGCCATTCAATAAGATCATGGCTGATCCGAATCATGGACTCAGATCCACTTCCCTGCTCGCTCCCCATAACCCCTTAATCCCTAATCGGTTAAGAAACTGTCTATCTCTGTCTTAAATTTATTCAATGTCCTGGCTTCCACAGCTCTCTGAGACAGCGAATTCCACAGATTACCAACCCTGTGAGAGAAGAAATTCCTTCTCATCTCAGTTTTAAATGGGTGGCCCCTTATTCTAAGATTATGTCCACTAGTTCTAGTCTCTCCTATCAGTGGAAACATCCTCTCTGCATCCACCCTGTCAAGTCCCCTCATAATCTTATATGTTTCGATAAGATCACCTCTCATTCTTCTGAATTCCAATGAGTAGAGGCCCAACCTCCTCAACCTTTCCTCATAAGTCAAGCCCCTCATCTCCAGAATCAACCTAGTGAACCTTCTCTGAACTGCCTCCAAAGCAAGTATATCCTTTTGTAAATATGGAAACCAAAACTGTACGCAATATGCCAGGTGTGACCTCACCAATACCCTGTATAGCTGTAGCAAGACTTCCCTGCTTTTATACTCCAAATGCATGTCAGATAATGTGGATAAATGTGAGGTTATCCACTTTAGTGGCAAAAACAGGAAGGCAGATTATTATCTGAATGGTGACAGATTAGTAAAAGAGGAGGTGCATGAGACCTGGGTGTCATGGTACATCAGTCATTGAAGGTAGGCATAAAGATACAGCAGGCAGTAAAGAAACCAAATGGCATGCTGGCCTTCATAGCGAGAGGATTTGAGTATAGGAGCTGGGAGGTCTTGCTGCAGTTGTACAGGGCCTTGGTGAGACCACACCTTGAGTATTGTGTGCAGTTTTGGTCTCCTAATCTGAGGAAGGACATTCTTGCTATTGAGGAAGTGCAGCGAAGGTTCATCAGACTGATTCCCGGGATGGCAGGACTGACATATGAAGACAGACTGGATCGACTAGGCTTATATTCACTGGAATTTAGAAGAACAAGAGGGGATGTCATAGAAGCATATAAAATTCTGACAGGATTGGACTGGTTATATTCAGGAAGAATGTTCCCGATGTTGGAGAAGTCCAGAACCGGGGGTCACAGTCTAAAGATAAGGGGTAAGCCATATAGGACCGAGATGAGGAGAAACTTTTTCACCCAGAGAATTGAGAACCTATGGAATTCTCTACCACAAAAAGTTGAGTCCAGTTCATTGGATATATTCAAAAGGGAGTTAGATGTGGCCCTTACGACTAAAGGGATCAGGGGGTATGGAGAGAAGGCAGGAGTCGGGTACTGAAGTTGCATGATCAGCCGTGATCATATTGAATGGTGGTGCAGGCTCGAAGGGCCGAATGGCCTGCTCCTGCACCTGTTTTCTATGTTTCTATGTTTCTATCCCCTTTGCAATGAAGGCCAAGATTCCATTGGCCTTTCTGATCACTTGCTGTACTTGCACACTAATCTTTTGTGTTTCATGCACAAGTACCCCCAGGTCCCGCTATACTGCAGCAATTGCAATTTTTCTCTATTTAAATAATAACTTGCTCCTTGATTTTTTCTTCCAAAGTGCATGAACTCCCACTTTCCAACATTATACTCCATCTGCCAAATTTTTGCCCACTCACTTAGCCTGTCAATGTCATTTTGCAAATTTTTTGAGTCCTCCTCACACATTGCTTTTCCTCCCAACTTTGTATTGTCAGCAAACTTGGTTACGTTACACTCAGTCCCTTCTTCCAAGTGGTGAATATAGATTGTAAATAGTTGGGGTCCCAGCACTGATCCCTGCGGCGCCCAACTAGTTACTGATTTCCAACCAGAAAATGAACCATTTATCCCAACTTTCTGTTTTCTGTTCGTTAGCCAATCCTCTATCCATGCTAATATATTACCCCTAACCCTGTGAACTTTTATCTTGTGCAGTAACCTTTTATGAGACACCTTGTCAAATGTCTTTTGGAAGTCCAAATACACCACATCCACTGGTTCCCCTTTATCCATTCTGTTTGTTACATCCTCAAAGAATTCCAGCAAATTTATCAAACATGACTTCCCCTTCATAAATCCATGCTGACTCTGCCTGACCGAATTATGCTTTATCAAATCTCCTGCTACTGCTTCTTTAATAATGGACTCCAACATTTTCCCAACCACAGATGTTAGGCTAACTGGTCTGCAGTTTCCTGCTTTTTGTCTGCCTTGTTTTTTAAAAAAGGCTGTTACATTTGCAGTTTTCTAATCTGCTGGGACCTCCCCAGAATCCAGGGAATTTTGGCAAATTACAACCAATGCATCCACAATCCCTGCCGTTACTTCTCTTAAAACCCTAGGATGCAAGCATCAGGTCCAGGGGATTTATCTGCCTTTAGTCCCATTATCTTACTGAGTACCACCTCCTTAGTGATTGTGATTGTGTTACGTTCCTACCCCCCATAGCCCCTTGAATATCCACTATTGGGATATTGTTTATGTCCTCCGTAAAGACTGATACAAAATCTTTGTTCAGAGTTTCTGCCATCTCCATGTCCGCCATTACTAATTCCCCAGTCTCATCCTCGAGGGGACCAACATTTACTTTAGCCACTCTTTTCCTTTTTATATACCTATAGAAACTCTTGCTATCTGTTTTTATATTTCGTGCCAATTTACTTTCCTAGTCTATCTTCCCTCTCTTTATCAATTTTTTGTCATTCTTTGCTGGCTTTTAAAAGTGTCCCAATCCTCTGGCCTCCCACTAGTCTTGGCCACATTGTATGCCCTTGTTTTCAATTTGATACCATCCCTTATTTCCTTAGTTAGCCATGGATGGTTATCCCCTCTCTGACAGTCTTTCCTTCTCATTGGGATATATTTTTGTTGCGAGTTATGAAATATCTCCTTAAATGTC